>NC_058407.1:13755103-14083584 GCF_002201575.2 Neomonachus schauinslandi | reverse complement strand
CCTCTGATGGTCTGATAACATCCAGAGCGTATCTTTCAGGTCAGAGTATCGCCCTCACAGAGAGAAGCCAGGGCTACCCAGAAATGGCCAATCAGGATGGTGGAAGGTCTGGAAGCCATCTCCCACACAATTCCCTCATATAGGAAGAAGGTTTTGGAGGGCTGGTGACTGGCTTTGGACATGCAATGACACACAGGATGTTGACTTAGAAGGTGCAGTAAGAACATGTCTCCATCCTTACGGTAGAGAGATGGATGACAAAAATACCGCACAAAACAGAGTAGACGTTTCTACTGAGTCAACCATTCCTCGAATGCCAAGCATCTTTCTCTGGGCTTATTCTACCAACTCTATTTCAGCTCTTCTGTGACACGAGCTTGGGATACAGAGCTCAAAAAGTGGTAATCCCTGTCCCCAGAATTAGTGTAGGAGTTTTTTTTTTTTTTTTCCCTCAAACTTATTTCCAAGCTCTAGGATCAAGTGAGAGTGGGAGGTGCTACTGGGTTGAATAGTTTCCTTTATTTTTGGATGTTCCAGGATCTCTAATACACCAATATGCAACTTGAATCTCTAAGAGATGGATACAGTGCACAGATTTCTCAACCTTATCTGTCCACAGTTTCTAAAGATGTATCAGCATCTCCTGCAATGCCTTCTGGAATCAGTCCAGAAAATGCTGGTCTGGGTTTATTGCAAGGTTGGCATTCAACTCCGAATCTCGATCATTCCAGGGGCTCAAGTCACACTAAGTTCATTTGTGGATATGCAAACTCTTCTCCACTAAACTGCAATCTTCCTAAAGGAAGGTTCTTGGTAGCACTCATTTTTAAAAAAATCTTTTTCTACCCAGAATGTAGGCATTCAGTAGCAGGTGCTGAATGAATGAACTACATCTAAAGCTAGTTTCTCTGGATGCAATTACTACAGAGAGAAATCATCCAATATGATATTCCTTCAGAGCATAAACAGTTCTTGGTTCTTGAGCCAAGAGACAAGGAGGGTTCTGGGAAATGGAGGGACTCGCCTAGGGCTGCAGAAAGCTGGATGTCAGGGGCAGAGCAAAGGGTCAGCCTGCATCCCACACACTTCTGGTCAGCCCATGAGAGCTATATGTTTAGCAGTTCTTTGGCAAGTGGTCAAATGTAGGCTCCTCTTGAATCCTTGCCATGGAATCACCATGGCGTCCAGCTTCTCCTTCTCCACTTGCCTCCAGCCTCAGAGGTGAGTCAGTCCTTGAATGTCCCCATTTTATTGTTCTGTGGATAAGGATTCCTAGAGAAATTCTTCCTCCCTCCCTGGAGAGCCAGGTCTCCATCTGTTGGTCTCTGGCCTACTTTGGAGACTGAAAGGAATGGGATACATTTTATTTTTAAATAGTTTCTTAAAGCACATCCTCTGGTTAACGCAATGTCCTTCAATTCGGGGAGGATGCATCTCGTCCTTGAGTAACCTTTTGGATCGTACGCAAACACCCCTCTCTGTAAGGCAGCCATCTCCTTTCTACTGGCCTGCCTTCCCTTACCCCATCATCTTTGGTCACCTGCTACCTGTAGCTTTCCTTCCCCTTCTCTTCTTTGCTGGTGTTTGTTTTGAAGATTTTTCACCATCAGCGTAGGAACTGAAAGTGGGCTGAGTTTTAATGAACCTGTCATAATCTTACTAAAAAAAAAAAAAAAAGTCCTGCAAACAGCTGAATGCTGGGTGAATGACAGCTTCCGGCACCTAGATGATGGATGGACAGAGGGGTTGGGGATGAACCCATCTCTGTGCGAGGCTGTGGGACGTGCCCTTTAATTCTGAATGCTTATGGCGAGGGCCCTGAGCCGGGGGCCGCCTGGTCATCTGCAGCTGCCAGGGTCTAGCAGTTCTGTGACGATGGAATTAAGTTGTGCACAGCTCCCGTAAGAAGGGAGGGGAGCGGGTGGGAGATGGTGAGCAGATCTTCTCTAATCTTTTAGGCCCTGTGGGCTTTGTGCTACGCAGACTGGGAAGGAAAACCAAGAAGAGGACGGAGGAAGCTGGCTGGCTATTTCCAGGAGAATGTCTACCGTGCAAGACAGTTCTAGGAATTAATGAAGATAATGCATAGGAAAGGGTCTGCTCCGATGCCTGGTAGATGCAGCTGAACTTGATCAATGGGGCTGAATCTAAATTACTTGAAAACAGTTGCTCAGCCAGGCTGTGGTCAGGAAGAGAAATAAACACGTTACAACTACCTTCCTAATGTACTTTGGTCTATCAGGCTCTTGGAGCTCCACCACCAGAGGGGAGCCTCACAAAGGGCTGGGGGTGGGGGTGGGGGTGGGGGTGGGCTTATCATTCTCCATTCACAGAGAGAAACCCAAGGCTCAGAGAGCTGGAGTAGCTGTCCAAAAGGAACAAAGCCAAAAAGTGATAAAGTTACCTCTTGAAGGCAGATTTTTCAACTTAAACATCTTATGCTTCCTCCCCACCCCCCCCGGGGATTTTTAAAGTAAAACACAGTCAGGAAGCTGATATATGAAGTAAAATCAGCACTTTTTCTAAAATAGTATGAAAAGGCAACCTTTTCCAGATAGGGGAGAAAGAGGAGAAAAAGTGCTAAGTGGCTGCATTATATTTAAGGAAAAGCAAAAAAGGTTACTTTTGTTTTTTCTGACCTGAGGGCTTTGAAGACCTTAGCAAACCTCAAAGAACCACCATTTTTAAAGCAGAGAATGGATTCCATTCCCTGAGAGGATAGGTGGCAGGAAAAACCCAAGAGGACAGAGACTGAGATGTACTGTGCCCTTGTTTTGTGCCAGTAAAAGCTAGCTTGTTGACTTAGTTACCTTGGCCATGCCCCCATCCCAGGCACTATTATCCTACTGTAAAAGGGAGAGAACTAAGGTTCACTCAAGGAGGTGAACCATCTTGGCCAGATCTCCGTGGACATTTAGTGGCCGAATTGTGATTCCAGTGTGGATCTGCCACCTTTTGCCCACACCAAGCTGAAGGCTCAGCATGGGGCTTTGCTGGAGGTACCCCTTTCGGAGGCCTGCTCCGTGCAGGGATATAGGGCAAGCGGGCTCCCTCCCCGCAGAGTCCTCAATTTCCATGAGAATCTAAGAGCTGTATGACTCATGCACTGATGTGTGCTACAATTCTGAGTCTTAAAATAACAAATCCCCATCATGAAAGCCAATGCATTCTGATTTCGCATAAATCCTTTTATAATGATCACTTGGTGTCACTGGCTTATTTAAATGGACACATCATTTCTTTCAGGGCTTTCCTCATCTGCTCTGCACTTTAAGGACAAGCAAGCGGGGAAGTAACTCACTGCCTTTGGCATCGCGAGTAGAAGCTGGAGGTGGTCTGGATCCTTGTCTGTCTCCTGACCTCACGCTGAGTCAAATGGGAGAGGCAGGAGGGGACGTGTCATTTTTGTCATAATAAATCCCCCATGTGCCCCATTTTTCTTCTCCCTGCAAACCCAGATTGATGACCAGTGTGTTTTGGTTTTCACAGATAACCATGACCCTCGAGGACCGTGTCCTCGAGACACTGCAGTATATCTCTATGTGACGTTGTCTATTATTCCGGGAGGAAGACAGAGACTCAACACACACCACGGTTTACCTGAGATTTCCCTTCTCCCACCCAACAAACATGGGGGTCGCCAACTTTACAAAAGCCTGGAGGAATGTGTTGGGAATCCAGGCTTTGACAAAAGATCAACATGGCATGATAATTCGCTGACCAAAGGAAAGTACGGGAGGCAGCGGCAGGGGGGAGACACATCTGATTGGCCCCACAGTGGGTTCCTAAAGGTCCAGCCTCAAAGGCACTGAGAAAGCCCCTGGGAAGGTTTGCTGGGAGGGGAAACAGAGTGCCACCTTTCAGAGGAGACCCTTCTGCTCCAGAAACATCCTAGAGGCTTTCTTAGGGGGCCAAATCTTAGGCCCCTCTCCGGATGCTTCAAAGACAGAGCCTGGGATTCTATGACAGTTTCTTGATCCTGAAGCCACTTAGTTCAAGCTAGGAAGGTTAGTCGTTAACAAGGCATCCTCCTTACTGATCAGACTCTAGAGCCTCAATCTCTCTCAGCATGAGTTTCCGGTGTGCAAAGCAGAGATAAGAATAGCACCTGCCTGGTGGGTTAGTGTGAGGATCAAATAAGATTAACATCTAGAAAGTACCCAGTGCATACTCGGCGGAGATGCAGAGACACTGCCTTAGCCATTATCAAAATACTTCTAAACCAGCTAATGGAGAGCCGCTGCTCAGAGCGGCCTGGCTCCTCTGGGGGGTTCCTCAGACTTCCTCACCATCCAGCAACTCAGGGGTTAGTGCCCAGTACACCTGGGGGCCCTGGGGGTAGCCTCCAGGAGGTGTGGGAAAGGCTGCTGGTGAAAATTCTTCCATTGCAACCCTTCCGGGCTGTGATGCCTGGAAGGTGTCACGGGAAAAAATTACACAGAGTGAGGCATGCCTGGATGTTCTGGCAAACGTCAGCTAAGGAATGCCCCCATCTCAAAGGGTGGCCTTCACAGCGCTCCCTGAATGGCATCTCTATGGCTCCTCAGGACATTGACTCCGAACCTTTCTTTCCTTGTCCTCCTCCAGCTTTGACCTCACTATGACCCCATCTCTGAACTCTCACCTCTGGAAGCTTGACTGTCTTCTGTTTTCCTTTGGCCTCTGGGGCCCCTGTATTTGTACCTGACCTCTCTGGAGTCTGACCCTCAGCTCTCGGAGTTGACTTTTTGGCTCTTCCCCCTACAGCCTGGCCTTAGTCTCCAAGACCCTCTGGGTGGCACCGTCCCCAGACACCCACCCCACCCTAGTGCAGCTGGTCTCAGATGCCAGGTCCTGGTCCTTCTGGGCCTGACCAAACCTACCGCTCCCTGAGTTCCAAGTTCTAGTCCCGACAGAGGTCGCACGTCTGCGTCCTTTGAGAACAGGGTGCCAAAGCAATGGCAAAGAGGATGAAGAGGGAAGGGCAGAAGGATCCAGAAGCACGGCGACAAACAGACATTGGCAGGCCTGAGCTTAAGGAGAGGGAGGCCGCTCTAGTTCCTTATCGATACACTCTGTGAGTATATGGGCCGTATGTGGCCCACCTGGCCCAGGGTCTAGGACACCCCGGCTACTCCAGACACAGTTGTTGAGTACAGAATGAATGAATGAATGAATGAATGAATGAATGAATGAATGATACCATTAACAGAGATGCTTTCGCCACTGAGATAATTAGCAGAAATTCTGTCACTTCTGACCAGAAACTTTCAGAATCAATAGGATATCTGCTACTTTACTCCCTGTACAAGAAGTATGAATCCAGACGAATCCTGAATGCCTATGGTGAGCACAGATCCAGCAGGCCTCACACGGACATGGAATGTGAGGAAAATAAACTTCTGTCGTGCTGTGAAGCTGACACGCTGGGGTTCTTTGTCACTACAGAATGATCTCTCTATCAGTAGAGCCAAGGAACCTACAGGTCATAGTCCTAAAAAAGCCCAATGGGATCTAGGTCTGGAGGTTAGTCAGAAGAGGGGCTTTTTGGTGATATTACCACAGACAGCCAAGGTCTGATAGGTACTGTGCCTGCAGCTGCAGCTCTAAGAAAGGACTGGAAGGTCAACTGCGTAGGTACCGTCCACTGCAGCATTCAGGCAGCCAGGTGGCCTCCTCCTGTGCTTTGCCTGCCTCCTCCCTCAGAGAAGGAGCTCTGAGCCCTCACATCACCTTCCGAAACGCCCGCCACGCGCCACCCTCACGATTTACCTGTGTTGTAGCCCCTTCCGAGGGCAGGCCAAGGGCGGTGATTTTTCCACAGGTTTCCCAGGTACCAGTCACTCTGGTTCTCGACCAAGCCCAGGACCTGCTGACCTGTAAAGTACAGAGAAAGCAAAGGTCTTAGAAGAAGCCAGGCCACGTGCAACAGTGAGAACCGAACAGGAGATCCAGTCATGGTGGATCATCACAACAGTGGCTTTCATTAGTAAGCGCCGGGCCCCGATCTGCGTGCTTTGCTTGTATTAACGTATTTACCGCTCACTTTGCCAGCCCCACCATTTGGAGGGCGCCCAGAGTAGCTAATTAACTTGTCCAAGGTCACCCAGTTACTCTGTGATCAAGCCAGAATCCCAAATCAACCAGCCAACCATCGGTCCAACCATCCCTTAACTCATGCACCACCTCTGTGCTTACTGGCACACCTGAAGGGTTCCAGCTGCAATATTCCCCACGGTGTGCTAGTTCACTGGCTTTCTGGGCATCCGCTGAGATCATCTGCTGCCATCAGAGGGAAGACGTGCCCTTGGTGTGGGAGATGGAAGTGCACAGACAAGAGCCCCCTTTGGGCTGCAGACCCCCCAGTGTTTTTCCTCTCACATCCACTTTCTCTTGAGTCGACAAGCCATGGTATCCCGTCAACGTGGGAGTGTTTTCTAGAGGAGCAACTGCTTCTCTGGCCCAGCGCTCGACTCTGATGTTGGCCCGGTGTCTGGTGCACCAGGGCCAAGAGCAGAGGTGAGCCAGGCCTCTTAGTAACTTAGCATCTTAGGTGAGTCGGTCACTCCTCTCCAGTTCTTAGAGCATCCCATTCCTGGGACTCCAGGCCTTCTACGGGGAGCAAGCAGGGCATCAGATCCCTCTACCCTCTACGAGACAACCCTATCACGCCACTTGCAGCAGATATTCCCTTGGACCTACGATCAACTATTTTATAGACCAGGAAACTGAGGTTCACCAGGACCGTGATATGCACAACTATGGTGGAGCCGACACATAATTCAGCATTTGTCTGATGCCCAGATTCCTTCCGCTGTCTCAGTGCAGTCTTGCTTACCTTTACAACAAGTGTTGGAGGCAGGAATTAAAAACCCATGTTATAGGCAAAGAAACTGAGGCGTGGAGAGTTTAACTTGCTAAGGGTCCCACGACTCATAATCACTGTCTTCCACAGCTAACCGATGCCTTCTGGGGCTAAAATCTTTATTTTATCGGCCAATCTAAGAAATACAGACCTTTCTGACCAAACGAAAGCCCAGCAACATGTTAAGAAAAACAAAGTGGTTCTCCTGGTACACCACACTGTGTGATATAGAACCTCCCTGGTGTGATGACAGCCCCCTGGAATGATGGTGTGTTGGTTTGGTGTAATTTATTTGATCATTTTATCGAGTTCCTATCTAAATCATCACCCCAGCACAAATACATAAATTAGAGGCATGGGAAAAATACTACCACCCACTTTGTCATTGTATATTATCACATCCAAAACTTGGTAGAATCCTTCAGAAAAACTCATCACCAATTCAGGAAGGGCAAGAGCTGATCAATTCCACCCGCAACAAGCTCGGGATGCTCATATAAAACTGAAAGCTGAGATCTGAAAGTCAGGTTGTCCTCCGCTGAGAAAGCTGTGTGCTGCGTCTGGTTGCTGGGACCTCATTCGAGAGCTCACGTGATGACCTCGCATGGAGGCTGGGAGGGTGGGGTGGGGCCGAGGGGCTGCAGAGTCCTTGGGGCAGCTGGTTCACAGTTACCAATGACCCCAGGTTCAGTATAATGAAGGGCGTCATGTGCTCAGAAATGACAAAAGGGGAATGCTCTTTCACTGAATTTAGGGTGGCCACCTGAGTTTCAGGTAAAGTCATCTTCAGCTACCTTTAAGTCTAAATTCTGTGCTCTGTCATTCCATGCGTTGTGTTTGGCCCCGATCTACTTCCTCAGAAGCTTTCTCTACGTAGCCACGCTTCATTCCTGCCACATGAAAATGTACAGTTTTGTTGCTTGCGTTCTCCCTTCTGGCTCCTGCTCATACAGCTCTTGCTTGATGGGAAATGCTCTTACCCTCGGCCAACCCCTGCCTGGAATCCCTTCCAACGCATCTTCAGCCTGAAGCCAGCTATGAACACCCCTGAGTGTGAACCCTTCCCTTGGCTCGCCCATGAGATGGGAGACAGCTCTACCTAGCATTTCCAGCACTTTTTGACTTATGCCCTGTCAAGGACAGATGGGTGACATGCAGGCACATCCACACCTCATGTGTAAATATCTACAGTCCAAGGGCAAGGGCTGAGTAGTGTCCAACACACTAACGGATGCTGATAAATGTCTGCTAAGTAAAACTCTCCTGACTGGGAGCCCCGTAATGTTAGTGTATTAGTATCCCCACATTTTCAAAGCTGCAGAGCATTCTGCCTTCCCCTCATTCGCCAAGACCCACACATTCTCTCAGAATTCTTATTTAGAAGTGTTGAGGCATGAGAGAATTAATAGAGCATATGAACCCCACATTCCCAGATACTGAACCAATTTCAGGGTAAAAAAAAGGTGAGAGCAAAATGTCACCTTACTGTTGCAAGTTAAAGGACTCAGTGTAGATATTCATCATGCCAAAACCCTGACCACTGTTCGATAAAGTTCTAGAAGGACCTAACTGTTGTGCTAGATGATGTCCAAAGAAACACTCATAGGTGGGTTTGCTCTCTTTCCAAAGCTTCCAGGAGAGCCTGGATGATGCTAGTTAAAAACAGCTCTCACATAGCACTCGATACATTCCAGCCCCTGACGCACCCAACGGGTCAGGGTCTTCACAAGCCCACTTGCAAAACCCAGCTACCATTTTAATCATCAACAGAGCAGCTAATGGATCTGTCTAAAAAAAGCAAAACAAAGGCTTAGGAGCTGTTTATTATTTTGCATTTTCTCAACCAATGGATATTAAAATTATCGCTATCCTGTTGCTAATGAAGGATTTTTTTTTTCTTTTTTAAACTTTAAAGAGGGCTGGCGTGTGTAGAAGAGTTGTTTGCAACCATCGTGAGCAATGCAGCCCAGGTGCAAATTGAGAGCAGGGGAATTTGGAGAACATGACTTGAGGTTCACCGTGCATCTCACTCCTCCTCTGGAGACCTAGACCTTGAGTTCAAGCCTTCAGCAGAGCAGTGGGCCTACCGGTGTGTCTGGGCACTGTCACCCCACCTCTGCAGTTTCCCATAAGGGTGAGGAAGATGCCAGACTTGCCAGACAGAGCTGAGTGGGAGGAGGTGTCGATCTTGGTGAACGAGGGGAGAGCAAAATGCTCTTTCCGAAACTTCCAGGTGAGTCTGGATGATGCTAGTTAAAAACAGCTATCACTTATATAGCACTCGATACCTTCCAGCCCCTGGCGCGCCAAACAGAATTCCAGCCATTGGGTCTAGTCATGTGCATCACAAAAGAACCAGATAATTGGAAAGCATGTTGAACTCGGAGAATTATTGATCCAGGTCTGGAAGCTCTGTCCGTGCTTTAGTCGGGGGTGAGCCTCGCTTGTGGGGTTCCTAGCACAAAATAAGCTCTTATGGCATCTAAATCTTGCCCATAGACCAGCACAATTCAGTGCAGCCTCCAGCATTATGCTTCTTTTATTTATTTATTTATTTATTTATTTGAGAGAGAGAGAGAGAGAGAGAGAGAGAGAAACAGCATGAGAGGGGAGAGGGTCAGAGGGAGAAGCAGGCTCCCCGCTGAGGTGGGAGCCCGATGCGTGACTCGATCCCAGGACTCCGGGACCATGACCTGAGCTGAAGGCAGTCGCCTAACCAACTGAGCCACCCAGGCGCCCCAGCATTATGCTTCTTGAGGACAGAGAAGTGGTGAAGAAAAGGAATGCCAGAGCCAGACTGCCCAGGTTCAAATCCTGGCTCCTCCACTCATGAGCTGTGTGACCTCAAACGAGTTACCTAACCTCTCGGTGCTGTTACTTCCTTCACTTATAAAGGGAAGTTAATTCATAGGATATACCTTAGAATTTTATTTTCTCTTGAGGCACAAGTTGATGTTGTGTTTTTTACTTCTCCAAATGTTACCACTAACAATGCCTGGAAAACCAGTAAAATGTTGAGTAGGTATTTGCTCTTTTGCTCTTACTCTTACACCCAGGATTCCCTGGTCCCTCTCTGTCCCACCTGGTGGCTTCAGCCATCTCCCCTGCTCCTTCCTTAGCTGACCCGGGCCTTATTCTGCCTAGACATTGCTTTAGTTTCGTATTGGCTGAGGGTTTGCTGTATTAGAGACCACACAACAGACTAAGGAATCAAAGACAAATTAAACACGGTCGTTACCCTAGAGGCAGCTAGAAGAGGAGGCAGATAAACAATTATGAAGCAGCATGGTACTTGTGGCAGCAGAAACACTGATAAGCAGGAGGAACGGAGGGCAGGGGATCATTGATTCTGTGGGGGATGGTGGAGGACGCGGGCTGGGCGCCTCCCCGGGGTTGCCGGCTGCACGACGGGCTCCACCTGCCCGGTCCACACAGCCCTCCACACTCCCAGGCTTCCCCACATCACCCTTCTCGGCAGAGGCCTCGCCGCTCCCTGGTGACAGTCATCCTTTCCAGCTCTGCCAATCCCAGCTCATCAGCCAGGCAGCATCTGGTCCCCAGAGGTCAACGTCTAAAGCTTTAGCCTGGACGATGTGAGCCCAAAAGGCCTGCCATCCCATTAAGAGGTCAAGTGTCAGGGGACTCCTCTTTGCAGGGGGGGGGAGCGGGGGAGGACACAGGCTGCTGGTGTGAGGCCTCCCTCAGCACCCCGCACCGTCGCATCTTCTTAGGAGTTATTATAATAAAACACGGGACTAACAGAAAAGGCTTTGTCATTGTTTTCTGTGCGGCCCTGTGGTTATGATTAAGTGTGCTGTTCCCCGTCTTCCTTACTCCAGGCACAAGTTAACTTATGAAAATGAAGCTGTCTTCTTTGCTTATTCATACATCACCACTAACAGCCAGACAAGAGCGAACAAGCTTGCTATTCTGCTGGGGACCTGATGTCAGTGCCACCAGCCAGCAGACGGATGGCTCCAGGCTGGGAACATCCCCTCGCTCCCTCCTTCCGCAGCTTCGGGGCTCCAGGCAGGGCTCAGTCCAGGAGGTGAGGCCCCAGGAGCAGGGGGTGGTGATGCTTCCATGGGGCACGAGGGGCACCGACAGGGCAGGCTGGGAGGGAAGCAGCATGATAAATCAGAAAGGCAAAGGGATTGCAACCCAGGCTGAAGAGAGTTCTAGCCCTAGCTCCGTAGGGCTTGGCCAAGGTCTGACTTTTTCTGAGCCTCACTTTTCTTTTTTTACTGTAAAATGGCAAGAATAGCATCTACCTCCCGCCTCCAAGAACGGATGTGCAGATCACACGAGACATAGGTCAAGCACCTAGGTCCTGATAGGTGCTCACCTAAGGCGTTGCCCTTCCCCCCTGTAGTGACGGTCACTGTGCGTGGTGTCTGAGACGTCCCAGCGAGTGCTGACACTAGCTGCATAGACTGGCCTCTGTGAATCTGGCCCCACCGCCCCCACTCCGTCCTGCTGGCCGTCACCCCAACACCACTGGGCCTTTTTTTCTTTTTTTTCCCCAATATTTATTTTTTTCTGGGCCCTTCTGAAGCCACCAGCTTCTGTGACACTAGAAGACCTCCCCTTTGATGCTGGCGCTCCCCAACTCGCGTCCTCAGCCCCCTTTCCGTCTTCTTCTACAGTTTCTCCCTGGATGACAGGATCTACTCCAGTGGCCTCAAATACCACCGACAGGAAGTCAATCCCCCAATCTCCATCCCAGCTCAGATGACTCTCCAGAGCTTCCACTCTTAAATCCGTGCTCTTCACATCTTTGCTGAATCCCAAAGATGTTATCCGCTATTTCTCACCCATCCCCTCCCCTGTTCTATCACCACCTCAATCCATCTCCTTCCTAGATTACTTGGCAGATCACACTTGATCACCTTTCCCTCAGGGGAGCCTTGTCATTCCATTCTGCCTACACAGAAATATTTTCAAAGTGCCAATTTGATCATTTTGCTTCCTTGATTAAAAAGCTTAATGCTCCCAGGCCCCAGCAGAGTGTGGATGGATGGATGAAAAGTAAGTACTATCTATCATCAACCATCCCGGCTCATCTGGAACTAGTAAACTATCTGAAGGGGACTGAAGGGGATGCTTACAGGTTAACCTCTCCAGGTAAACACCAGGGACAGGTAGTTCTAACTGATCACAGATGCTCCCAGGGCGGTCTCCTTATCCTCACCCCCAGGAAAGCTCCTGGATGCACACAGAGAGTCCACCAATCACTGCTGCCTATCAAACCAGCTCTGCTCATACCAGCAGGGGAATATTAAAATGTTATAACCAGGGGCTGTCCAGAGTATCAGCAGAGAAAGCAATGACGACTTCCCAACCTCATATTTATTCTAAGAAGCTATTTTAAAATAAGAAAGCCTTTAATAGTACCATTCAGGGCATGTCTGGGTGCAGGATGACTAATAATAAGGAAAACATATAGGAACACATTACCGTTTACTAAACATCTTTTAAAAACTGCTGCGCACCTGCCCCGGATGCCCCCAGCCAGTGGGTGCGGAATAAAGCAATCCCTTAGAAGATGCCACACGAAAGGGTATTTAAACAACCTGAATGGGCTGAAAAGGACTCTTTCTGAACCTGCATGTTTCACAGATCCTATATCCTCCATTTAGCTCTGCCTAAATGCACTCACAGATCACAGAAATTCATAGGCACAGCGAAGGTCTGAATACACACTCTGGGACCACCTGCTCTTACAGGTGCAGCCCAGAGAAGGGGAGCGAGGGGTTTTAGGGGCACACCACCCAATGCTGGGGCTCTACCGCTGACTTCATGCTGGCCGTGTTCTCTACGCAGAAGCTTCTCCAACTTGGCCGCCTCTTCTTTCCTGGAACGTGAATATAATTCTCACCTGGTTTAAATTCTAGCTCTCCTGCACTGGAATGGTAATCCTGGGTAAATTCTTAGTTCCCCAGTTTCCTCCTCTGGAAAATGGTAAAGGTTATCTATTTCATGGGGCTCCACTGAGACCCTCGAGCAGGTTTCTGTGTCTCAGGTTCATACTGCATGGCCTTGAGTTGGAACTCATGTGGTCTGGTTAAAAAGGTCCTTTCGTCAACCATTTGGTTGCCTTGGGGGTGCTTGATGAAGCTCGATTCATTGTTCGGGCAACCTCGATTTCATTTAGAGATAAAGACCCCATCCTTGCTGACCTCGATAGCTGAGGGATAATCCCTTCTAAGAGGAATTAGAATCTGTGTCATTCCAGAAGGTAGAATTAGGCTGAACGAGTGAAGACTGGAGGAAGATAGATCTTACTTCTTAGAAGCAAGACCGTAAGAGTTCCGTTAGAGTTCACCAAGATGGAAACGAGCTGCCTTTCTAGGGAGCAGCTTCTGAACACTGGCATGGTTCTGGAAGAGGCTGTGTGACTCCGCCCTCATCCAGCAGGTATTCACCGAGACCCTACTCTGCAGGGGGCACTGTGCCAACTGCTGGAGACACAGCACTGCAGAAAACAGACCCAGTCCCAGCCTTCTGGATTTTACGATCTCTACAAAGAGCTTCTCAAATGGTATAGCTATCATCTGCCAGGCCCTACCCCTACCCTCCTGAAGCAGATTCTCCTGGGGGAGGCCTGGGGATTTCTCTGCAAAGATACCCCCATTAATTCTCATGCATGGCAGGTTTGGGGGCCTTTGGAGTGGGAGGGTCACCCAGCAGGCATGCTGTGGGAGGGGGATTTCTGCATTAGATTGGATGGCCTCAAAGCTCCCTTCCAACACGACTGTGAGAAGTCTTTCTTGTAAGCCCCAACGAGCTTTCTCAGCATCCCCCTCCTGCTGTACTGTCCCCGTGCATTCTTCCTCTACTAGCTCTGTAGGTGTGTGCACACAGCTGCCCCGTGGTGGGAGCCTGTTGTCCTGGGCAGCCCCCTTTCCGTGAGCACTTTGCCCAGGCACCGGGATATGCGCTCTCCATGCAGTGTCTCTGAGTACCTTACAACAACCCCATGAGGTGGGCACTGTGCTTATGTGTATCGTCTGGAAGGGAAACTGAGGTTTAGAGAAGTTACATCACTTGTCAAGGACCCGTGGCTGGGATCACAGAGCCTGGGCTGTGTTCGTATCTCTCTGTTGCAAAAGCTTTTGTCCCCACACCTACACTCAGCGTTAGGAACAATCTGCAAGGCATCTCCCTCCCCAAGTACCACCACTGTGGGCAAGGCTCCAAAGGACAGGAGAGAATGGGTAGAAGGTCCAGATAACGATTCCATCTGCCAAGATGCAAGAATAAGTCCCCACCCACCCTCTCAAGTCAGTCCCAAGTGGGCTCACATTAACTTAACTTACAGTCTAAAAAACTCCTGCTCGATCTCAAATAATGATTTCTCTCTTCTTCCTTCCCTGATCTTTGGTCTTTAGAAACAGGAAAAACTAAAAAGGAACACAGGGCCAGCCGTTGGGCTCTCTTCCAAGGCTCTTATCACACCGACGCCCAGGATGCCTGGCTGCTGTGTCCTCTCAGTCGAGGCCTCGGCCAGGGGGGCAGAGCTGGCCTGGGTCCAGCTACAACCTCCATCTGCAGACTTCTTGGATTTTTTTTTTGAAAAAACACGATTTGTTGGCAGCTTTGAGATACTTCGTTCACGGACACTCCTCTGACTCACTGGTAATAGTGCCTACGAGAAATCATCTCACTCTTCCTACTGGGGCTGCAGGAAAAAGCACTTGTTTGTAGGATTCTAAGGCCACCAGAAAAGCTCTGGCATTTCCAATTATGGCTGACTCTTGAACAACATGGGTTTGAACGTGCAAGTCCACTTACATGTGGATTTTTCTCTTTTTTTTGGTAAATATAGTACAATACTGTAAATGTATTTTCTCTTCTGATTTTCTTAGCATTTCCTTTTCTCTAGTTTGCTTGCTTGTAAGGATACAGGATATAATACATGTAACATACAAAATATGTGCTAATCAATTGTTCATATTATCAATAAGGCTTCCAGGCAGTAAGTGGGTAAGTTTTGGGGGGAGTCAAAAGTTATACGTAGATTTTTCAACTGAGTGGGTGGGGGGGTTGGTGCCCCTAATCCCATCATTGTTCAATTCAACCCCATCAAACGTCAATTGTATTAACTGTGCAGTTACTAGTTAAGCACCAGCCTGGGGCATGGGGATGCAACGGCGGGTGAATCATGAGATGGTCCCCGCCTTCAGTGCAGCTTAGGACATATGAGTTTGCTAGGGCTTCTGAAACAAGTACCACAGAGGGGGTGGCTGAAAGGCCAGAATTTATTTGGAAGTCCCAGATCGAGGTGTTGGTGGGGTTGTTTGTTCTGAGTCTTTGCTCCTTGGCTTATAGATAAATGCCTTCTCCCTGTGTCTTCACATGGGAGGTCCGTCTGTGTGTTCTAATCTCTTCTTCTTATAAGGACACCAGTCATATCACATGAGTGCCCACCCTAATGACCTCATGTTACCTTCATCACCTCTCTAAAAACCCTCTCTCCAAAGGCAATCACATTCTGAGGAATGGGGGTTAGGACTTCAACATATGAGTTTTGGGGGACATAATTCAGCCCATGACATAGGGCAAGGTCACCATATAACCACACCAACAAATGTGGAACTGTGACCCTGAAGGGCTAGGGGAGGTGAGGTCAGAGGTCAGAGTGCTGCCAGGGTGTGTAAGAGGGGAAGTCATACAAGGAGGTCCTCTGAGGAAAGTAGGATCCGATCACGATCTGAAGGAAGATGGGAAGAGTACCAAGGCGGGGGGGGGGACGGTGAATGTTAAGATCCTGCAGCGGGAAGCTTGAAAAGGATGAAGGATACGGTGTCACGGAAAGATACCTGGGCTCTGTCTCTGGTTCCTGGCACAGAGCTCCTCAAACCTTTGGAATTTCCTGAGTGGTAAGGGTGAGAGGAGCATCTTTTGTTGTAATGAGGTGACTCCTGGTGGGCCCCTAGAGAGCTACATGGAGGGCTGGTTGCCAGAAAGACGAAGTCTTAATGATTAGAAGCTTGGGACTTTCACCCAATTGCCCAACCTCTAGGGAGGGGAGAGGGGACAGAGACTGAGTTCATCACAAATGGCCAATGATTTAATTGATCATGCCTACCTAACGAAACCTCCATAAAGACCCTAAATGATGGGATTCAGAGAGCTTATGGGTTGGTGAACACATCGCGGTGCTCGAGGGTGGTGCCCTCAGAGAGGGCATGGCACCTCCACACCCCTCCCTCCAACCCTGCCTTAGGCATCTCTTCCATTTGGCTGTTCCTGAGTGGTAGTCTTTAAAATCAACCACTAATAGTAAGTAAAGTGGGTTCCTGAGTTCTGTGATCTAGCAAATAGCAAACCTCCATGAGGAGGGGCTTGGGGGAGGCCCTGACTTGGTAGCCAAGTTGAATGGAAGTGTGGGCAACCTGGGGGCCTGATACTCATGCCTGGTGTCTGAGGGGCAGGCAGGCCTGTGGGATGGAGCCCGTGAGCCTGCAGGGCCTGAGGCCAACTGCAAGTAGTAGTGCCAGACCTGAATTGTAGGATGCCCTCCTGGTGTCCTCCGGGAGTTGGAGCACTGGTTGGTGTCAGGAGGAAAAACCACCTCTTAAGGGACTAACAGCCAGCATGGCTGAGACACAGACCCCACAGAGGAGGTGGGGGAGGAGACCGCACCTGGGAGGAAACCTGCGGGACCCCACAGTCCAGGCGCAGAGTGAGGAGGCTTTTCTTCGAAGGACAAGCAGAGGCACACCTGAAGGGTCCGAGGCAGGCAGGACCATCTGGCCACAGGACACTGGGCACCATCTGCAAAGAAGACAATGTGGATGGTGCCCTGTGGGGGTGGTGCAGCAAGGAGGTGCCATACAGCCCCAGCTACAGTCAGGGAGGGCCAGTGAGACTGGAGTTTGGGTCTGAAAAGGACATTCTCGCTGCTGTGTGGGAGATGGATCAGTGGATGCTTGGAGGGATTAGAAATCAAGGGTCTTATTTTTCTTTCTTTCCTTTCTTCCTTTCCTTCCTTCCTTCCTTCCTTCCTTCCTTCCTTCCTTCCTCCCCCCTTCCCCCCTCCCTCCCTTTCTCTCTCTCTTTCTTTTAGAAATAGCCCAGTGGAGACACGCACACCTAGAGATGAGCAGAGAGGTAAGGGCTGTAGGCACACAACACGGTCAGCAAACACCTTCTGAGGCGTCTGTGTGCAGGTGGTATGCCTGGGCTGAGGGCCATCCATACCAAGAGGTGGAGGTGAGGTGCTTGCAATCTACTAAGGGGATGGGGTGTGTGGGAAAGGGGGCAGACTCTGGATCTCCCAGGGTGCCACATACCCTGGGGAGCACTGAAGTGCTCTCTCCCCCTGGGAATAGTGCTGTGGGGACAACAAGTCAGCCTGTGTCTGGAGCCAGTCAGGCTCTGGGAAAGAGTGGTCAAGGCGACTTTACGAAATTATGTTAAGTGTCTTGGGGGATGCAAAAGAGGGGCTGCTGGGTGTGGGTTAAGTCTCTGAGGCGGTGGGACTCGCCACCTAAAACAAGACAAATCAGCACAGGGAGGAGGAGGAGGAAAGGACAGCTAGGTAAAGAGGATGGGGGAGAAAAGCTCTCAGGCGGGAACTCCCACACGTGCTCCAGCATCAGTGTGGGGAGACACGGAATAATAAAATAACATACTCAGCTGTAAAAAGGAACGAAGTACTGATGCGTGTCACAACTTGGCTGAACCTCGGACACGTTATGCCTAGTGAAAGAAGCCAGACACAAAAGCTCACATGCGGTATGATTCCTTTTATATATCTAGAGTAGGCAAATTTATAAAGACAGAAAGTAGGTCAGTGGTGAACGGGGCACAGCGGGAGGGACGGTGGGGAGTGATGATTTGCTGGGTACGGGGTGTTCTTCTGGGGCGATGATAATGTCTCAAAACTAGAGAGAGGTGACAGCTGTCTCACCCTATAAACAACTAAACACCCCTGAATCGCACATTTAAAAATGCTTACTTGTTTGAAGTGGCGTGAATTTCACCAACATAAAAGCTGCTGATGATACAGCTACCGTGGAAGGAATACTTGGTATACGCCAATAACAGTTTTACGCAGTTGATCCCGCTGAGTCTTCCACACTGACGCCAGAGCCCCGAGACCTCCCCTCAATCCCCAGAGCTCTCCGGCTCCCCGCTCACTGGCCTCTGTCCCTAGTGACCTCCCTCCAGCCCACCGCTTGAAATACCGCCCATGTGTTGTCCCCAACCTGATTTCTACACTGACTTCCAGAATCATAAATTCAACCGCCCATCTCACTTCTCTGCTTGGGACATCTACAGGCGTCTCGGGCCTGGGATGTCCCACACCGAACTCTTGATATTCTTCTTTTCTCCACCAGCTCTCCTACCTGTGTTACCCATGTCAGGAAAGAGCAGCTTGTTCTCTCCATCTCTCCAATTGCTTAGACCAGAAATGATGGAGTGGTTCTTTCTCCCTCAAGCTCTACCAGAGTACAGTGGAATTCAACAGACTCATCGATTTTGGTAACTGTGTGCGGTCATGCAACCATCACCAACAAGGTACAGAATGGTTCCACCACCCTAACGTTTCCTTGTGGCCCTTCTGCAGGCCATCTACCTCCCTGAACCCCAGCTCCAGGCAACTGCTGCTATCTTTCTGTCACACTATCGCTCAGCCTTTTCTAGGATTGCACATAAACAGAAATACAATCACAGAACGCCGAGTTTTCTAGGTTTGACTTCCTGTATTTAGCACAATGTTTCTGAAATTTACCCAACTGGTTATATGCATTAATATTGCATTCCTTTTTATTGCTGGGTGGTATTCCAAAGAATGGATATACCACCATTTGGGTGGAATCAAGAGCTCTTGTTTTGCCTAAATTCAGCCTGGGCTGAATCCAAGCTACAGATCTGGATATCACTGGAACACAAATGGTATTTAAGAGCATGAGCTCGTGGAAAGGAGAGGCTGATGGAGAAGATGACCAAGGCAGAATGCTGGGCCCCATGATGCGTTGCTGTTGAACAAAGGAGAGAGAAGCCAGAAAAGGGGTCTCCCCTGTCTAATAGCAGAAAGCTACCATGTGGTACCGCATCAAGGAGAGCCAATGGGGAAGCTAAAGGTAGGGATTCTAGACTGTCAACGTATCAGCTCTTTCTCACTCTAAAATTTGCAGTTAAGCAGCCTGGACTCCAAAGCCCATACTCACCACCTTTCAGCACTGCTGCTACCACCTTTCATTCACAAGATGCTCTATCTATGGTGAGATTCCTAACTGGCTTCCTTAGCTCCGTTGGTGAAAAACCAAGGTCTCCGTACTTCTTTCACCAGCTTCAGATTCAAGTATCTGGTTATGATGCACATCCTTCCAGGAGGGAAATTCATGGCCAGTCTTTCCCCCTGAAAAAATCTGTTGGCCACAGCAGCCCACAGCTGCAGGAAAGCTGAGCCCCAAACCACACTGTCTGTCAATGATCTGAGGCCAAGTGCTCATGCAAGAAAACTGTGTATCTCATGTTTAGAAAAGCCCTTCTGGGTCTAAGGAAACTCCTGCATTGAGGATGAGGCTTTTTGTACTCTTAAAAACAAACAAACAAACAAACACCCATAAGACCCCATTGCAGTATCATGGCCCAGGATATCAAAGCTGCCACGGCCTGGGAAGTATTTTGGACCAAGCTTGTCATCTGAATGATAAGGAAATGGAAGCAGAGAGAAGGTCTGCAACCAGTTGCAGGCTCTCTGTCCTTCCTAAGTGTGGCCTCCTCTGCCTGCACGTAACATGAATTAAGCATCTATTATTTTCAGGACACTAGGCTAAAAAAAAAGGGAGTACACACTTTGGCAGGTGCTGTGATGCTCCTGGACTTTTAGCCTTTTATGGTCTCTTTTTGTGAAAGTGACTACAGATATTCCAAGATAAACAACAGAGGTACCACATCTGACAGTGTCTAAGGAACAATCACCGAGGGTTGGCTGGGAAAGCTCTGGGGGTGTCTTGAACTGAGCCCTGGAGAGAATAATAAACATTGTTTAGTCCTGTTAGGCACTGTGCTGGAGGCCACTTCATCCTGTGACCAAGCCTCTGCTAGGTCAGTATTATATTCCCATTTACAGGTAAGAAACCTGAGGCTCAGAGATAAATGCAACCAGCCCAGTTTCCCCCAGGCTAATGATAGAGATGGGATCCAAGGATGACCCCAAAGGCTAGATGGTGTTTTTCTGGGATGAAGATAAAAGGGGAAGGAGAGGAGATTAAAAGAAGCTTTCTATATTGGAGAAGTGTTAAGAGATGGCACACAAGAGTGATGAGTTTCTCAGAGCTTATGCATGGATGATTTATGAATTTTGCACAAGCCACCTGTCCTTTGGGGCATTTCACTGCAGACTCACAACTCAATCAACAGGTAGCCAAGTTCAGGAAAAGAGCTGAGTCGCACTATCCACAGAACGTACAAGTACTGGGCACTGGGTCTGACTCCGGGTGACAAGCCCATAGACAAGACAGGGTCCTCTCCCTCAGAAAGGCCACGGGTTCATCAAGGAGACAAAGCACCAAATACGTGGCCTGAAACGTGTTATAACAGAGGCACGCCAAATGGCAGACTTCAAAAGGACATTAGAACAGTTTATCAAACGAGGTCCTAGTAGAGTTAAAAATACTACACTTGGAACAACCTTAGTAATCATCTTGTCTAACCTTTTCAGGGCACAGCTGATGAAACTGAGTTACAACAAGAGGAAATGATACTCCCAAGATTACATAGCTGCGTAGAGACCAGAACCCTTGCTTCTTAACAAAATGGTGCTTCTCAGCTGCTCAGGATCAATGTGGGAAGGAAGGCTGCTAAAATCGACAACTGGATTGGGATGCGGGGATGGACCCTGGCTTCCTTCAGGTCCTTCCACACCCTCTTCTCACACAACACCTGCAGAAGCTGAGGAGCAGACATGACACAAAAACCACTGGGGTTCTGTTAGCTGAGTCATTCTCTCTAAGCCTCCTCATTGCTGTTCCCCTCGGAGAGAGTCCTCTCTTAGCAAGCCAAGGGCAACACACCTATAATAGTCAGCTAATGGTCTTCTCTTGGCATGGTATTAGATCACCAAAAACAAAGCACAAGACCTTGCTTTTTAAATTTTTTTAAAGATTTTTTATCTATTTATTTGACAGAGAGAGACACAGCGAGAGAGGGGAACACAAGCAGGGGGAGTGGGAGAGGGAGAAGCAGGCTTCCCGCTGAGCAGGGAGTCCGATGCGGGGCTCGATCCCAGGACTCGGGGATCATGACCTGAGCCGAAGGCAGATGCTTAACAACTGAGTCACCCAGGCACCCCAAGACCTTGCTCTTTAATAGTTTTGATATCCTTTCTGATTGAGACTAAATGGAGGCTTCCAAGTTCAAGATAGAAAATAATTTTGTTTGGTAAAGTCACAGAAATGAATGGGCTGTGGTGGGAGAGAGCCAAAGAGGGGATGCATGTATGTGTAGATAAGCAAATAAGTCTGAACAGGGAGCCAGCATTCTAATCTAGATTCGCTCACCCATCCATCCACCCACCCACCAACCCATCCACCCATCTACTCATTCATTCATCCAACATTCATTTATTAAGTGCCGATTATGTGCCAGGAACTGTTCTGGGCTCTGAGTCGTAAACAACAACCACCAAGCCAAAAACCTTAAGGCCCTGTCCCATTGGCACATTCATTCCAGCGGAGGGGCCAGGCCACAGATAGATCCACGGGAAAGTGCCAAGTGGTGCTGAGACTCCACTGACAGTAAGGCAGATGAGGGGATTGAGAGGGATGAGAGGAGGGACCGGAGCCTACCAGACAAGATGGGGGGGGGAGGGGGAGGTAGAAAAGCATAGCGGAGGTGACATTTGAGGAGAAAGGAACTTTCCCTCTGCTCACAGGAATGCCAGGGCAAGAAGAAAGAGTGACAGACAAATGGGGAAGCCTATAGTGCGGAGGCCTCCAGGAAAGGAATGGTGGCAGCCCTGGTGTGTCTGTCTCGGGTGAGCTGGCTGCATAAAAAAGCTTTTGTTGAGGCTCAATCTGGAAAAGGTCACCGATTTAGTAGCAAGTGGCAGGCAAAAAAAAATCTGCCTGGGATGACATGTGTTCCTTATTTAGGGCTGAAGGCTGCTTGAGAATGAATAGTTCAGAAGGCATCAGGCTGCATGGTGCATGTCAGAGTAACATTTCAGAGCCATCAAAGGAGGGAAACAAGGCCCATCTCGGGGAGAGAAGGACAACTGCATAAAAAAGACATAGTCCCGAAGCTCAGAAGTTCAGAAGTGTAGGTGGACCGCCTTGAGGATGGCTACAGCTTTTCCATCCTCTTTCCTTAGTCAAAATGAGGGCCCTTTCAATTCATTTGGCCTGTAACTTACAAAATGCTCCTTTCTTTTGCTATCGGAAATGAAGCCTGCACGAGCTGCTACTGAGGTACTGCCAAAGGCCCGGGAGAGCGGAGTCACAGTGAGGGGTGACGGGCTGAAGGCCAGAGGGGGGGGATCGCAGAATGCTGCACAACTGAGCCGCACTGGCTGGCTCTGTGCTGAACGCCCGTGTCTGGCCTCCCAACTCTCCCCAAAGGACACTGAAGAGCTTTACACAACTTCCCATTGCATTTACTGCAAGGACGTTACTGAGGACAGTGTCCACCAGGCCAGTCTTCCCCTTGGAAAGTCCCCGGTGAGAAATTCCTGTCAAACTAAACAATAGGATTAACTTGAGTCCACTGAAAATAAACAGTATATATTCTTTTGGAGCAGGAGTCCTCTGAAAAGACTTATTTTTAATTATTTTTTTTATGATTTATTTACTTATTTGAGAGAGAGAGAGAGAGTACAAGCTGGGGAAGGAGCAGAGGGAGAGAGAACAGGCTCCCCACCGAGTGTGGAGACTAACGCGGGGCTCAATCCCAGGACCCCGCGATCGTGACCTGAGCCGAAATCAAGAGTTGGACACTTAGCCGACTGAGCCACCCGGGCACCCGGACTGAGTAGACGTTTTTACTTTGGCTGCCGATGAACCTTGTCCACAATGTATTGTATCTTTTCTTATAAGTTGCCTAAAGCTCTTTATAGGATGCAGTAGGTTATAAATGAGTAATAAATAAAACAGTATGTCTGTGCACACACAGGGCCTGTTCAGTTTCTGTTTGTTTAAACTCCTTACACAGTTTCTCACTCACATGGTTATACGTGAGTTTTTGGAAACCGTTTCCCATTTTCCACTTTCTAGTGGTGGGGCAAGGACAGGCTGACTTCGTCATCACCATGTAAAGGTTTGGAATTCTCTTAGAGGCAAGACTTTGAGATGCAGTCGTTGCTGACTTGCTAACTTGGACAATGTTCAGTCGGGTCTCCCAGAGAGCACCCCAAATTACCCCAGCACCAGAGGTTAGAGTTCTTAAAGCTACAACCAATGTGCAGCGTCAAGTATAGTCAAGGACAAAAGAGTTCACCCATTTCGCCGAGGGGCCGGGTCCTTCACATTGACCTTGATCTGCAGCACAACTGACCAGTAGCCTGTGGCCAGCCCTTCCTCATTCTGTTTCTTCATCTGTCTCTCTCCCCTGGATACCAATTTTTGCCTCAGTTCTGGTTGAACTCGGGCAGAAGGAACCTCGTACTGACCTTCAGTTCCTATCATCATTTCACTTCCTGTAGCTCCACTGCATGTCTGGGTTCTCTCAGTTTTCTACACAAACCTGAGAAATGGGAAAACCACTCATTTTACCCTTTTCCTGCTGTGTTTTGAAAATATATCAGAGGCTCTCTTTGTTGAACTACCTTTAATCAATGCATTGGGTTAAGCAAGTGGGGGGGACATAAAGGATCATCTGACTCCAAGAATCAGAGCTCTTACATAGGGTCCAGCAATCATGAGGCAGGGCAAGGAGAGAAGCCCAGGATGGCAGGGTCACTCCCTTGCTCCTTGCCACACTGAAAAGAGCTCTTGTCCAGATTTAACATACTAGGTCTGTGAGCTATATACCCCGTCATTACTACACTAAAGGCAGAGGTGTCAGTCATGAAACATTGCTATTTTATACTCCAACAGTTACATACTTACATGCTGTTGCCCAAGGAGAAACTGCCCCATAAACCCATTGATTAGATTTGTTTACCATATGCTGTTGGGTGAATATCTGTGCCTGCCCCAAATTCTTATGTTGAAACCTAATCAACCTAATGAGATGGTATTTGACGGTGGGGCCTTTGAGAGGTGATGAGTTTCGGAGGGTAGAGCCCTCACGAATGGGATTAGAGTTCTTACAGAAGACAACCCAGAGAGATTCCTCACCCCTTCTGCCATGTCAAGACACAGAAAGGAGGGCGCCCGGGTGGCTCAGTTGGTTAAGCGATGGCCTCTGGCTCAGGTCATGATCCTGGAGTGGAGTCCTGCATTGGGCTCCCTGCTCTGCAGGGAGTCTGCTTCTCCCTCTGACCCTCCCCCCTCTCATGTGCTCTCTCTCTCTTAAATAAATAAATAAAATCTTAAAAAAAAAAAAAAGACACAGAAAGGAGATGGCCAGCTATGAACCAGGGAGCAGTCCCTCACCAGATACCAAATCTGTTGGTACCTTGATCCTGGACTTCCCAGTCTCCAAAACTGTGAGAAATAAATGTGCTGTGCAGTGTATGATAATCTGTTAAAGCAGCCCAAATGGATGAAGACACCAGACCAGGTACATACTGCTAAAAGCAATCCAGAGAGAACTCTCAGATACCAATAATGTGGTTGACAGAAGGTTTGCCATTAGGATGTTTATAAGACTTGACCAGGTCACCTTTCTTTCTTTCCTGCATCTGTAAAGGGAGGGAATGGATTGCAATACATTGAGGGCCTCCTGCCCATCCTCCTGGTCTTCCCCAGGACTTTGTTACATGGACCGGTGCAGAGGGCATGAAGAACAAGGTCCACTGAGTTCTTTGGGATGTCTCCACTTCCCTGTTTCCACCCATCGGGCCATGTGCTAATCAAGAATGAGTTACGGTTGTTCCAAAACCTGTATATGCACGTTGTTATTGTTGCAACTAAGTATGCTAAGTAAATATTATGTAAATTGATTAATTAGCAGTGCGAAAAGAGAGCTGTCTCTCTGAAAACTAAATTGAATTCGAGAAAGATCTCATGATAGCGGTGAGTCGCTAAACAATGGCTATGGTATTAGACCACTCAGAAAGGTAGTAAAAATCAGGCTGGATTCTGTATTCCTGTGCTTAAAGAATGTCTGTGGTACTACCTCTACATAACTGAAGTTGGAAATAACATTATGAGTGTAGACTATATAAGAAAAACACCACATAAGGATAATCAGTGGACCCTAACTCGAGAAAAAGGTTGACCTCAAACACCTGTATTTACTTCATCTGTAGGTTTTCTCCCCTTATTATTGGCCATCTTTGTGACACCTGAGCAATTACTACAGACACACAGTCTTAGAAATAAGCAACATGAGGGTTCCAGCCCAGGCGCAATTGTTCTGAGACCTGGACATCCACTTTTGTAAAGTATTTCCCAAATACTTCACAAAATAATCCCAAAGGTCCCTCTGAGTTCTGGCAGTCTACGATCCTATGGGGCTGTCAATTACCTCATAGCTGCTTAAGACCTAGGCACAACCACCAATCCACCTGTACCAAAAAGTCTTGCATATGACCTAAGGACTCTGACCTACCTTATTATAATCGACGTTCCCCATCATGGGTACTGGTATTCTATCCTCAAGATAGGAAGATTTGGGACATATTGTCTTCATACTTCTCAAACATAAAGGTTTTGGTTTGCCTGTACTTCTAAATGTATGCCTAATCAAAGTGTGGAGAAATCATAAACATTGTACAAAGTCCTTTTTGCTTTCTGCTTTTGGGCTTGATGTTTTCCATTTCAATTAACTCTGTATTAAGGTGTCATTGAATGAAAGGCATCAGAGAAACAGAAGAACCTGTTAGAAACACAACCTTTTAGCCCCTGAGAGATTCAATTCCATTCCACTTAGGCAATTTTTGACTGCTGCTGACCCAGTCACCTAGGTGCAAGCCTCCTCATCGTGCATCTTTCTCAAGAGCTTGTACATGGGGCGGCTGCCATTTTGAGCGAATAGAACTCAACATGCTGTCCACTCACTCTCTGTAGATTTGGGATAATGTGTCAGGTGAGAATGAGGAAGCCGAAGGGGGCTGGAGAGAAAGACCTAGACAAGGAACAGGAGATCTGATCCAGTCAAATAAACTTCTGTGGGCTTATATAACTTGGGCAGACAGACGCTGTCACTTGCAAACTTGCAATCTGGGAAGTTTTGTGGCTGCCAACAAAGCTAGACATGAGGGCAAAGTGTGTCAACTCTGTCTTCAGCTAACGGTCACTTGTATGGCATCACTGAAAATTTAAGAACAAGCACATTGAAGAACATAACCTAGTAACAACCCTTCTGGACAGAATTTTTATTCTTTGATTCAATAAACATTTAGTGAACATCTAGGACATGTCATGGATGTTATGAAATGAAAAAAAAATGTGATAGAACTGCTGACTTTGAACACATGACAAATAAAAATAGGAGCCACTTATGTGCATGAGAGACACAAGACAATAGCAAATGTGCCCCAAATAGAACCTAAGTAAACCCCCATGGAAATATGATGATAGACTAATTCTCTGCAACCAAGAGAGCCAGAGGAAGGCCCACAGGGGAGGTGGCATTTGCGCTGGGTCTTAAAGGATGAATAAGATTTGGGTGGGCAGATTAAAAGGTGAAAGGTCATTCTAGGCTAGGAAAGACCCTGAGGGTAGCAATCACATAGAGCTGTGCATGGTGAAGGGGAGGCTGTCTACATATTGAAACACTGCAGTTCTGGTTTCAAGTCCAAGCTGAGCCACTGGCCCCTTGTGTGTCCTTGCAAAGTCCTTCACCCTCTGAGCTTTAGTTTGCTCTTTGTCAAAAAGGGGCTGATAAAACCTACTTGCAGGTTACTGCAAGAACTAGAGATAATGTATGTAGAGTATCTACATTGGTGCCCGGTACTTAGAGTTGTTCAATACATGAGTTGTGGTTTGACTGTTATTACTAGAAACGAAATCTGGGAGGGTGGACTGGGGTCAGCATGGACATAGAAATCTGGTCTTGACTTGTATGCTAAGGTGAGTGGGCATCCAATTTGCTAAACAGGAAAAGAATATGAAAATAATCCTTGTCTTATTTATCCCTTATGGATCTTAAGAAACATAAGAGCAATAGTAAAAATAACAAACAGAAGTGTCCATGAGACACTGTACAGGGCATTTAAAATATGTTGTTTCATTTAAGTTTTCCAGTAACCTTAGAAGACAGATATTACCTTCCATTTAACAGAAATGGAAACTGAGGCTCAGAAAAACTGAAATCCCTTGCCTGTGGATATGCTACTAGTAAGCAGTACAGCTGGGATTCAAACCTAGGTCCTTCCTGAGTCCAGATTTGCATGCCTCATGAACTGTTCAGCATCTCCATTCAATGTGGATTTAGGGATGTGGTCCATGGTGAAAGCCTTTTACAGGTTACTGAAGAGTAAATTCAAACAAAACTCTCCTGACATCACAGCATTTGGTACAGCGTGGGGACGTACAAGAAATGGACCCAATATTCTAAGGCTTGTCTCCTGTCCAGAACCCTCCTTGCTGAAATTCTCTTTTATGCTGCGTCTATCAGCTCAGACAGCCCACTGCATATCCTCAGGAGGACCAGAGAACAATGCAAGTGGGTTCTTGCTCTATAAGCTGGGATGCTGGTGACTCTGAGCCCATGCAATGGGCAGGTGTGGGGATGGGCATTAGTCAGTGCTAGGAACCCCATACCACAAGGTGTGCCAACTCACATGATCTTGTTAGACCCATAGAGAGAAGATGGCTGCCTCTGGACATTCCCCAGGGGCCCTCAGACACGTGGGGCAATGCTGATGTTGGATGCTTACACACAGTAAAGCTAAGTGCAGTAGTCAGAGGATGAGAGGGAATGTTTAAAAAGGGGAAAAAGCAATTTCCTCCTCTACAAAGCCTTCCCCAACTTCATGGGCCAAATTTAGCTCTCCTGCTGTACTTCCATTGCTTCTGGACCATGTCTTCATTATAATAATAATCTCTTAATAGCAGTGGGCATCAGGATCCCCTGGGGAGGTTTTTAAAAAGTACATGAACTTGGGGCGCCTGGGTGGCTCAGTTGGTTAGGCGACTGCCTTCGGCTCAGGTCATGATCCTGGAGTCCCTGGATCGAGTCCCGCGTCGGGCTCCCTGCTCGGCAGGGAGCCTGCTTCTCCCTCTGACCCTCCCCCCTCTCATGTGCTCTCTCTCTCTCATTCTCTCTGTCTCAAATAAAAAAAAAAAAAAAAAAATCTTTAAAAAGTACATGAACTTGGCCCCCATCAGGAGATTCTAATTTGTTAAGTTTGGGTTGGGCCAGGGAATGAGTAGTTTTAAAAAGCTCCCCCCAAGAGACATCAGTATCCGATATGGGGGGACAATATATCCTGAAAAACAAAGCAAAATCTTGGTAGAAAACATCTAAGAACGCTGTATAAAAAAATAATAATAATAAATGTAGGTGTGTGTGTGTGTGTGTATAAAAGGAAAAAAAAAAAGATATACAAAAACATAAGGATAGGGTGCCTGGGTGGTTTAGTCAGTTAAGCATCTGCCTTCAGCTCAAGTCACGATCCCTGGGGTCCTGGGATTGAGCCCCACCTCGGGCTCCCTGCTCAGCAGGGAGCCTGCTTCGCCCTCTCCCTCTGGCACTTCCCCTGCTTGCGCTCTCTCTCTGTGTCAAATAAATAAATAAATAAATAAATAAATAAAATCTTAAAAACAAAACAAAACATAAGGACAATCCTTAGAGTCAATAAAGAAAATTGATTAGAAAGAAAGCACAAATCCAGAGAGGTAAGCAAACTGTAGGGAGTACCTGAGCTGGGGAACCTGTCTGTTGTGAGCATCATTAAGCACTGGTATTAATGAGCCAAACACAGAAAAAAGAGACTGACGAGGACTATAGGACAATGCAAAAACAGGCTGAGAAACAAAACCCAAAGCCAGGACACCACCCCCACCCCCCCGAAGTCATGCCCTTGGTGAGTGAAGCCAGCCCTGCAGAGGAAGAGAGTAGGGATACTTGCCTGTCCCGGCTCCACATCTGGGTGAAAGACAGTGACAAAGAGGTCTCTACTGAGAGTTCTTAACTTCAGACCTATCCTCAGGTATTTGGGGGCCAGAATTCATAGCTGTCTTTTTGGTCTGAAACCACTGTGAATACAAATCCTCTCTGGAGGCATGTATTTTAAAACCTGGTATCAAAGAATTCTCATAGATAAATTTCCAACCCGTGCTTGCTCTCTCTCATGCATGCACGTGTGTGCACACACACACAAACACACACGTACACACAAAGTCACAAATTCTATCAGAAAACAAACCCTGCAGAAGTCAAAATGAATTCGACCCCAAGAAACTGATTACTGAAATCATTATGTAAGAACATAAGACAGACCCCTCTATTAAAAAGTAACAAGAAATAGGTGGTGGTTTAAAAGCATATCCCCAAATCCTTTCATGCTCTTTCCACAAAAAGGTAGAGTCTAATCCCCTGGCCACTGAATGATTCATTTCAGTGCCCACCTGTCTCACATTGTTTGCTCACTTGGAGAGAGGCCAGGCTCCATCAGATGAGGACACTCTAGAGGCACTGTGGACAGGCCCAAATGGAGGGAAATAAAGCCCCTAGCCTACAGCAGGTACCAACTGGCCAGCTATGTGAATATACCTTGAAAGTCAATTACCCAGTCTCTTCAATAAATGGTGCTGGCAAGACTGGATAACCACATGCAGAAGAATGAAATCAGACCCCTATCTTACACCACTCACAAAAATTAACTTAAAATAGATGAAGTACTTACATATAAAAATGGAAACTATAAAACTCCTAGAAGAAAATATAGAGAAGAAAGCTCCCTGACAACGGCCTTGGCAAAGATTTTTTTGGATAGGACACCAAAAACACAAGCCACAAAAGCAAAAATTAATGAGTAGCACTATATCAAACTAAAAAGCTCTGTACAGCAAAAGAAACAATAAAATGAAAAGGCAATTGATGGAATGGGAAAGATATTTGCAAATCATGTATCTGATGAGGGATTAATATCCAAAATATATAAAGAACTCATACAACTCAATAGCAAAAAAACAATCTGATTAAAAAATGGGCAGAGGAACTAAAAAGACATTTTGTCCCAAAGAAGACATACAAGTAGCCAATAGGTACATGAAAAGGTATGGCATCACTAATCATCAGGGGAATACCTATCAAATCCCAGTAAGATATCACCTTACCCCTAACAGAATGGCTGTCATCAAAAGGACAGAGGTAACCTCTGCAAGGATGTAGAGAAAAGGGAACCCTTGTGCACTGTTGGTGGGAATGTAAACTGGAGTAGCTATTATGGAAAATGGCATGGAAAAAATTAAAAATAGAACTACCATATAACCTAGCAACCCCACTTGGGATATACTTGGGTATATATCCAAAAGAAATGAAAACAATGTCTCAAAGAGACATCTACACCCCCATGTAGCATCATTCACTGCAGCATTATTCACAATAGCCAAGACATGGAAACAACTTAAGTGTCCACCAATGGATAAATGCATAAAGAACATGTGATATATAGAATTATTCAGCCATAAAAAAGGGAAATCCTGTCATTTGCAACAACATGGATGGACCTTGAGGACATTATGCTAAATGAAATAAGACAAAGAAAGACAAATACTGTATGGTATCACTTATATGGGGAATCTGAAAAAGCTCATACAAAGTATAATGGTGGTTACCGGGGCTGAGAGTGGCAGAGTGAGGAGATGGAGAAATGTTGGTCAAAGGGCATAAACTTCTAGTATAAGATGAATTAGTTCTGGGGATCCAATACACAGCAGGGTGATTATAGTTAATAATACTGTATTACACACTTCAAAGTTGCTAATGTTCTCATCACAAAGAAGAAATGGTGAGAATGGGACATGATATTACTATGTATAATGCATCAATTCAAATCAACATGTTGTACACCTTAAACTTACATAATGTTGTAAGTCAAGTCTATCTCAATAAAGCTGAAAAAAATAACCCAAAAATAAAATAACACTATACTACAATAAAATATTTTGTATGTAAAAAAAGGGAAAAAGTCAATTAACCAACCCAAGCTGACATATGCCTACAACTGCATGAGTTCCCATATGAGAAGTGCCCAGCTAAGCCCTTCCTGAATTTCCAGCAGAAATCATGAGACACAATAAGTGACTTGTTTTAAGTCACTAAATTTTACTGTAATTTGTTATGCATGAATAGATAACTATACAGACTATAAAAAGTATGATGAAAAAACAAGAAAACTGTCAAAAATGACCAGGCATACTTGAAAAGGAACCAAGTAAAGGATGTAGAAATGAGAAGTGACTGACAGCTGACTTAGCAACAGAAACAATGTAAGCCTTAAGAGAATGGAATAATATCTTCAGTGTGCCAAGAGAAAATAACTGTCACCTAGAGAGGTAGATCCAGTGAAAACATCCTTTATTTTATGGCAAAAAGACATTCTTCAGAGAATTGAAAATGGATTTTACTAGTAGCAGACACTCACTAAAGGAAATTTTAAAAGACATATTACAGGAAAAAGGAAAATGATCCCAGAAGGAAAGTCTGAAATGTGAGAAAGAACAGTGAGAAAAGAAAAAAGCAAATTTATTAAGTTTTTTAAACATGCCAACTGAAAATCAACAATGCTACTTAATAAAATTAGAACAAAAGCAAAATCAACAAGCATACTTTAATTCAAGAGGAGGTGATGATAGGTAAAGCATTCTAAAGTTCTCAAATTGGGGGGAGAGGGGAAATATTAATTTTAGACTTTAAGTATTTATGTTAAGAAATAAAAACTTACAATCAATCCAAAGAAGGTAAGAAAGGATAAATGAAGAAACCTGAAAAGTGGGACAAACAGGAAGCACAAAATCAAATGGCAGAAGTAACACCAACCATGTGTAACAGCAATTTGGATAAATAGGCCATAGCTTCTAGTTGAAGGATTTTTATACAAATTTTTTTTAAGAAATTCAGCCATATGTCATTTAAAAGAAAAAAAAAGTTTGAAAATAAAAAGATAATGAAAGTTATAAAAGGCAAATATGAAATATGTCTATTAACAATAGACAAAAAAGACATTGGAGGTAGTCTTGGTAGTCTTTAGATTATAAAAAATTGAAGTCTATCAGTAAATTATTAGAATTGATAAGAGTTTCAGAGACTTCCACATATAATGTCAATATACAAAAGTCAATTGCCTTTTCATATACCAGCAATAGGTTAAAAATACACTAAAATATCATTTGCAATGGCAACAAAACCTATCAGATACCCAGAAATGCATCTAACAGAAGACGTGTAAGACTTTTATGGGGAATGTTGTAAAATGTTATTGGAAGATATTAAAGAACAACAAGCAAAAAAAATGACAAATCATGTTTATAGATAGAAGAACTCATTATCGTAAAGATAACAATTCTTGTCAAACTGGTTTATGGATATTGACTCAATAAACGTTCAATCAAAGTCCCAATGTGTATGAGTGTGTGTACATGCATTAAAATTGAGAAGTTTATTCTTATTTATATTTAAGAATAGCCAAGACTGTGACAATTCAGTAAGGCATATATACCTACATGCACTGTATTTTTGTTACAGTTCAATTTTTAAAAAGTTTTTTAAAAGGGAAAAGAACAGGTGAGGGGACCACCACTATCAGCTACCAAGACCTATTATGATAGTATAATAATATAATGTCCTGACATAGGGATGCACAAACAGTCCAGGGGAATATAGACATGCATATGCAGGAACATGCTATATGACACATAAGTGCAGAAAAGGTGATTTGAAAATTATGTTGGAACAAATGGTTACAAAAAATAGACAAACTTTTTTTTAAAGATTTTTATTTATTTATTTGAGAGAGAGATAGCGACAGAGATAGCGAGAGAGAGTATGAGCAGGGAGGAGAGGGAGAGGCAGGCTTCCTACTGAGCAGGGAGCCCGACACGAGACTCGATCCCAGGACCCTGGGATCACAACCCAAGCCGAAGGCAGACGCCCAACCAACTGAGCCACCCAGGCGCCCGACAAACTTTATATTTTATATAAACCAATCCCATATGAATGAAGTTGAATGTGAAAAACTCCTTTAAAAAAACCTCAAAAAATTTAGAATAAAATGTGGAGGCTATTTTTATGATCCCAGGGTATGGGTTGTTTTCTTAAACTGAATACAAAACTAAGCAAACCATGAAAGAAATGTCTGAAAAATTCAACTGCACTACAATTAAGAATGTCAGTGTGTCAACTGACACCATACAAAAATTAGAAAGACATGTGATAAGCTGAGAGATGATTTTGCAGCATATAAAATTTGCAAAGGCTTAGTTATCCAGAACATATAAACAGTGGTTACAAATCAATAAGAAAAAGATGAGCAACTCACTGGAAAAATGGGCAAAGATATGAACAAATATTTCTAGAATAGAAAATCCAACCAGCCAATAAACACATTAGCAACGTGCAACCTCATTAGTACTAGAAAAATGCAAATTAATATGCCAGTGACATATCATTTTTCACCCACTAGACTGGCAAAGATTTTCAAAAGTAAAACAACAAGGAGTAATTACCAGAGAAGATGGTAGCCATGGGAACTGTTAATCACTAGAATGGGAGTGTAAATTGTAACAACTACTTTGGAAAACCACTGGCAATCAGTAATCAAGCTGAGTATATATATTCTATGACCGACTTCTATGCAGCCTAAGAAATATATAAATATAAATATATAAATAATATTCATACAAGTATTGTTAGAATAGCCAAAAATGGTAAACCCAAGTGACCTGTGACAAAAGAAGGGATATATTACGACTTACACACACAGAGCAATGAAAAGGAACGAATGAACTCAATTTACATGCTGCAATGTTGATGTAGCCCACTAAGCACGTGAGCAGAAGAAGGACGCTGCAGAAGTATTTATGTAGAATGCTTCCATCTTTATAAAGTTAAAAGAGGCGGAATAAACAACACATTATTTGAGAATGCGGGTGTTAAACGACAAAGAGCCAGGATGTGATAAAACACTATACTGGGTTTTGGATTTAACTCTGGACAAAGAGTACATGTGGCTTCAAAGGATTTGATGAAGGTTTATTTCTTTAGCTTGATGGTGGATACACAGTGATGTTGAATTTATTACTCTTTAAGCAGACTGTAAAATATCCCATCTATTCCTTTCCGTGTAGAGCAGGTTTCACATATTTTAAATATATATGCAAGAGCAAAAATCACACAGTTGCTACAAAACAAACAAAACTGGTGGGGGCAGGGGGACGAGAGGGAAATAAATTCCCCCAGGGGATTCTGCCAAACACTTCCAGTTGTGTTCCAGTGGGTCCTGTCGTTCGAACTGTGTATTTGCACACCTGTCTTCCTGTTTCAACTGTGAACCCAGTGCGGGCAGTGACTGCATTCGACCCCCAGCAATTTCCCAGCCCCGCATAGTGTAGCGCACATTGCTGATGCACCAGGAACATTTGCTGAAAGAATGACTAGTGATGGCAGCATCCTCCCTCATGGTACTCGAGCCAGAAAGCTGGAAGTCAACCCTGATTCCTTCCTCTCCCTCACCAGCCATATCCTAGCATCCTAAATAGCACATCCAAAATATATCTGAGATCCAGACACCTGCCCTAACTGGCCACCCTGTTTCGATGCCTGTCTCCTCCGACCCATCCTCCATACTGTAAACACGCTATGTTCTTGGAACGCGAATCTGATTGCACTAGTACCTTACTATAAAACTATTTAAACGTAAAAAGCAGACTCATTATTGTGGCCTCCAGATCCCTACGTGAACAAGCCCATCTCCTTCTGACCTCCCTAATGTCTGCTGGCTATTACTCCAGCCACATGGGACTTCCCTTTCCTCCAACGCCACCATTTCAGACTGCACACATGCTGGAATGTTCTCTGCCAATCTCTCCCCTACTCTTCTCAGGGTCAGCTCCTCTGCCCTCTTTCAGCTTACGTTTTTCCTCCTCAGAGACACCTTCCTTCTTGTCCCTCTCCCCAAAGCACCTCCCCACTCCTTATCCTCAAACTCTCTGTTTCCTTCAGAGCTCCCATCACGTTCAGGTCTTTCTCTCGCCTCTCTCTTTCATACTTGAACATGAGCTTCTGAGGGGAAGCCAGGAGTTGTTATTCTGTCTAGAGACCAGAAGCATCAGGAATATAGTAAGTGCTCAATAAATATTTATTGAAGGGGTGGTGGTGGGGAATAGGAAGCCTGCATTAAAAGGAAGAAACCCCTTGGATGAGTCATGAACCTTAACTGTGATCCCGTGTTTCCCCTCCTTTCCTGATCCCCTCACTTACCCCTTTTCCCAAGGAAAGGACAATTCCTGTGGCAAAGGGCAGCAGCAGAACCAGCCCTCCCCTCATGCTCCCCTGATTTTTCTCTGTTCTCCCCATTCTACCACACACACACCTGAGGCACTGGTTCTCTCATATCAGTCTTATTTGTTCATCACATGTCTCAATGCTCTCTTACATTCTCCAAAGGGCAGGTGGACTCCAAGGAAAAGACTGGAGACACCCACCCTTCTCTTGGCCACTCTTCCTTGCTCACCCGCCACACGGCTGTCTCTGAATCTCTACAATTGGGGACACTCCGCTCAGTGTGCTCAGTATGGAGATGAATCCCAAAATGCAAGAACAATTCACAGAAAATGGTGTGGGCTCACAGGAGATGCGGTGATTATGAGAACAGGTCCTCTCATCTCATGAACCGTTTTCCTAATTTACAAGTTCCATTTTCCCTTAACCGATGTATATTCTAATTTTTTTTATGATAGCTCATTCATAAAGAGGCACGTTCCAAAAAGAAGGCCTTCTGAGTTTTGTTCAAAGGATTCAAGTTTAAAAGCAAATAGGTGAAGGATTAACGGAAGGTTCAAGTTTCATTTAGTAGATGTGTTGATGTTACGGGAAAGTAAAGTACAGAGGGCCAAGCCCTTCCATCCTTGGGAACGCGTCACCCGTAATGAATTCTGTACAGCATTGCTTTCAACCCTGCGATATTTCATTCATTGATTTTATTGTCAAATGAAAAGGCTCTGGTTCCAAGTGGCATTTCGTGAGACAGACGGGACTGACCCAGACTTCATTACTCGTTGCTTGCTCTCTGGATAATTTTTAATACTACGTGGGCGGAAAGTAACAGAAGAGGAGGGTGGTGCTGATCCCAACATCTGGAATCACTTTGGTTGGAGCCCCTGCTGATAACCCCAACTCTTCAATGGTATCTGTCTCTGGAAATCTGCATAGCTCAGCCTGTTGTGGATGCAAATGAAGGGCCTGGCCCCCAGCTTCCCTCCTGTCCCTCTGAGGTTCTGAGGGGTGACCATCACGTGTAGTCAATCTCGCTAGCTGTGGCAGAAGATGAGGAAGTGGAAGGAGCTTACCACGTGGCAGCGATACCTGGGAAGGGTCCCGATGAACAGAATCAAACAGCGAGCTCCCTGCCGTGTGGCAATCCTAGTGAGTGCACAGGGCACAGAGAGCCCCGTCTCTGCTGTGATCCTGTCACCTTTTCAGCAGGAAGTCTGTTCTTGTTTTTTGCTGGGGACTCTCCACATCAATGTCTCTGGCGCTACGCCCGCCTACCGAACCTCATCTGAGTTTTGGTCCCAGATCACCAACTGTACACCCAACATTTCAACATGGCTGCCACTCAAATTCAGCACGTCACAACCCAGACTCCCAATTTTTCCAGCATGGTTGCCGCTTTTAGGCAACCCGTCTGGGGGCCTGAAGTCAATTAATTATCAAATTCCCATCAATAATTCCTTTGTAAAAAGAGGACACAAAACCATAACATTTACTATTTCCTGGTAACAGGTGCTCTGCAAATATTATCTATTTTATTCTTCCCAGAAGCTGAGGTACATGTCTCAATCCCAAGTGTTCAGATGAGGAAACTGACAGCTGAAGTTACCTAAGGGCACAGAGCTGGGAAGTGGCAGAGCCCAACCTCACGTGGCTTCTGGAAAGTCCAAAAACCACCCCCAAAAGCATAAAAACACTATTATTTCTGTTACAATAATCATAAATATTATTGTAACTGTTGCTTCTACGTACAAAGCATCTGCTCAAAGTTCTCAATGGGTTTAATAATTTCTCCTTGGTCTTTTCTTTCTCCAGTCGCTAATTTCTCGGGTCTTAACCATCTCATTTCCCACCACTGTGCTTCACCCAAAAGAATACCAACATGCACCATGTTGAATAACTGGTCAAGAGCAAACACAAAGCTGCCTGGGAAACTCTTCAACTTGGGGAGGTGTGGGTCTTAGCTCCTTCCCTCTCTCCCACTGCCCGTCCAGAGGTCACAACGAGGGAAAACATGGGGCTGATTTTATGATCAATAAAAGGTAAGAAGTGAAAACTCAGCCCGGAGCCAGGAGAAGTAAGGGGACGACCACCCAACCAAGTCAGTGACAGCTGGAACGGAGCAGACGTTCCTGATCAGTGACATTCAGGTCAGTTGAGAGCTGATCCTTTTGGTTGGTTTGATATGTTCAAGGATACTTTAAGCTGTTTGGAGATGAAGATGGGAGTTATCTGCAGACTGTCCCAGGCACTTTGTAAAAGGATGTTGTAAACACAGAAGATCTCTATAGTTTGTAGCTGATGGAGAGAAAATAAGAGAATAAGGATAGCAGAAGGACCCAACCGTACCTTCTCTCTTCTTAAATCTTTATTTCTTCTCAAAGAGCTAGTATAGTGATTTCTAATGAGGGAAGTACTGCCTCCTAGTGGGTAGTCTGGAAGTCTGTGTGTGAGGTTTTTGTTGTTGCTAAGGACTGGAGCAGCCACTGGCTAAATTCACAAAGTGAGGTCAAAGGAGGATCGAAATTCGACAGTGTGCAGGACAAGTCCACACCACAAGGAACTGTCCCTCGCCGCTCATGACTTTCAAATATCTCACCAGATATTCAGTTAAGTGCAAAAGATGTTGATAATCATCTGCCTATACAATCAAAATTATATTTTACATTTAAACTCCAAATTCTTCTGTACACATTGATATACGCTAAATTTTCCAGCAATGTAATTAAAGAGAAGACTCTGTTTTGTTTGGAATTTTACCCAGAGTTCATAATTTTGTAATAATGACACCAACAGCAGTGTCACTTGGAGTATCTGAGTCACCACTACAACACACCTATACCCCCCTGCATTTGTGGCTATCACCTGCACAGGATATCTACCTGTTGATGCTGGCACATTATGGCTTCCAGGGTAGGCATTTCTGAGCACTGGAGTGACTAACTGTCCTGAATTCAGGGGTTCCTGAATGTAGAACTCTTAATGCTAAATGGGAAAAGTCCCAAGTAAACTCGGATGAGCCGGACACCCCCACTGAACATATTATAATGCATAGTACTCTCAAAATCATACCACCTATTCTTCTTTATACCCCCCATACATGCAGAATGCCCAGCACGCGGAAAGTCCTAGAAAAATACTGCCGAATGAATGGGAAAGGGAGAAAAAAGAGAGAATTATAAAAATTAATTCTCTTCCATATTCATGCTTGCTCCTTTCTAGAAACATGTGGCTGATATATAGGCTCACCTTCCCACCACCCCACAATTTGAAGACCTCTCATACTGTTATAGTTTTCTGCAAAGCAGCTCTCCAACACTTCTCTGGAGGGGAAGAAAGCTGGCCTGGCTTGTACAAAGGAATCGTAGGATCACAGATTTTCAAGGGAATTTTAAGGGAACTTCAAGGCCATTAAATCTGATTAATCATTTGTACCCAGAGTCTCAGGCATGTATTATTGGCCATCGTGTTTGAGTTGCCTTTTAAAAGGCAACATAACCTGGCAGGTGACGCATCTAGTTACAATTCTCGCGACACAAAGCCTATCGACTTATACTTGGGAAAGCTTGTCCTGGCATTACACCTGCCTTCTGCTTGCATGCACATGAGTTTAAGACCTTATTCTATGCCTTTGAGACACAAATATCTTCTGTATTTTTGATAAGCGATCCCGAGCCTCACCTTGAACGTCTGCTTTGAGATAATAAGCAGTAACTGGAAAACAGTTCTCTGTTAAGATTAAGTTGTGGTCACAAGAGGAAACCAACTAAAAAGCTCCCAGGAAAACACAGAGTGCAGAGAAAGAGCAGGGTGCTATGGGTTAGCTGGTGTCCCCAGAGAAAACTCAGCTGTCAGCAGGACGCTAAAGCTTCTGCACCCGAAACACCGGTGGCTAATCGGTAATCTTGAAGCGATTTTGTTCAAGGGAAGACTGGTAGCCAAAGAAGACAGACGCACAGAAGCGAGAAGCTAGGAACATCTGTTTCTGAAAGGAACGGCAGGACTTACTGAGACCCATGACCTTCTGTCAGACTGCACCTCCCTCCCCACCTCTGCCTTCAGGAATCACAACAGGTGGGACCAGGTAGGGGCAGCAGACCTGAATTTGGGGATAGGGAATGGTAGAGTCTATTCACTGGAACAGAGATTTGGGGTATAAAACTGCATTTAGAAGTTTTTTCTGAAAGGTTGTCTAATCCAGTATAGAAGGTGATTTCTGGGGCTAGACCACCAGGGCTCGAATCCCCATTTCATCTCTTCCTACTTATATAACCCTATAGGTCAAGGCCAGCTGACACCTCTCTGAGTCAGCCTCCTCCTTTGTTAGGTAATGATAACAATTATAGAGAGTGTTACAAACACAAATTGAGAGCGAGAATGCAGAGAAAATGTTTAGCCCTGTTCCTGGTTCATTTTGGATACTCAGTATCAGCCATTACTTATTTTTTTTTTACAGCTTGATTTAGATATAATTAACATACTGAACAATTAGCTGTTTTTAATTAAGCTTTTAATTTTAATTCCAATATAGTTAACAGTGTTATATTAGTTTCAGGTGTACAATACAGTGATTCAACACTTTCATACAATACTCATCCCAAGTGCCCTCCTTGATCCCCATCACCTGTTTCACTCCTCCCCCTACCCACCTCCCTCAGTAACCATCTACTTGTTCTCTGTAGTTAAGAAGAGTCTGTTTCTTGGTTTGTCTCTTTTTTCTTTTGTTTCTTAAATTCCATAGATGAGTGAAATCACATGGTACTTCTTTCTCGGACTCACTTATTTCGCTTAGCATCATCCTCCCTAGCTCCATCCACATCGTTGCAAATGGCAAGATTTCATTCTTTTTTAGTGGCTGAATAATATCCAATACTGTGTGTGCATGTGTATATGTATCTTTTTTTTTTTTTTAATTTGACAGAGAGAGACACAGTGAGAGAGGGAATACAAGCAGGGGGAGTGGGAGAGGGAGACGCAGGCTTCCCACTGAGCAGGGAGCCCAATGTGGGGCTCAATCCCAGGACCCTGGGATCATGACCTGAGCCGAAGGCAGACGTTTAATGACTGAGCCACCCAGGTGCCCCTATATATATCTTTTTTATCCATTCATCTATCCATGGCCACTTGGGCTACTTCCACAATTTGGCTATTGTAAATAATACTGCAATTAATACGGGTGCACATATCATTTAGAATTAAGTTTTTTGCATATTTGGGGTAAACAGTAGTGCAATTACTGGATTATAGTTCTATTTTTAATTTTTTGAGGAACCTTCATACTGTTTTCTAGAGGGGCTGTATCAGTTTACATTCCCATCAACAGTATAAGAGGATTCCCCTTTGTCCACATCCTCGCCCAACACTTGTTTCTTGTGTTAATTTTAGCTATTCTGACAGGTGTGAGGTGATATCTCATTGCAGTTTTTATTTGCATTTCCCTGATGATGAGTAATATTGAGCATCTTTTCATGCATCTATTGTCTTCTCTATGTCTTCTCTGGAGAAATGTCTGTTCATGTCCTCTGCCCATTTTAATTAGATTATGTTTTTTTGAGTGTTGAGTTGCGTAAGTTCTTTATATACTTTGGATACTAACCCTTTATTGGATAGGTCATTTGCAAACATCTTCTCCCATTCAGTATGTTGTCTTAGTTTTGTCATTCTTTCCTTCACTGTGCAGAAGCTTTTTATTTTGATATAGTCCCAACAGTTTTTTTTTTTTTTTTAAAGATTTTGAGAAAGAGAGAGAGCACCCATGAGTGGGGAGAGGGGCAGAGAGATAAGCAGACTTCACTGAGCACAGAGCCTGACATAGGGCTCGATCCCAGAACCCTGAGATCATGACCTGAGCCAAAGTCAGACCCTTAACGGACTGAGCTACCCAGGCACCCCATGCCAACAGATTTTTTTTTTTTTTTAATTTCCTTTGCCTCAGGAGACATACCTAGAAAAATGTTGCTATGGCTGATGTCAGCGAATTTACGGCCTGTGCTCTCTTCTAGAATTTTTATGGTTTCCAGTCTCATACTTAGGTACTTAATCCATTCTGAGTTTATTTTAGTGTATGGTGTAAGAAAGTGGTCTGGTTTTCGGAACACATTTGTTGATGAGACTAGCTTTTCCCCAGTGCATATTCTTGCCTCTTTTGTTGGAGATTAATTGACCATATTATCATGGGTTTGTTTCTGGGCCTTCTATCCTCTTCCATTGATCTGTGTGTCTGTTCTTCTGCTGGTACCATACTGTTTTGATTACTATGGCTTTGCAGTGTAACTTGAAATCTGGAATTGTGATGCCTACAGCTTTTTATTTTTCAACATTATTTTGGCTACTGAGGGTCTTTCTTGGCTCCATACAAATGTTAAGATTGTTTGTTCTAGCTCAGTGAAAAATGCTGTTGGTATTTGATAGGGATTACATTAAATGTGTAGCTTGTTTTGGGTAGTATGGACATCTGAACAATATTTGTTCTTCCAATCTATGAGCATGGAAGGTCTTTCCAGTTCTTTGCGTCGTCTTCAATTTTTCATTAATGTTTTATTGTTTCCAAAGTACTGGTCTTTCATCTTCTTGGTTAAATTTATTCCTAGACATTTTATTATTTTTAGTGTAATTGTATATGGGATTGCTTTCTTAATTTCCTTTCTGTTGCTTCATTATTGGTGTATAGAAATGCAACGGATTTCTGTACATTGATTTTGTATCCTGTGACCTTACTAAATTCATTTATTAGCTCTGGTAGTTTTCTTGGTGGAGTCTTTAGGGTTTTATATCATATCATCTGCAAATAGTGAAACAGTTTCACTTCTTCCTTACTGATCTGGATACCTTTTATTCCCTTGTCTTGTCTGACTGCTGTGACTAGGACTTCCAGTACTATGCTGGATATTGTCTTGTTCCTGACCTTAGAGGAAAAGCTCTCAATTTTTTCGCCATTGAGTATGATGTTTGCTGTGGGTTTTTCATATATGGCCTTTATTATGTTGAGGTATGTTCCCTCTAAACGTACTTTGTTGAGGGTTTTTATCATGATTGTCAAATGTTTTTTCTGCATCTACTGAAATGATCATATGGTTTTTATCCTTTCTTTTACTGATGTATATTAGCCGTTCTTCTAAACCGCATTTCTCCTGTCCCGAAACTATCTAGAGCCCATAGTTTGGGTAGGTGCAATTAGAGTATGTTGCCACTTAAACAAGGTAACTTTTCACTCCTATTCTGTTCCATACCTCCACCCCTAGGAAATAATTAGGTACTAATTAAGCAGGCCCCAAATTCATGGTAAGGTCATGAGCAAGGAGGACAAACTCAGAGACTCAAACAGTGATGTCAGGATGTGGTAACACAGGATTTTCTTCATTAATGCTGACAGCAACCTTTAGTGATATGACTTGGAAATGCATTGTGATATACTACCTGTTAAGGACTGAATGTTCACATCCTCCCCAAGTTCTTATGTCGAAGTCCTAACCCCTAATGTGATGGTATTTAGAGGTGGGGCCTTTGGGAGATAATTAGGGTTAGATGAGGTCATGAGGACAGGCCCCAGTCTGATGGAATTAGTCCCTTATAATAACCTTAGAAGAGACATCAGGGAGCTTGTATACTCCCATCTACCCACATGCTCACAAAGAGCAGGTCGTGTGAGCACACAGCAAGATGGCTGTAGCCTACAAGCCAAGAGATCTCAGGATGACACTTACCTTGCTGACTTCTCAGTCTCCAGAACTATGAGAAAATAAATGTTTAAGCCACCCCATTTATGGTACTTCGTTATGGCAGCCCAATACACCTACTATTTTTCAGCTTAGCTTATTTGGAATGAAGGGCAACGGGGAGGCTCAGGGCTGCCCAAGACACAAAGAAACAATTTCTTGTTGGGGCTGCCTTATGAGCCTGCCACAAGTCCTCTTTTCTCAGGTCATGTAGAAATAACTTTCCTGGAAAAAGTTTTCAAAGAGATAAAAAAGATGAGCTAAGACATGCACAGTGACTTAGTTTTCAAAGTGCCACAGGTGTCAAGGGGATTCTGTAAGGAATATTCTTAGAAAAGCCCCACCTGGGGTTTGAGAGATCCTGACACTTGTGTATATAGATTCTTCCCTCTTTTACGAATCGGGAGGGGATCAACAGACTATAATTATGATATTTAAGCAAAGTAAAAGCAAGGCCAATGGGTCCCTTCCAAGAAAGCATTTCCTTGTCAGTTGCAAGGAAAGGGGAATTTTGCAATCTCTAAAGGGCTCTTTGTTGAAAGTTTCTATTTGATAATTATGCTGTCTAAAGATTCTTTGACAAAAGTCCTCCTTTGTTTAGAAACCATGTAGGCTTGCTCTTTTGGGTTCAAGAAAAGATAAGGGAAAATTTTGTCTATCAGTATTCTGAATAAGATAAAAGAAAGCTGTTTGTCCTCATAGGACCTTACAAGGAAATCCATAAAAGGATTCAGAAGACACCCCAGAAGCTTGTCCATAGTTATGCACAACTCCCCCTGTCATGGATGCAGACCATACCCCACAGGAGTGTTAGTGAATTCCTGCAGTCCTAGGGCTCAGCTGAATGATCCCACTTCAAGCAATGGGCTAGCAGCAGTATGGCCATGACCCAGGTAACACCAGGAATTGCAATGAATCGCTAATAAATGGAGAATTAAAGCCTTTGACCACCATTTGTCTTTTGATGTCTTGCGCAATCCATTTCATTGCAATAAAAATAGTCCAAACACCCAGTGAAAGATCTCTGCCACAGAGCCCTCTGCCTTACCCAGACTTTTTCTACATTTCCCCAACATGCAGCCTATCTGCTTGTCCATGTGAGTCAGGGGCCCTAGGACTATTTCCTGGAAGCCTTCTTCTCAGTTCTTCCAGGTCAAGGTCAAGGCCCATTTCACACACCCACTCCGATACAGATTAAGCTGTAATTATGACAAGTTCAGTGGGCACTGGGAGAGGGGAAGGAATAGGACACAGTCCAGAGAAAGGCAAGAGCACAGACCCCAGGTGCCATTCGCAGAGTAGCTCATCCAATGCTCGTTAAGTGAACGATATTCCTGAAACTGGCTTTCACAGGACATGAGCACCATGATGCACTGTGTGTTCGCGAATGCCTGCCCCAATTTCCTTTCTGAGCTCCACAGGACGTATCCTGAAGGGATAGAGAGGCTCCCTACTTAAACCTGTTTAACCCGGCATTTCCCCCAATGTATTTAATCGTGGAAGCTTCTTCTGGTTAGGACACCTATGAACATCTTGTGTTCTACAAAACAGTATGGGAAGCAGCACTGCAATACCAAGGAGGAAGAAATAATTGCCAGGAGGGAACTTCAAATAAAGAGCCAAAAGGTAAACCCTCCTCCATGCTGTTTCCCTAATTGCAGAAGGATGAAGAGGGCAGACAGCTCTATTTGGAGACTCAGTCATGCAGATGGATACCTGTGACCTTGGCCAAGTCAATTAACCTCTCGGAACCACAATTTCTTCATCTGTGAAAACAAAATAAACTGTCACAGGATTTCTGTGAAAATTAAATGAGATAGCACGTGGAAGCATCTCGGAAAATGCCTGGAAGGAATCTAATAGGTGCTCCATAAGAGCCTGTTTCTTCCCCCTCTCATCTTACAGAATTCCTGTGTATTAATACAGACAGTCCATGTCACTGAGTCAGCACTTAAAGGTGATTAAGTCTTGCTGGCTGTCTTCCCCAGGGGATGTTCCTTACAGCTTAGATCTTTCAGTCTTCTGAGACTTATGCCTTCCAATTAACCCCTAGAATGGAGCAGGTTGTTCAAAATGTAGTTGACACCAAGGATTTTTACCAATAAAGCAGTTATTTCCCCAAGGAACTCTACCATCCCCTAGTGTGTTCCTGGTAGTAAGGGGACATCTCTTGATTCCTTTATGCCTGACTCCTGAGGCCAACTTCCCTTCCAGAGCAGGTGAGTTGCAGAAGTAGCAACTAGATAATGACAGGTATTCCTGTCTCCAGGAAAGAGGTGATCTGCAGCTGGTGGTGGTGAGGGTGGGGTGCTCCCACGTGCCTCCCCTTGGCACCCTGGAGTTATGCCCAATGTAACACTTACTGGAAAGCCCTGATCTTGTCTCATTCCCTCACTAGACCCTCCACTTTTTCAGAATAGGAATAGGGTCTTGTTTATTAGTATCCTCCAATGCCTACCACGTCACCAGGTACGTGATGAGCATTCAATTAATGATGGATGGATAGATGGACAGATGAATGGAAGGAGGAGGAATGTGGAAGAGGGAGAAGGAAAAGAAGAGAAAAACTGATTTCAGTTCTACTGGAATATGAACTCCATAAAAACAGCGCCTTTGTCCCTTGTCAGCTACTGCTGTATCCAAAGGGACTAAAACAGTGCCTGTCACTCACAAAGCCTAAATAAATATTTGTTGAATGAACAGATGAATAACTGAATAAACTAAGCTGAGCTACCATTTGGAAAATCAGCTATAAACAATTACTACTCACTGACAAATCAAATTGCTCTCGTATTATTCCCTGATCTGTTTATTCCCCAAAATTATTAGGACAGTTTAATATTCACACAATTCAAAACAAAAGCCGAGCGATAGCAGCAAAAATGAATGTCTCCTATGGGTCAAGCAACATATTTATTTGAGAGAGAAAGAGAGAGCAAGAAGGAGGGGCAGAGAAAGAGGGAGAAGCAGGCTCCCCGCTGAGCAGGGAGCCCGATGCGGGGCTCAATCCCAGGACCCTGAGATCATGACCTGAGCTGAAGGCAGATGCTTCACTGACATTTACTCATGCTGAGGGACTACAAGACCCTGTCCCCCGTCCAGGAGCAAAAAGACCTACACAATTCCTCTACTGATCACAGTGGGGTGACAGCAGCAGGGGGAAGAGGGACAGGCACCCTGCGTGGCCTCACACATTGCAGAGCAGGGCCGGGCCAGAGAAGCAAGAGTGCATGCTCTGGTGGGAAAGCAAAGTGACAGTATCAATTAATCCCTTCGTGATCCTAATGTCAGAAATGTAAGCCTTTTATGATGCAGTAAAACTATTTTTATGGGTTTTTCCATCCATCTCATGTCTTGATATATTTTTTAATCAAAAAGGATAAGAACAAGAAGTCAAGTGGGTATAAATCTCTGGCTCATTTTTCTGGTTCTCTGCCCAGGGAGGAGACATGAGCTCTATGGTGCCCCACAGGAGATTCTATAGTGCTTCCTGTCCTCCCTGGAGTATTTTCCAGAAGGCAGCCTATTCCAGGTTTGGAGAGCTAGGCCTTGCTTTAAACAACAGATACATTCTCTAAAGACTATGTGTAAATGGAATCTCAGTAAAGCAAACGTCATGGCTCCAGGAACTTATATGCTTCTCATCTTGATTTCTGATGACAAGACCCAAAGAGTGTTCTTGCACGAAATGCACAGAACAGAAAAGAGCACAAACAAGGAAATAAAAATTACCTGCAATCTTATCACCCAGAGGTAATTTTAAAATGCAATCTTAGACTTTTATTCCACGTTGAGATACAGATACATATTTTGACAAAAACAGGGTAACAGTAGAGGTATTATGTAACCTACTTTTACAGTTGATCTACGAAATATCAGCAACATTTACTCATGCTGATATTCTACATTTTATTTACTAGTTCCCTGAGTATTCTGGGGTATGGACATACCAAAATTTAACAAGTTCTTGATTTTGGACATTGACCTTGTTTTTGACTTTAAAAAAAAAGATTCTATTTATTTATTTGAGAGAGAAAGAGAGAGCAAGAAGGAGGGGCAGAGAAAGAGGGAGAAGCAGACTCCCCGCTGAGCAGGGAGCCTGATGCGGGGCTCGATCCCAGGACCCTGAGATCATGACCTGAGCCAAAGGCAGATGCTTCACCGACTGAGCCACCCAGGTGCCCTGGACATTTTCTTATCATAAATAATGATAAAACCTCCTTGCCCTCATATCCTATAATTTCTTCAAAATGAAACTGCTATGTCACATACATGCACATTTTTAAAATTAGATACATTTTGTCAAATTGTGCTGCAAAAATGCTTTTGCCATTCAGACGACCTCTAGCAAGAAGCGTCTACATTTTTATCTTTAGCATCACTGGTATATATATATATGCCATTATTGAATTCCTGTTTTATTGTTCATTTTTTGATTGCTTGTGAAGAACTTTTTTTCCTATGTGAACTGGCCTCTGTGTTTTCTTCTTCAGCAAAGAACATTCATGTTTTCTGCCCATTCTTTATTTTTTTCTTAATGATTTATTAGCAGCATTTTACATATTGAAATACTGGTCTATTATTTCTCATCCATGATATACATTTTCCCTAGAGCAGTTTCTTCCAATATATTCTTCTTTAATGGTGTTTTGTCTCCTCTCCTCATATACCCTCCCGATTTTTCACTTGCAGTTCTTCTTGTCTCCTTACTTGTCAAATAGTTATTGGTAAAATGACACTTTGGAGAGAAAAACACCACCTTCACTCCAGCTTTATCACTGATTTATCTACTGGATGGTCAAAGGGATTTTCTTCACTGTGGCAAAATCCATCCCTTAGAGCAACCACCAACCCAAGCAGAAGCTGGAAGTTAATGTGGAAATTGGTCCTACAGAAACCATACCAGTTGTCTTAGCAAGGTGAGGCAGCAGCCTCATTTAGTCACACTTTGAGTGACACGGACGTCACAAGAATTCGGGGTCCCTCAAGGGATTCAGAGTTTCTGGAGCAGTAAGGGCACTTCCTACATGTTCCAGGAGGGTCTCACCCAATAGGGAGATGTGAATCAATGGGTTACTTTCCCTAAAGAAAACTTCTTCCATCAGAAGAGAAACCAGAGCTAAAGGATCCTTGTCCCTATTTGGAGGCGGGGAAGCAAAATGGAAAGGTGGTTCCACTGTTCCCCGCAGTGGCGATGACGAGAGGCTGAGCGTTGGCGCAGCTCCTGGACGGCGGGCACAGGTATGGGGCCCTCTCCACATGGTGCTGGGAAATCAGCACAGCAGAGACTGTATGAGAGACTGGACAGGGCTTACAAGGCCTTGCAGCGAACCAACCACGGCAACACCAGAAACCCCACCATTTATCTTCTGCTGTCATGCCTCTCGTGTTCCATTCATGAATTTCGTTTCCCCACTGCCTTTTTTTTTTTTTTTTTTTTATGGTTAGAGAAACTTTACTCTAGGATCTGAATAAAAACAAGTTACTCTGGTGACATTAGTTTCTACCCTGTTTAGTATTGGTGGGTGTGTGCATGCTTCCATCTAGATAGTGTTTTCTTTCTTTAATACCCGTCACGGGCTCACTCATCCCCCCACCCCCATCCCCTCTGAAACCCTCAGTTTGTCCCCACTACTTTCTAACTGCAACATTTTAATCTTTTTGAAAGTTTTGGCCGGTCTGCATTAGGTATGACTCACACCTGAGCCAGGACATTAAAGGTGAAGTGGTCTCTTCCCAAGGGCCAGCAACATGGCGGCAGTGAGAGCCGGGAGAAAGGCCCCGGGGGAAGGTCAAACGCAGGGGAGGGGCCCTCTCCCTCCTTCTTAGAAAAGGCATTTGTACTTCCACAGCTACCCTGGGGATCCGAGATCCCATTTTATTAGTGAGAACGCTTTCCTGCACAGCCGGCAGTCCAGCACAGCTCAGGGATACACTGGTTTGGGGGGGGTGGGAGGGCGTGCAAAGCTGGCCACCGAGTTCCCACGTCCGGAGGACTGAGCACTCAGCAGGGCATGGACAGGGGCGGCAAGGCCGGAGAGGAGGGGGAGGAGAAGGCAGTGAAGAGGCAGGCTAGAAATCAGGAGACAGAGGTGCAGGGCTTAAAGACAGATGGGGCCTGGTGACAGTGGGTGGGGAAGTAGCCACAGCAGTGGAGGGAGGGGACTGTATCAGGACAGTGGGTACTTCTAATGACCGCTGACAGTCTTAATTATAACCACGAGGCACTAAAGCTCCTGCCTCGTTAAAAAACAATTAAATTATCTCCACTCTGTTAAACTGATGGAGGCAGGAGAGTAGGCCACTGGCTTTTAAAATCCTCTTCAGAAGCAGGGAAGACACCCCAACGGGTTGGCGATCTAGAGAGGGTGACGCGCTGGGAGAGAGTTTCAGTCTGCGTCTGGGCCCGGCCCGGCGGCGGGTGACGCCATCAGAATGGTTTGGCACGGTGAGACCTACAACCCAGTAGGCTGTAAGTTTAGATTTTCTGGTAATCCCGAGCATGTGTGAGGAGGCAGTGGGTACAACCTGTGAAAAGCCATGATCTGGGCTGATGACCACCATCTCATTCCTACAAATACAAGCATCTCTGGGCTGTAAATGTGACACCTTTCAAAGGTGCTCCTCATCAAATACAGGGAAAAAAACCCGAGATAATGGACAACTTGGGGAGATTCTGATATCCTGGTTTAAAAACAAATAAGCTATTTTCCACGTTCCTCTCACCTTATCAAACAATCTTTTCTAATAAAACCAATAAACATTTATGGGGCTAGGTGCTACAGGGGATACAAAGAAAAATGAGACATGGTCTCTAACCTTGAGGAGTTTCCACTTAATGACTGTTTAAGAGACCTTTTTTTTTTGGCTACGACCAATGTCATCATGATTTAAATGCAGGAACAGGACTTAATAAATCTTACTGTGAATCACACTTGGAAAAGGAATAATGTTTCTGGAAAACAAATGTTAAAGGATGATAAATTCCTCTTTTCCAACATCTTCTCAGACCTTCTGCATCTTCTGGTGGGGGCACTCTTAAAGGGCCCAAGGATCCCGTCATCTTGAATTGAGCTGGGGGAGGGCATGCAGGAAGGTTCTGTGTGGCTCGTACTGGAGAACACAATGCAGGAGAGGGTCAAGGCCCTTGCTGGCTTCAAGAGTCAAGCATCACGGTGGCTTTTACTTTCCTTCTCCCAAATTTTTAGTTAAACTTGCCAATAGAGGATGCTAAGTCAGGACTAAAAGCCACGTCCCCATGTGGTTATTCTTGTTCAATTTCACCCTTTCCTACACACCCATTTTGGCTTGTTGTCGCTTCACTACGGCAAAACCCTCTCACGCCCACAGAAGTCAATGAATCTTCTCTTTATCCTTAAAAAAGTAATACATATTTCTTGTGGAAAACAAAAATACAGAGAAGAGAAAAACTGTAATAATCCCATGAGTTAAGAGCTTGGCGCGGTCAACATTTTAGTGGGTATTCAGTGACTTTCTGTAGCTTAGATGCTCAGTTGTTGCTTTTTGTTTTTTAACCTTGTCCTAAATTCCACCAAATTATTACTTTGAAACCGGGTTTTCAGTTAGACCACCATCCAAACTCAATCATCAGCTCAAACACTATCCGTCAGTGAAGCCCCTCCGGCCCCCCACCTCCTAGTTACCATAGCGACGCCTTCCCCAGCACCCCCCGCCCCCCACCCTGCGCTCTCGACCACCCAACACGCTTTAGTTTCCACGCAGGCACGTGCCACCACCTAAAACACGACTTATTTATGTGTCTTGCTGGGGCGAGGGGTGGGGGGAGGTACGTGCTCCAGCAGAATGGGAATTTTCATGTGTTTTGTTCGCTGCTCTGTCCCTCACACAAGGACAAGGCAGTGCCGAAGGAGCCAGCCCTAATGACCTCAACACCAGCAAACACTCTGTCCTCTACCAGTCGAGAACTGCTGGTGACAAAGACCGCTGCTCCAGGTGATGGCCGCTGCGGGTCTGCCACTTCCGCCGGCCGAGCGGGGACAGGACAGAGAGAGCGTGAGACCTGGCCGCCGGCGCTGGCTCTGCCACTCCCCTTCTGGTTGAGCTGAAGCGGCTGGCTTGTCTGCTCTGAGCCTTGGTTTCATCACTGATGTGAATGAGGGGGCTGGAGGCTGTGACGCCCGACAACTCCTCTATCTCCCTGTGCTTTGACGTTCTACTGACTCTACGGAGAAAAGAACCCAGAAGCCAAAGAAAGCGGGGTACAGGTCTGACTGTGACCCCACTACCACCCCACCTACTCCACCCCCTTCCACTGGGGCAGCACCTGACAGGTTACTAAGTGCTTTCGTTGAGATGATCTCACTAATTTTATCTATTGGCTAATCAGCCCAAGAATCTCAAACGGAGCATCAAAAGCAAGGTGCATTCCCAAGATGCCATGACAAAGTCAGCAGGACTAAACAGAAGCGACGGGGAGAACCAGCCACAGAAAGACGGAGAAACTCCATCAATGAGATTAAATGCAACTTCGGGGGGAGGGAGAAAAAGATCACCAAAAGGCAGGGGAGCTAATTTTCACATAACTCATCCAAATTGTATGTAAATGCTCCTTAGGCAATCACCACACTCCACCAGTCCCATCGGGATTACACCCCCGCCCCGCCGCCCCATCTAGCTGTATTAATTTACTCCCGGCACCTCTTCCTCCACCCCTCTGATGGAGAGGATGAAATGAGCTGGTTTCTCAGGCTCCCACCCCCCTGAACTTGACTTGAGTGTTCCAGGATTCTCAGAAAGCTGCGGCCAAAAGTTCTGTAACTCATTTAGGTTATTGAATCTGTTTACTGGGTTATATAACTGTGCTCTTATTGTAATTCTGTGACTTTTATCAAAAGGCTAGATCCGAATTGCAGACACAAATATTCCTTTCTACATTCTCTCCAAGTGAATGATGGCAGCCCGAGTTGATTCTCTAGTCCTTCTAGATTGCTAAAACTTGCAGAAGCAGATGCCTCTTTTTCTTTTTCCTTTTTTTTTTTTTAGGAGTGCTTCAGGACAACCGTAAACTTACGCCATCAAATTATTCATTCGTTCACCCGTTCATCCATCCAACAGCTAACTACTGAGCATCTCCCATCAGCAAGACACTGATCCAGGCAATGGCGGTAGAGAATCTCATTGAAACTGGAGAGAAAGATACAATTCACTTAAACCAGGGGTTAGAAAGCTGTCTCCTGTCCTCATCCCAGGTGTGCTGAATTCCCTGGACCCCACTCCGGGGTGCAGGCCACCAATTCCTCTCTCTGACTGACATCAGCCCGGTGGGGTGCTCTGTGGCCTCCTCTCTTCCAAGTCCTTTTGCTTAGTACACAACCGTGTGGATGTTTTCCTGGCTCATGAGTTACTCTGACCAGGACTTTTGGGGAGCCCTTTGGTTTTAAAGGCCTTTTCCTCCAGCTGTCAAGCTGGGTAATCCGAGAACGTGCCTGTCCATCCCACAGGGCCAGTCTACCTATTGAAGAAGGGAGTTCTGAGAACGTGCTAAGGATGCTGTGTTTGTGCCAGCGTCAAGAGGTGATTTCGCTTAGCAGAGTAAAAGGAAAACACTCACCGAAGTCTGGAAAGTAAGTTTGCTTTCTGACCCAGTGCTTTAAGAAAGCACATTCAGAATCTCTGTTCTGCTACTCACTGGCTGCAAAACCATCACGGGCGCTTGACTGAAAATTCTGTGTTTCAGTTTCCCTATCTAGAAAATGGAGATAAGTCTCCCCTTAGGGACCATGCCAGGATTCAATGCTACCTTTACTGAGCATTTACTATGAGTCGGGCAGCATGTGAAGCACTTTACAAATAGAATCTTGTTTAATCTAGTTGTTCGACCTCATGTCAGCCCCAGATCACGGTACTGGTGAGGGATTTCTGTTTGCTAGAAAAGAGTGTTTTTCTGGAGCAACTAGGATAGTTACGGGCTTAAATACTTCAATAAATGCACAAGAGTCAGTGAGATGTCATAAATACTTCAATAAATGCACAAGAGTCATTGAGATGTCAAACAGGGTTGGTCCAAATATCTAGAGTTGTGCTGGCCATGTGGTTACTTAATACAGTAGCCACCAGCCACCTGTAGCTACTTAAATTTAAATTAAATCAATCAAAATTAGATTAGATTAAAATTCAGTTCCTAGGTTACCCCAGCTGCATCTCAAGTGCTTAATGACCAGTGTGGCTAGTGAATACCTTATTGAACAGTGCAAATATAAAATACTTCCATCACTGCCGAAAACTCTTGAGAACTGGGGGAGGTAAAATACATTATTGAAGGAGAAATGAGAAAAGTCAACACAAGGGTATGAGGGTTAATTCCACAGACACTTGTGAAATTTCAGCAGGTTTTCAGTAATTTGGCAGGGCTAATAGGGTGAGGCTGTTCTCATTTGTGGGCTGTCCTGACAAAGTGCTCTTGGGGCATCTGGATGGCTTTATATAAGGACAGCTTTAGTAGCTGTGGTTACTAACAGTTTAGCACCATTCAAAGGTATTAAATTTTTAGATCTTTTACTAAATAGCACAGATCAAATTAAGACATTTTTTAAAAAGTCATACAGAATCCACTCCGACAAACCCAATGGCTCCCCTTACCATCTGCCCTGACAATGTTAATTCCTGATAACCTAGCGCTAAGGAGGCATACCTCAAAAATAAATCATGCGCTAATCATCATGACTCGGGGAAATGCTTTGCAATATTCTCAGGTGTAAGAAGTCTTCCCTCTAGGGGCGCCTGGGTGGCTCAGTCGGTTAAGCGGCTGCCTTCGGCTCGGGTCATGATCCCGGGGTCCTGGGATCGAGCCCCACGTCCGGCTCCCTGCTCAGCGGAGAGCCTGCTTCTCCCTCTCCCTCTGCCTGCCTCTCTGCCTACTTGTGCTCTCTGTCTCTCTGTCAAATAAATAAATAAAAATCTTAAAAAAAAAAAAAAAAGAAGTCTTCCCTCTAGGTATAACCCAGTCTATACTCTACAAGCTCTAGCGTGCTCCAACCTCCCTCCTGGCCACAGCCAGTGCTCCTTGTAAAATGTAAGTATGATCCTATCCTCCCAGCTTCAAAATTTTCACAAAGCACTCCGTTCCTTAGATTACTTATCAAAAGCCCTTGGCTTCGGATAGGATCCCCTTCCCAACCCGACTATGGTTTGCCAAACCCACCCTTACTCCTCTGCCCCGGACCTCGAACTCCCCTCTATCCCATTCAATCCCACAGAAGAAGCCTCATTCAGTCATTTATTCCTGGAATAAGTATTAAGCACTCCTAAGTGCCAAATATTCTGCTAGGTTCTAGAGCTACAACAGCAAAGAAAAAAACCAAGATCAGACCTCTACCCTCATGGAGTTATGCTGTAGTAGGATAAGACAGACAAACAGATAAATAAATATATTAAGATGCATAATATGCCAAAGGGTGACAGGTGCCTACAGAAACCAAACGATGGGTGGGGGTGGGGTTACTTTCCTTATATTTAGGCATTACATTATTTTCTCGAATCCTCTGAAATTGTCATCGATCCGTTCATTCGTTCGATAGATTTTTATTGAACACTTACCACGTGCTGGGAGGTGTCCTGAGCACTGTGGCTAGAGCAGCAAACAAGACAGATGCCCTGACCCGACAGAGCTTACATTCTAGTGGCAGAGAGGGATAAATATGCAAGAGGACACTGTAGTACCTCAGATGAAGGCGAGTGCCAAGGATAAGGGAGGTGGGAGGGGGTAGGAGTACACAGACGGGGCTGGGGGTGGTGGTGTTCCCATCTACACAGAAGGTCACTGCACCTGCACATACAGAGATGGTACGTGCCTGTTTTCTTGTTGGCTGGAACGCACTTTCCCCACCTTGCACACGTGGCCACTTCCTCCTCTGTTTCCCCTTCCAAGCCCTGACTACAATGGTATTTTCTAGAGCTTTTCTGATTCTCCCCTGACTGAATTCTCCCTGCACACTGTAAATACCTTGATTCATCTACGATCACACAATATGACATTATGCATTTAGGTATATGTTGGTCCCAGTGGGTTCAAATTCCTGAAGGGCAAGGACTGTGTCTTATCCATCTTCCTTTACTCATTCTAGAAGCTTTCACGGAACACCAGCTATAAAGCTTGCCCCGCTTCCCTACCACAGCGAAGAAGAGGACACCTGCCATTTTGTGATGCCATTTCGCTCATCCACAACAAAGCACTGATGTGCTATTTAAATAAAATAACGCACGCAAAAGTGTCTGAAATAGCACCAAGAACATGAAAATGTCTCCGTAAATAGTAGTTGTGGTTATAATCGTTATTACTTATCTAAATCAATTTGCCTGTCTAGTCCAGTCCTGTGTAGTACAGCTATCCAGTAGTACATTACGGGAATGCTTCTGCTTTTAGTCTCTATGATAAGATAAAACCCTAGCACGACCTGACTCGTAAACCCAACAGTGGGTGCTACAGTCCCTGGGAATCCTGTACAGCTTATCTGCTCACTAAAGAGACAGCTCATATTTGAAGGCATTGCAGGGACCTCGAGGTGGATACTGACCCCCTGCATCATCTCCACTGCTCTCCATACTCAGTTTGGGTGGAGATGCTCTTTGTTTTCAAAGCCCATAAGTACTTTTCGTGGCCCTTGGCCCCCCCCCCCCCCCCCGCCCACCCTGAGCTGCAGAACTGCCCCACCTCTTGAGCCTTCTCTGCTATTCAATTCTTCAAACCCCTGGGGCCAACTCCCCAGACACTCTTCCCTCAATCCAAGTTTCTTTGCTCGTGTGTTACCTATATATTGTCTGTGAACCTCAGCCGCTCAGCCAGACAAAACTGAGCCTTGCACCCCCACATCCCATTTAAATGTCTGTGGGGCCACTGGGGGCAGATACGTCTCTGGGACTCGGAATGTTCTCTTATAAAAGGGGATAGCGTCTGCTCTCAAAGGCAGTTGAGAGGCTGGACATATCTTAATACCACTGGGCCAGCACAGTCTCCCAAAGCTCGAGGGCATGAAAGTGCTCTTTTCTGAATAGCTGGCCACTTACTACATGTGGTTATATAGCTAAAGCTGCAGAATTATTAAGTAGGCACGAGCAGGAACCATTGCTTTTATACATAGCCGCATGTGGACAGGAAGACGGAGGTCAACTGACCTGCACCTGTGGAGGGTCAGACAGAACATCTGATAAAAAACGGTTAAAAAGATGAACGCATGTTCACAATTGAGCTACACCAGCCAGCCAGGGCTCAATAATTTAGAAGACAATTGCTGGATGCTCATTTCAAGGTAAGAGAAAATTCTGAAGATGAGAGCATCTTCTCAAAACTTACTTCTAATTAAAGTGTTGGTTGGCTGCCTCCCCCGAGCTCCGCTCTTTGTCATGGAGGGGAAATCGCCCGGGGCTCGCACAGGGCTTTGCCAGACAATAAGCCGCTTCGTCTACACTGGAACTCAATCACAGGTTTTCCAGCCCCATTTGTGTGTCCAGCATTGGGGAGGTTTGAAAAGCTTTTGAAAAGTATGAATCCTTCTGTCTTTTTGGCCAGCACTGCCCGCGTACTTGAAACTGAGCAAAATTGTCCAACGGACACAGAAAAGAAGGGAAATTCAAGATGTGGCTGAATTATTGTAAAATGCAGACAAGGTTAGGGGCAAAAAAACCCAAACCAAACCAAAACAAACCATTCCAGAGTCAGCCGTAAGGCAGAATTCCTGCTGAGATGGGGGCTGACCCACCAACGGGGCTGTAGGGCTCCGTAAATGGTGGGAAGAATTTCACAGAATATTGGAAAACTGAAAAGATGCAAAAGATGTTCTGTTCTGCACAGAGTGGGTGCCAGAAAAGTGCTGAATTACCAAGTGGGCGATGACAGAGAAGAGAAAAAGCTGGTAGATGAGTAAAGTCACAGCAAGACTGATGGGACCGGTCGGCCACTGGCAGGTGACAGATGAGCCAATGCATCACCAAGGAAGATGGAGGCAAAGGCTGTGAAATACTCCAAGCTGTGAGATGAAGCCTCTCTAGCTGAGAGGCACAAAGCACCAGGAGCTCGGGCTGCAAACTCCACGGCCCAGGGAACAGAGTGGGCCATCCCTGATTCCTGAATGCCAAGTGAAGCCAAAGGAGGGTGGGAGAGAATACAGGGTGTAAGCCAGCTGCCAGACACTGCGCTCTACTCTTAACGTAGGTTATCTCCTTTGAGTCTTCTCCAAATCCACTGCAGTAGAAAGCAGTATCATCTTGATTTTATAGCAGAGGAACCGGAATCTCTTAAGTTTTATACTCTGGTAACACAGCAAGTGGGGAGCAGAGCAAGGACTTACAGCTGGTCTGTCTGAAGACACAGGTTGCATGCTCCAGCACTCTGCAAATTTTTTCACTAACATAAATCCTAGGACCCTGGAGAATGAATAGAGAGCCCAGATTAGCCTGCCGGTAAGCGAGCGATTTCTTTGAAATCTCAATTTTTATTGTCATCACTGGTGCGCATTTTAAATTTTATCTTGTATTTGTGTTTTAACTGACAAATAATGTTTTAAATTACTTACCACATGGAAGGACATACTGTCCTTGTTTTGGGGGCTTGGAACAGTGTCTGGAGGAATAGCGAGTACTGAGGGGAGGGCAATGGGTGGGCAGTGTGTACCCTTTCTTGAAAGGCAACATATTCTACCATGCTGCCTCCTAACAGCCCATTTTCAGGCAAAATGGGAACTATCAGAGTACCCCATTAAAGTCAAAATTATGTTTAATGGCTGGGTAAGTGAGGAGAGTCACAGCACTCCGGCAAATAACTTGCATGTATTCTCTCCAACTGACAAACAAGCTATCCATTTTACCTTCCTGGTAAAAATTCATCTCTGTTCAAATGAATACCCCTGTGGGCATGGTGTTTTCTTACACTCTATCAGTGTCGTTTGCACAAGTGCCATGACCAGTTAGCCTAGTGGTGAGGACAGGTGACTCTGAGTGGTGGTCCAGGTACCGACCAAAGGGCTTACCAAGGGCTTACCATGACCTGAGTGAAACAAGGAGTCGGACGCTTCACCAACTGAGCCACCCAGGCGCCTCACAAATCCGCATATAACTGTTGATTTCCCAAAACTTAACTACCAGTAGCCTACTGCTGACCAGAAGCATTACTGATAACAAACGCGGCCGTTTGAACATATAATTTGTGTTATATGTATTATATACTATACTCTTACAATAAAGCTAGAGAAAAGAAAATCGCTCTCAACAACTCTATGAGACAGGCAGTACCATCACACCCATTTTGCAGATGAAGAAACTGAGGACACAGGCTGAACCACTTGATCCAAGATGACCCAAGCCTGGCTCCTTGGCCCACATTTGCTTAGTACAAAGCTAATAAATATCAGTGTGTTCTTTTCTCTTGACATAATTAAGAAGCTCTACTAACCCATTTGCTGACCAGGGTCCTCTATCTTCTGATTGGGTAGCAATCACGGGGCACTTTCTATTTTCAAAGGGAACAGCTGCTCCATGCTTGCCCAAGGTTCTCGTCTAAAAGATGCTACTCTGAGCATGGGAATGCTCACCGTCAGTTTAATACAAGTACAAGGTAAATGCTCAAGGGAAATTTGCTTTTGTTGAGCTCCTCAGCCCAGAAATCAAGTTTGAGCCTTAGTTAATTTATAGATAACAGCAATGCTTACAGTGGTATAAAACTTTGTCAAGAGAAGGCAGTGTCGTATCGTGTTTGATCAGCGCTGGACCCAAACAGCACTGGGTGTGGATCTGGAATTTTTCCATTTACGGGTTGCCTGGTTCTGAGTGCTGAATCTAACATGCGTCTCAGTGTCCCCCACCTGTAAAATGGAAACAGTAACACTCACCTCTTGGTGCTGCTGTGAAGATGAACTGAGATACGCTTCCCTAGGTTAAATGCTACCTGATGGCTTGTCTGCATGTCTACAGAGACTGAGCTCTACTGAAATTCAACACAGATTAATATACAGTAATGATTCCTGAACAACACAGGGTTAGGGGTACTGCTCCCCGCACCCCTGTGCAGTTGAAAATCCGCATATAACTTTTTTATAATATTTTATTTCTTTTGAGAGAGAGAGAGCACATGAGCAGGCGGAGGGGCAGAGGGAGAGAAAGAAAATCCTAAACAGACTCCCCGCTGAGCACAGAGCCTGATGCCAGGCTCGATCTCACAACCCTGAGATCATGACCTCAGTGAAGCCAGGAGTCGGACGCTTCACCAACTGAGCCACCCAGGCGCCTCACAAATCCGCATATAACTGTTGATTTCCCAAAACTTAACTACCAGTAGCCTACTGCTGACCAGAAGCATTACTGATAACAAACGGCCGATGAACATATAATTTGTGTTATATGTATTATATACTATACTCTTACAATAAAGCTAGAGAGAAGAAAATGTTACTTAGAAAATCATAAAGGAAAATACACGTACAGTACTGTCCGGTATTTACTGAAACAAATCTGCATTTAAGTAGATCTGTGCCATTCAAACCCATGTTGTTCAAGGGTCAGCTGTGTGTGAAAGTGTTCAGCATGGTCCCTAATGCAGTGACTGTTCAGTAAATTGTACATGATAACTGCATCAAAATAGTAGAATCTGTCCTGCCATATTATTTTATATTTTTATTTTTAAAAGATTTTAATTTATTTATTTGACAGAGAGAGAGAGTGAGAGAGAACACAAGCAGGGGAGCAGCAGAGGGAGAGGGAGAAGCAAGTTCCCCAGTGAGCAGGGAGCCCGATGTGGGACTCGATCCCAGGACCCTGGGATCATGACCTGAGCTGAAGGCAGACGCTTAACCAACTGAGCCACCCAGGTGCCCCGTGTGTCTTTCCTTTAAATAAAGTCTATTTTGATAATAAAATAGCTGTACCACATTAATTTTGGTACTTACATAATATATATTCTTCTACGCTTTTACTTTATTTTTTTAAATTATTTTTATTTTTTTAAAGATTTTATTTATTTATTTGACAGAGAGAGACACAGCAAGAGAGGGAACACAAGCAGGGGGAGCAGCAGAGGGAAAGGGAGAAGCAAGTTCCCCAGTGAGCAGGGAGCCCGATGTGGGACTCGGTCCCAGGACCCTGGGACCATGACCCGAGCTGAAGGCAGATGCTTAACTGACTGAGCCACCCGGGAGCCCCACCATATTATATTTTTAATTGGTCAGATCAATAACATCAATATCTTACAAACCTGTATCTTTTAAACTGTCTCAAACTGCTTTCCCACCAGTTTCTCCAACTGATAATCACAACCACCCTAGCGAGTAGGTAGCTCAACTAATATACTTATTTGGCCGATGAGAAATGTGAGGTTCAGGGAGATTCAAGAACTTGCTTAAAGCCAGGAGGTTAGCTGTTGTCATTGTTGCAGCTAAGACCAGAAATCGGATTCTCCTTTTTCTTCTGCCACCCAGCTTTGAAAATACCTGCAGGTTCTGCAAAATCCCAGGGAAGAAAGGTAATTGGCTTCTCCGGGATAACACAGCAAGTCCGCAAGAAGGCAGGGAACCGTCCTCCAGTCTATCCTCTACCTGCAAATGAAGTAACCACTCTATGCCTCAGTTTCCTCACTGCAAACTACAATAATAATTCCTGCCTCATGGTGACCAGCCCAGAGGAAGGACTATGTGAGTGCCAGCTACCCTAATTATGTCAAAAAAGAGTCTCATACTTTGGCAGAGATGACTCTTACAAGGTTGTTGTCAGAAGCTTAGGGCTGTATTATCAGTTTTTCAATATGATAAAACATACAAAGTGTCCAATACAAACTGAATAAATGAGAGCAACCCTTCTACTAAAGCAAGGCATGGACAGCAATACAAAGTATTATTAATTACTTCTAACTTTTTACTAAGGCTTTGCTAAATAACTGAATATAGGTAATGCAGATGATAGCAATCTTAGGGTTTTAGAAGAACTTTTATATACTTGATCCCAGTTCATCTACACTGTACAAAGCAAGGCTTACTGGGTGCTCATTTCATAGATAAGAAAGCTGAGGGTCAGAGATGGAACTGTGGCTTGTTCCTGGTCCCACAGTGCAGGGGAGTCAGATTTAACTTTTTCACTGATTATATTTCCCAAAACCTCAAGTAAGGGTTAATAGTCCCTCAAGGGGAATTGTTCTAGAAAAAAAATTTCTAGGGCTCTTTAGAATGACTTGGTAGAAGAAACCAAGGTGTGATTAGGATATTTTTTCCTTCAGAACAGTCATCTTGGAGATGTATATTAATGATGCCACTGTTGTTAAAATGACTACTGTGGTAGCCAAGTGTCTTAGAACTCCCCTCAGATCCTAAAGCATATCCTGAACGCCAAAGGGTTGGCCTATCTTGCCCTTTGAGAGTTAATTTAATTTTCATAAAAAGCCAAAAATCCCATGTGCCTCTAAATCTTGTAAATAAGATGGGTGGTAAAGAAAGGTAATAAAGGTTTGCTCTTTTTAAAAAATAAAACGGACTATAAAACAGAGACTCATGTGGTTTACAAGGTAATTTTGTATATGACTTTTGGAATGATGGACATTTAGATAGAGCACCCTCTTAGATATGCCATTTTGCTTCTTGCTGTCTTCCACAGAATTAGGCTAGTGCTTTGTAGCAGGGTGGACTCTGGGATCAGAGTGGACCCCAAGCCTAGGGCTTTCCGCCCTAAACGCAATGAGGGAACCAAAGACAGGTGCTCTGTAGAAGACTAATAGTTGCAGCTTCCTCTTGCTTCTTCACTTCTCTATCTTGTGACAGCCATTCAGTTTAGATAGGACTGACCTCACCCCTGCTCAAAGTGTGGCCCCAACCTGATTAAGGCAAGCAGCATACTCTACTCATTGACCTATAAAGATGAGATAAGGAGTGAGGCCGTCGCCTGAGATGGCACAAATACAGAGTAAAGCATACGACTCTTCCTCCCTCAGAGATGACTGAGGAAGCTGGCAGCCCAAGGGATGGACAGAAATCGTGTGCTCCTAAAAGGGAAGTCAGCCTGAGGACAAAGATGAAGAATCTCTGAGAAATGAGCCAAAGCCCATTACATAAAGCAATGCATTCATTATTTATGCCAGTATGGTATGGATTGCCTTTACTTACAGCATGACTCCTCTCTGTTTCCAGAGCACCTTATGGCATGCCTGACAACAGATACTAGATGTATAAGCATAGAATACATGATTTATATAATGTGCTACATACACATTAAAATATGCAATGTATATATCTACGATAATATATAAATCTGCGTATTTATTTCTCTTTTCTTCTATACATAAGCTTTTCAAAGTAGAAAGTGGGTCTAATTCACCTTTGAATCCCCAGTGCTTAGCACACAGCTTTGCTAACAGTTAGGTACGAAGTGGGAGATGCTTCTCTCAAAAGACCATGACATTAAAGCTTTAGAGCATCTTTAGGCAGCAAAGGAATCACAAGGCGCTGACTTCTTCTCAATCTTCCCAAACCCCTAACCTTACCTGTCCAATTACAGGTACAAACCCACATTGAGGACCACGATGTTGAGGGGGAAAACATCATTAAAATGCAGAATGTCCCATGGGAGACCATTTGGCTATAAAAATTCTAGTGCATTTTTGTTAAGGAAAAAGTAAGTTCCAGCTTCCTGGTTTATAAGGTGGTTAAGTGCAGGTGTGTGCATCACTTCCTGATTCTAACTGCAGACTCTCTCCTTGCTAACTTTGGGCAAGCTACTTAAGTGTTTGTGTCCTCATCCATAAAATGGGGATAATAAAAGCACCTTTCCTTAAGTGACTGTTGGAGATTACATAAGGCAATATGCATGAAGCCGTAGTCTAGTGACCGGCATTATCAATACATGGAATGTATTATTATTACTAGTGTTATTACTTCAGCACTGACTAACTCAGAAGCTGATCCAAGCAAGTGGCTTAATGGAAATTCACAGCTAAACTAGCGGAAGAGTTGCCATCCCCAGAAGGGACGGGGGAGGAACAGCTGCTCCCAGCACAGAGAAGAGGGGCAGACAATCACTGTTGGGTGAGTGACAAGATGAAGGTTTCAGGGGAGCCCATGGAGGGCTTCCTGGCCCAGCCCTGGACCCTCCTGGAACCTAAAGAGGAACCCAGAGGATGGGGAGGGGGTGGGCGGGGGCTGCGACACTTCAAAGCAGCCCCGGGGCTGCATCTGAGAGGTACAGGATTGCAAGTGATACATTAAAGAGCTGGACTCAGAAGGCAAGTGGATTAGAGCTACTCTCCAAGTCAGGGACGAAGCTAATGAGGCTTTTCTTGTCACCATCTGTAAAAGTTTATTACTTATACTTCAAAGGCAGCGGGCAGCAGAGGGGCTGGGGAGAGGGGCTGCTCCTCACAAGAACAGGAGCAGGAAACAGAAGATGCTGACTTCGGGGGCGGGTGGGAGGGTGCCCCTTGCATCCCTGTTGCAAAAAGAGCCAAGCCCTGGGGGGCAGGAGTCTGGAGGCACGCACCTGTGATAATCAGTCGCTGCTGGTGGTCACAGGGCGGGAGGAAGATGGACAGGAGAGAGGATTAATTAACTTTATCATGGAGCAGGAGATGGGCAGGTGACTCTGAAATTACCTGCTGGCAGGCCTCAATTCTGGTCTCATACGTTCTGGGTTTCGTTCCTGGTAGGAAGTGCTCCAAGTCTTTCTTCACCCCAACCTGCTTAACACCTGGCTGTCTGTCAACATACATTCTACTTGAACGTGGTGATCCAGACGGGGTGGCACGCAGCTCACACAATGAGTCTTCACTCACTCATAATGTGGTTGATGCCTTCCTTACCAGCTCAAAGCAGTCACTTTTTTTTTTTTAAAGATTTTATTTATTTATTTGAGAGAGAGAGAATGAGAGATAGCACATGAGAGGGGGGAGGGTCAGAGGGAGAAGCAGACTCCCTGCTGAGCAGGGAGCCCAATGCAGGACTCGATCCAGGGACTCCAGGATCATGACCTGAGCCGAAGGCAGTTGCTTAACCAACTGAGCCACCCTCAGAGCAGTCACTTTTGATAGTTCGTAATTACAGGGGAAGGAACAGATAGTCATTCCATCATTAGGTATTTACTGAGTGCTTACTACTGTGTGCCAGATACTAGGGACACAGTGATGAACGGTGATAGCCCAGGCCCTGCCCTCCTGGAACTTGAGAGTCTAGTGGGGTAAATGGGATATTAAATAAATATCATGCAAAAGCACATAAATACAAAATGACAGTTATTGTAAGTGCTGTGAAGGGGAAACATGGGATGCTTGTGTAGGTGTAGAATAGGAGGAATTGATCTGAACAGGCAAGGCTCTCTTGAAGCGGAGATGACGGGGCTGAAGTTGGCGGAACATGTAGGGTCAACCAAGCAAAGGTGGGGAGGTTGGCCAAGGAACACAGGGAAGAAAGTTCCAGGGTGAGGAAAGAGCACATGCAAAGGTCCGGTGGTGGCAGGGAGAACAAAACACAGAACACCAACCTTTCTGGAATGAGGCAGAGAGAGGGAGTATGTGGAGAGGCAAGTAGGCATGCACTTTTGCCTGTATTTCTTCCTACTTACCCTTTTGGTTCCCACTATGTGCTTTCACAGCACATAGTAGAAGTTCAAGTATAAATGTTGCAGTGGAATGTAAGATTTCCTACAATGCTCTAGGCCCTGTGTCAGGATTTTATACACTGTATCTCAGTGAATCCATTGATTCATTGATTCTCACTGAATCAATTCATTTTACTCATAGAGAATGGACAGTTGATAAACCCAAGGTCACAGAAGTGTAAGTCCCAAAGCGGAGATCCCAGTCAGGCACCCTTCAGACACTTTATAGTTAGGCTATTCTGTGCAGCACAGCTGAAATTCACCCGGTTAGTTACTGAACTAAGATAAGGAGGTGAGGAGGGTTTGCTCACCTAAGACACGATTCCTGCACTCAAAAAAAAAAAAAGAAAGAAAGAAAGAAAAAAGCAGTCAAGAACAGTGACTAAGAAATGGAGCAGCCACTTTGGAAAATGGCTCGGCAGTTCCTCAAAACACTGGTATGGGGTTCTCCATGACCCAGAAATCGCACTCCTAGGTATGTACCAAGAGAAACGAAAACACGCTGATGTAAAAACTTGTACCAGAATTTCATGGTAGCATTATTCATAAAGTCAAAAAGTGGTAACAGCCTTGGTGTCCATCAGCCATGAATGAAATGACAAAATGTTTCATTTCCAGACGAGGGAACATTATGTAGCCACAAAAAGGAATGAAGTGCTAACACCTGCTGTAACACGGACGAACCTTGAGAACAAACGAAAGGAGCCAGGCACAAAGTCTACGTAACTATGACTCCATTCATATGAAGTGTTCAGAATAGGCAGCTTGACAGAGAGGAAGTGGATCAGCAGTTACTTAAGCTGGGGGAGCAGAGGAATGTGGAGTGGTGGTTGATGGGTCTAGGTCTCGTTTGGAGTGTCGAAGTTCTAAAATAGATTGTAGTGACGGTCACACAACTCTGTGAATTTACTAAAAAGCACCCAACGGTACACTATAAGTGGGCGAATTATACGGTATGTGAAATACATCTTAAAAAAAAAAAAGGAACAGTGACTAAGAGTTCAAATATCAGAATCCAACAGAGGGGGGCTTTGAATCCTCGCTGTGCAAGTCACTGAGCCACGTGGAATAGGGCAGGCAAATTCCTCCCTGCAAGCTTCGGTTTCCACATCTGTGCAAGATCCACCCCACCACCTCCTAGGGTTGCCCGGCTGCAGAATGGACCATTTCCTGGGAAGCATCAACAGCACATGTGCCCTGATACCCACATTTAAAATACCTTACATGGAAGCCGGGATTCCTGAAACAACAAACTCCAATCAAAAGCACACCTGATCACGTGCTCTGGCCGGCGCTGCATGACTCATGTGTCTCCATAGAAGGTCACCGGTGGCCGAAGGGGTCAGGTGTGAGGAGGCAGTAAGAGGCAGAACCACACAGAAGCTGCTCCATTTCTAATGGCTCGGTATCCAAAGTTGAAAATGCTCGGAACACTGCTCCGAGGGCCTCCCTTGTCCTTCCTGCGTCCTCCCATGCCTGGAGGAGGCTGGGGCCGCGACTACAATGAAGGGAAGAAGCAGGATTTTTTCCTGTGGCCCATGCACACGCTGGGGTGAACCGAGGCTTTGGGTGGTCAGGTTCTCAGAGGTGTCCCTGGCTTCTGTCTGGAGCAGTTGTTAATACCATCATCACGGCAGACAGGAGAGGATGCAAATGGGCTTTGCTAATCTCTTGCCGGCTCCCATGTCAGCCCGACCCCTCGAAAAACTCCAGAAACCAAGGATGGTTTCCCTGGAAGAAGAAAAGGCTCACCGGGTCCACTACACATGCTGGGATGGGGGATTTATTCTGCATGGGGAGGGCGAGTCCTGGAAACAAAGAAAGAAGCTACAGAATGAGATCTGGCGCTGAATTATGAAGAACTTTCAAAGGCCATGGTTCTTTGGAGGCACAATGTGCTGTTGTGATAGGTAGTGAGCTTCCCCGTCACTGGGGGTGTGCACAGCCTAACGGATGACTTGGGCAAGACGAGTGGGCATTCTAGGCCTTCAGGATTCCCTGTCATGCTGAGACTGTCATTTTAGGCATCAGCTCTTGGTTCCTGTCATTTGGAATCAGTTTCTCTTCTCTTCCCTCGCTTCCTAGTACTTAATAAATGACGGGCCTGACAACAGCTTTGCTCCCAGAGCAACCTGCCCTCTGCTCTACAAAGCACTGGTCATTCTACACTGGATATAATCATCATGCCGCCTTCCTTGCCAGGGACTGCTCTTATCATCCCAGACACCCCAAGGCATAGTAGGCGCGGAATGTGCGGGTCAGGGCCAGCAGCATATTCCCTATGCTTTATCATTACAGACTGGTCTCACTTGTAAGACTCGCTACAATGCATTCCCCTGGACACTTGCCTGACTGCCTTCTGACATTCCATCTTCCCTGAAGGGAGGAAGGGGGTCTCATTTCAAACCTCTTTACCTCACAGGATGCCTTGAGCACAGAATGTGCTACGTAAATTCCACCCCCCCCACCCAAATCAGAGAAAGACATCTTCTTACTTAGGGCTGGAAAGGCAGCTGCTGCTTCTGGAACAATTTTCCATTTAAACCCAGTAGGAAATGACAATTCTGAACCAAGCATAGAAAGCACACAGCTCCTGGAGCCAGAGATCAAGCCCCCACCCAGGGCAGGAATTTGGCATCAGGGACATATGACCACGGATGCATCGCATAGGAGCCCTTCCTCTTCACCTAGGCTGGACTCAACTTGCAAAATTCCACTTGGGGAGGAGCTGAGATAGTGTAATGGAATCTGTGAGGTCCCAAATGGATCTCCTTTGTTCGTTAAAAAAAAAAATTCTAGTAGAACTTCTGGGCTTTCTGGCCTCGATTTAGCAAGCTGCTCAACAAAGTTTACTGAGCACAGGCTGTGTGCCAGGGCTTTCTGCCAAATATCTGGGGGACACTAGAGCAAGGGGTACTCACAGGCCGAAGGGAAGAGAGAAGTCACGAAGAGATAAGGGAATGGATAATTATGATAGTGTCACACACCATATAAACACAGAGGGCTGTGAGTACCGAGCCCATGGTGACACCAGAGGGATGCCCTAAGAATGAGTGGGAATTGAGCAAGCCGATGAGATGGGCATGCCGGGCACAGGAATTAGAATATGCAAAGACCTGAGAGCTTGTGAGCAGTTTGGTTTAGTAAATTTTGGGTGCCAGGGGCTGGTGGGAGGGGGGAATGGGGAGTTAGTGTTTAATGGGTATAGAGTTTCAGTTTGGGAAGATGGAAAGTTCTGGAGATGGGATAGTGGTGATGATTGATCGGTGTGAATGTACTTAATGTCATGAACTGTACACGTGAAAATGGTTAAAATGCTGATTTGTTATATTTTACCATAATAAGTTAAAAAAAAAAAAGATGATGCCCAGGAAGCATGTTCAGGACCAACCTTCCCTATTGTCTATAAATTCAGAAATCTCAGCTTCTTTGGCACTGATGTGGTCTGGGAATCAGACACACATGGGAAATGTCTCAGACTCACTCTTTACAAATAATCTAGCAGTTTCAAAAAGCTGTCACCTCCTGAAAGAGGTAAACCTTGAAATCACAGTTTCCCCTCCTCCCCAAGTTTTTAACAAACTCCCCTAATTTTACACCGTTGGGTTGAGGGAAGAAAAGAGAGCTGGAACAGGCAGGCTTCCCTTTGATAACACACTCCCTCTCCTAATTAACATGACCCCACACAACTGAACACCTGCCAACTTCAAAAACTTTCACAGTGATGAGCTTTGATCACGGCGCAGCATATAGTATCTGTACTGAAAAGAGAATCTCACACAGCCGAAATCAGATACTATTCCACCCAACGTCCCTCACTCAATCCATCCATCTAAAGACTGCTGGGAGAGTCAGCCCCGGGCAAGGCATGCGGGGTGCTGCAGGGAACTGGGAACGAGCACGATACGATCTTTGCAAAACTGAAGGAGCCCCCTGGTTCCAAACTAGCTGTTCCCCTCTTTCAACATTCACCATGTTCCTTATACAAGCTAACGGGAGAGTCAGGTGAATTCTGTCCTTTAACATTTCTTGGAAGAGTTTCCTAAAATCCAGGCTTGTTAACTAACACCAAAGTTTTCAAAAGTTTACAAAGCTGACTTTCTATTTGAAAATGATCCTTTCTTGGTTTCTCTTGTCTTTGGTTCTATCCTCACAAAACTCAGAAGTGTCATTTGGTGAGCTCATCCAACAATTTCTGACAGGCCTATAAATCACTTCATGCTTCCCAGAGAAAGTTACAATGTACATCCTGACATCGCCATAGGAATTACGCAGGTGCATCCAAAGGTTGATTCACAACTTTCACACACACCCCAACTGAATCAGTGCATCCTGGCAAGCATTAAGAAACACCACTGCATACTATTGCTTCATGTGATCTTGTCTCAAGAGAAGCATCCATCCAACTGTGATGGTGTTTGAATGTAAAAGAGAAACATGGCAGGAAAATGTTGGAAAAACTCAGAGTGAATTCAAATGGTGGGGATGTCTTTGAACCACAACCGTTTTCCTCTCTAGAGTCATTAGTGCTAATTACTAACAACTACCCTGGTGACAGTGCTGGCAGTTACTTAGCTGCTAATTGGCTTCAATTTACCGCTCTGATTGTGTGGTCACAGGTATATATTTGCTTGGGGAGTGAGGAAAAAGAGCAGGTGTCTCAAGCCTGAGGCTGTCCTTAAAAGACGTGTCAGCTGTCTGAACTGTTCAGCTTAACCCAGTGGGGTCTCAAACTTTCTCATGCATCAGAATCATCTGTAGGTTATTTAACACAGACTGCTGGGCCCCACCCCCAGAGATTCTGATTCAGCAGGTTTGGGGTGGGGCCCAAGGATGTGAGGAGCTTAAAAGTTCCCACGTGATGCGGAAGCTGCTGATCCCAGGGGCCACCTGTTGAGAACCACTGGCCACCCCAATTCTCTCCTAACCTCAGCCAATGCAGCACCTTAGCTGTCCCACCTGCTGCAAATGGAGGCCGCTCAAGACCACAGAGTGCCCTGTAGGTCTCTGCGTGCGCTGCCCCATACGGGAGAATGGTGCCTTATTAACGCAGGGGATGACAGTATGGAAAGATGGGGATTTTAGAAATGAAATGATTTGCCCCGCCCCCCACACAACCTAACCCGGCATTTTACAGTCTCTCTATTCTGCTTTTCATTTGGAGAGAATGAATCCCAGACAGAGTGAAGGAAAAATAAGTAAAGCTTACTTACCTGGGGTTCACCTCACTATGACGACTTGGCCATTAGAAAAACGTCCTGGGCTTCACTGCTAGGACTCCCCTCCCACCCTGCTCTTTATAAACATTTTAGACCTATAGACGTAGGATGTGTCAATCCGGTAATAAAGGTTCCAGCCCCTACCTAATGGACCATGAACCTGAGGAAAGAGCTCATCATTCCATTCAACAGACTGCCATAAGCAGGCAGTGCGCGGGGAGTTAAGGATATAACCATGGTAACACCAACTACCACTTCTTAAGCCCCCCATGCACCAAGCAGTAGCCAGGCATTTGTCCTAAACCCTGCAGCCTCCTTGGAAGGAAGTGACAGTGCGGTGACGTCATCACCCGCGTCCACCATGCCCGTTAGGTGCCAAGTTTCTGCTAAGCACTTGACACATACTTATTTAATCAGCGTAACAACCCTGGGAGTTAGAACCTTCCGGAAGATGGGGCACCTGGGTGGCTCAGTCGTTAAGTGTCTGCCTTCAGCTCGGGTCATGATCCCGGGGTCCTGGGATCGAGCCCCACATCGGGCTCCCTGCTCTGTGGGAAGCCTGCTTCTCCCTCTCCCGCTCCCCCTGCTTGTGTTCCCTCTCTCGCTGTGTCTCTGTCAAAGGAATGAATAAAATCTTAAAAAAAAAAAGAACCTTCCGGAAGAGGGAACTAAGCCACAGGGAGGCTCAGCGGCTTGGCCACTGTGCTAACAGAAGGTGAAGGTAAACTTCGCACCCACGTCACCCGGCTCCGGAGGATGCACTAACAACTTGCTGGTGCCTCTGCTGTGAGTGACATCACCCACAGTTCACAGATCAGACCCTGGAAGCCCACAGAGGTTACAAACTGACTTAGCTCTTGGATTCTGAAGTCTGTGCCACGTGCCCTGGGCTCTCTGATGATTGGCATGTGGCTCTCCTCTTGAGGGGGGGCGGGCACTTCAACCAGTAAACGCAACTCAAGGTGGCGGACGCCATGACAGCGCCATCATGTCACGCCATCCATCACACAAAGTGACTTTCTCCCCAGTCTACTGATGGGCTATTAAATGACTAATGAGCCCAACCTGGGGCAGCCAGATTTTGCTCCCATTTGAACAGATGTTTCCACATGTGGCAGCGGTACTCGGGTACCTTTGCTTGCAGGTTTTATGGCGACATCTTTGTGACATTGCCAATGCCACCCAGCGAGCTGTACCTGTGTGTGTGCTTCCTTGTGCCCTTACACAGAGTGTCTGGAAGCTTAACATCTTACGTGGTAATATTTGTTGAGTAGCCTTTAGACTGTTAAGGACACTTGACGGCTTTGACACAGACAACACGGGTGGTATTTTCCTGGCATGTAAAGACGTTTCTACATGTCCCCCGTGATGCCACAACAGGGAGCAAAGGGGGAGTCAGCTCTGCATCATAAACCCCAGAGCATTTCGGCTCCATGAGCATCGTTCCCGAATATTCTCAAGATTTAGCTGCACTAAGCACTTTCACCCCTGAGATTCATCCCACAAAGACAGATGACTCCAGTCTGGAGAATGAACTCCCCCAAAGCTGGGATGTTTGCAAGCCCCCACGGCAGGGATGGAATGCTTCCTCCTGGAAAAGGACTTGGTAGAAGGAAACGTGTGTATGAGGAGTGTGTCTTCTCGTTTCTAACCACTGCCAATGCATCTTGTGAGGCAGTTTCTTGCACACCCCAGCTTAAGACAAATCTGAGTGATGTCAAGGTTGCTTTTCCCCCATGAAACCGGATGTCATTTTTCTACTTAATGGCCAGCTTCTCCTCCTTCAACTCCACCAGAAGAGGTGCTTTTGTCAAAGTGTCCAACTCTAACGACCGCCCACCCACGTGGATGGGACCATAGTGCCTCATCTTGTCTGAGCTCTTCATTTTACAGGCAGGAAAACGGAGGCCCAGGAAAGGGAACCATTTACTTGCTTGGTTGGTGGTCAGGTCACACAACTAAAATAATTTTTTTAAAGCCACTATGTTTTTTTTGTTTGTTTTATCAAAAATGTCCTGCGAAAGAAAAATCAAAGTCAGAACTTCATTATGAGCTAAAACATTACATCTACTTCTGCTAGGGCTCTCTCTGATAGGACTCATTGCACTATAACGTGGCATGTGCCTTGTAAGAACACTGAGAACGTAGATTAAGAACTTAAAATTCAAACCCGTGGACCCAAAAATCACACTCTGCTAATTTATATTGAAAGATGAATCTGAAAGAAGGAATGCCATATGCCACAGAAATTCAATAAAGTCTTAATTAAGTAAATCTTCAAAGAATCAGAAACATCCTAACTGGTCAAAAATAGGGAGAATGTTTTAAAATAAAAATGATTCTCTATCACTAGATGGAACATTACCGAGGCAGTAAAAGTGATACTTACGAAGATCAATAATGTTAAGTGAAAATATAAAGCTAGAATCAGAATTACATGTAGAAGGAAGACAACGGTCTTTAAAAATGTACAGAAAAATTGGAAGTAACTAATCAAATGGTGGTGATCTCTACATAGTAGAAGATGTATGATTTCTGTCACTTCTTCTCATCTTTTCTAGTCTCCGACATATTCTGTGATGCACAGGCTTTATTCTATAATGGGGAACACAAGCACTGTTCTTTTTTATATTGTTTTTTAAATGTGTGAGCCAGATGTGTTACATTATCCATACAAAAGTTTTTTTGGGGAAAAAAAAAAGGTGCCAACCCCCAAGGATCCCAGAAGATGCAAACATTGCATCCAGATGGCTTTCCTGGGGAAACATAGGTGGATGCACGGCTGTCAGGATGTGCCCTGGTGTGACCATTAATCAAATGCTCAAAGAAGAGTAAGGAATGTAAAAGAAAGGCAGTGCAGGAGAAGAACCTTTCTGCAGAAAGGGAATCATGTGCTGGCTAGGGAAAAAAAGATTTGTAACAAATGCAGCCAGTTAGTAAGATTAATGAAAGGAGAAACCACTTTGCATGGCGGTCAAAATTCAATAATTTAAGGGTAATCGCGACTAATTTCAAGGTAATAGGAAAAGCTACCCATGTCTAAATTTTCGCTGAGATTCCTGTGTGTGCTAAATGGGCTAACCCTTGTGAAATCTGAGTATTCTTGAGCACGGAGCAACTCAAGCACTTTCTGATTCCTGTTCCACACCATTATATGGGCAGGCTCCTGAATCTCACGACTGGCCTGCAGATGATGGAGACGAGCAGCAAGATGATGCTTCTGCCCGAGGAAATTAGTAACTGGTAAGCAGGATGATGATAGATCCAGGACAGAGGGAAGAAACAGAAATGAAACAAACACATGCAAAAGAGGAGATTAAATAAAATCTCCATGGATTGCAACAGGACTGACAGAAGCCTTGCATTGGAAATGGGCAGGAATTTCTTTTTCTGACCCGGGAGCACTGCCACATATGGAATGCTGACTCAAAGTTGCAATGACAGACGCAGAAAAGCTGTACAGACTTAAAAGCTGAGGTCTTTTACACATCCACATACACAAAGGATGATACATATGCATATATACATATGCATCCGTACAGACTTCTGTGCACATATATGATATGCATCTCTTTCCAGGTACAGAGACAGAGATCTCGTACAGCCATATTTCAGTTGGCCAGTGTACATGGGGAAGAGAGATAATCATTCCAGTTCCAATACTATTTAAACTGAGTCTGAAACACAGACCTACGTAGAGATGACACAGACACTTCATCTTCTAGAAGAGGACAAAGTGCAAAGAAAGCGGCTTGCCTAAGTTCACGGAGGGTTCAGAGAACATGGATGTGCACAGCATGAACCAGGCTCTGGGCTAAGTGCTTTGTGTGCAGTATCTCCTTGGTGGCAGGTGCTGTGCCTAGCCCTCGTCTGCAGATGAGAAAACAAGCTGATACTGAGAAGCTGTTTGCTCAAGGTCTTAGCAAACAGTAGAGCCGAGACTGAACCCAGTGTGGTGTGACTTCAAGCATAAACCCTTGATCTAAAGCCATTCTTGGTGGTGGTGAGGCCTGGATGGTAATCCGGGTCTCCAGACTTTGGGCCCAAATGTTTCTTCTTTCACACCATTACCAGTGGCTTTTCTAGTGCTAATTGGTGCATCAAGACCTCGACAGACAGCAAATCTCTCCATGCCAGGTTGCTCATCCTGGACATCTATGAAAAAGCAAGCTCCAGAAGGCAGAGGTGTGGTTTGTGTTCACTGCTCTTTGTTGAGGGGCACGAAGAGTCCCTAGCACGTGACAGGCACACACATTTGCTGGATGAATGAATGAATGAATGAGTTTTGACAGCAATCAGAGAACAGAAAGCCAGGACTGTCTTTTCCAGAATGTTGGAGCTGGACAGGAATTCGGGGTTAGCCTAGCACACATTCAATAATACAATGATGAGAAATGCTACCATAGTTTCATAGACTGAAGAACCCAGGGTTGGGGGGGGGGGGGGTCCCTTTCCTTAATAATCTGTCTAGACGACAGTGCTGAGTCCAGCACCAGGGCTCAGCCTCCTGGCCCGTGGGCCAGTGCATTTGCCAAAATACCAGGGTGTCCCAAAGTGTACTTCATGGAGGAACGGTCCCTGAGATGCTTGGGGAACTGAGTGCATATCAGCACACAAAGGGCTCTGAGAACCCTGAAGTCAAGAATCAGTTCACCTTGCTTCACCTAGCTGACCCCAGAACCGTCCCACACAACAGCTGCTAACTCAGCGCAGAAAGTAGTGTATGTTAGGTATTCTTAAAACTCAGTGATGACTTTGGCCTCTTACACACCGAGACCTGTTCTCTGTTTCACGGGCAGGGTCCTGAATCTTACAAATGGCACCCAGAATCATTGAGACCAAGAGGAAGAAATGCTTCTGAGAAGATCACTGATAAAAATAGGTGGCGTCAGGCAGCAGCTTGGGCAGCGGGAGGATTGGCAGCGGCCAGGCAGCCCAGCTTCGCGAAGGCTCTCGGCACGACGCGGCCCACAGGCCCCTGGCACATGCCCGCCCCGCCGCCACAATGCCCAAGAGGAAGGTCAGTTCCGCCGAGGGGGCGGCGAAGGAGGAGCCCAAGAGGAGGTCGGCGAGGTTGTCAGCTAAACCTGCTCCTGCAAAAGTGGAAGCAAAGCCAAAAAAGGCAGGAGGAAAGGATAAATCTTCAGACCAAAAAGTGCAAACAAAGGGGGAAGGGGGAGCAAAGGGAAAACAGACTGAAGTGGCTAACCAAGAAACGAAAGAAGACCTACCTGCAGAAAACGGAGAAACTAAAAATGAGGAGAGTCCAGCCTCCGATAAAGCAGGAGAGAAAGAAGCCAAGTCTGATTAATACCATAAACCAGGCCTTATCAGTGGTCCCTGTCGCCCTTCTTGTACAATCCAGAGGAATATTTTTATCAACTTTTTGTAAATGCACGTTTTTTTAGTAGCTCTAGAAACATTTTTAAGGAGGGAATCCCACCTCATCCCATTTTTTAAGTGTAAATGCTTTTTTGTAAGAGGTGAAATCATTTGCCGGTTGTTTATTTTTTGGTACAACTAGGAAATAGTGGGATATTGAATGTGGGAGGCTTTGATTGTCTTGGGTGTCAGCTCAACATTCCATAGATGGGGTAGTTTTTATATCCTATAACACCAAGCATACTAAATGGCAATTTGGAGTCAGTCGTGCATTTACTATGTCTTGAATATTTTAAATTCTATTCCCATGTTGTTTTTGGTAGAATTTTTCCTAAAGAAAACCACTCCTAGATCTTGGCTCTCCCAGTCAGAATTCTTGTGCACTCTGTAACATCTTGGTCATGGTAGTCCAGTTTTCCTAGTAACTCTGTTAAACGTGCTGTGCAACATTGAGAATTTGAGTATGCAGTGTATATGATATTAAGTTGTGAATTAATGGGACTTAACAATGTAACAGTGTATCAGCATTTGAAGATCTTGGTACTTGATATACTGTTAAGGAAAATTTGCCTCCAAATTTTAAGCTGGAAGGTCACTGGAGTAACTTTCAGAAAAGAATCACAACTACATGATTTTTTTAGATTTTCGGTATGTACGTTAAGAATTGTGTACAAACTGAAATGTCTGTACTGATCCTCAAAACAACCAATAAAAACTCAATTAAGAAAAAAAAAAGCAGGCGGCGTCAGGAGCAAAGTCTCAGCCTTCTCTCAAACCCTGGCTTGCCTTCGCCAGATGGCAAAGAGCATTCCCACTCATGCATTCCACAAATACTGAGCAACAACTATGTGCCTGGTCCCGGGTGAGCCCTTTTACAAAGTGTGGCAGTGAGCCAAGTCCCAGCCCTCCAAGAGCTTACACTTCCCTGCAGTGAGAACAGTGCTAAATGATAAAATATACATATGGCGAGAGTCACGTTTTTGCTGCAAAGGGTGCACAGAGAGCATGAAGGAGAGTGCTGTTTGGAAGAGGATGGTCAGGGAAGGCCCTTCTGCGAAGGTGGCGTCTTAGCAGAAACCTAAAGGAAACAAGTGATCTGTGGGGCACAGACTTCCAGGCAGAGGAACAGCAAGTACAAAGCCAAGAGGCAGGTGTGTGCCTGCTGTGAATGAGACATAGCAAGATGTCCAGGTGGTCAAAGTGTGGCAAGGATGGGGGAGAAGCCCTCCAGGGCTGGCCTCATGGTCTTGTGTCCTGTCTAGCCATAAAGGACTCCATGCCGAGAAGGCCCTTGCCTTTGCCGTCACCATTCTGAAATTCGTTAAGTTTTGGAAAAAGGGGTCTCACATGTAATTTTGCACCGGGCTCCACAAATAACACAGTCAGTCCTCCTACCTGCCATACCATTCATGGAGGACTGGCCAACATTACCCTCAAGAACAACACCTGTATAACTGGGGAGCTGCTCCCCCCTTCTTCCTACTTAGGCCCCTTCCTCCCCCACTTATGAGACAATAATGACAAGAATCCCAAAGAAGTGTCCATGGGGACAGCATCAATTTTTTTTTTCAATGTTTATTGGACCCTTAAAAAGAACACACACACTCTTGTGTTAGGGCCTGGGTCTCCAAAATGCTACCAACTCTTTATTATCTACATTAATAAAGGAAACGGGGAGTGTGAATAATTCAAAAGAGCTGACAATAATCTTGAGTTCTGGAAGGCAGTATGTGGCTTCCCCACCGCCCCCTGCATATTCTCCTTAATCCTGAATAAGCACCGACTGGGAATCCGGAGACTATACAACTTGTGTGTGCCGTGGAAAAGCGAGCCCTACCTTTCTGAGCAAAGCTGCTGCAGGAAGAAGCACTGGGCAGTGGTCACAAACCGCCAGGTCTCCTGCCTTCCCTGTCACCACCCGTCGAGTATGAGGGGCATGCTCTAACCTCCGCAACAGCTTCCCTCTAAGAAAATGACAACCCATGTGTAACAGTGCCATGGAAAGATGCCCCTAATACACGAACAGTTCTGCACACAACTTGTGAGGGGGTGTGAGAACCGTCATCAGCTCTCTGTGGACCCCAGGTAAGAGCCCCCGACTCGGGAATGGGGTGCACGGCCAGGAACTGGCCCAGCCCTTCACTCTTGGGTCATCAGACACAGCATGCCCTAAGAAGGAAGGGGTAGAATTGGGTCAGTCACAATAGCTTCCTTTAGAAAAACTGAGCCACAAAGTTGGACCTAGCAATTAGGTCCTGGAGGTTACACATGGAATTAACTCGAAGTTCACATTCCTTGCTATCTTTAGATAGCTGCACTCCCTACAGACTCTTCTGTTATACGGGGCTCTCTCTTACCCAAGGCCATGGGATTCAGGATAGGACTTGAGGAAATGCAGCCAAGAACACAACCACAGGATAACTTTAGGCCTTCAGCAAAGGAGCTGGAATAATGGTAGACATGCACTGAGCACCTGATGCTAATCACTGTGTGAAACACAACACACATGTTAACTTATCTGGTTCTCACAGGAAATCTAACTATGAGTTAGATTCTCTTACCATCGTCCCCATCTTACCTATGAGGAGACCAAGGCCGAAACAAGTTAAATCACCCGCCCAAAGTCCCACAGCCAGTAAGGGGCAGAATCAGGACTTGAACCCTGGCCTGTGGGCCCCTCTCCACTGGTGTTGACCATAACAGTATCCCACATAAGTTCTACCCAGAGGGGCCCTCCCAGGTCGGTAGGCCATGCACAGTTCACTAGGATAGGGGCTAATGCGTGGGAAATGAGGCCTACAGTCCACAGTAAAGAGAGTGTTGGTACAGACAAAGGCACAGGGCTGTGGGCACTGGACAAAGGTCTACATTCTGATCACAAGCTGATACATCTAGCAAGACACAGACACACAAACAGAAATTCCATTTAGCAGCTGGTTGCAATGATCTTTCAGAATAGGAAAATAAAAGGTTTCACTTGCTGCCACCCGACACCACAAAAGAGGCTTTGGTTTTCTGCAGGAAGAATTAAATCCCACAGATATGCTTAAGTTGCTGAATGAAAATCTAACTCCTCCGCACAGTGATCTCTTGAAAACCCTGCAGGCCCCTGAGCTGCCCACATGTCAGGAGGACGCGTGTGCCCCCCCGCCAAGAGGGGCTCACCCCAAAGAGACCGGGGGGCTCTGGGAGGAGAATGGCTAGGGGGGCTCTGGGAGGAGAATGACTAAGGCACGGGCTCGACTCCAGACACAGAGGGAAAGCTCTCCCCTTGGCCCCGGATTTGCAAGTGATACACTAAAAACCACTCACGCCAGAAGGGGGCACTGTTAGCCCTAAAACTCACAGGCTCCAGGTCCTGAGGCAGGTTACCTGTGCTGATAAAATGAAGCACCTGCCAGACCTTGCAGGGGCTCTGAGCAGCTCTTCCAGGTTCCATACCAGACTCTGGGCTCCCCCATTCCCCACTCCTGAGGACCTTACTTCTTACATGGAAAAAAAAATTGATGATTCCTTCCCAGATTTCTTCTAAACCATTGCTATTTTTACATCTTCTACTGCTCTACTGAAGTCTATCATTTAAGTAAAAGGAGAAAGAGAATTCTAGAAGTGAAGAACAAGGCGGGGAAAGAAAAAAGGAAACAACTCAACCCTTCAGAGGCCTGATTGGGGTGGTTCCATCACTAGCCCACACTGTGTTCTCAATGTTGGACATAAAAGAGAGCATCTGCAAGTTGTGTTCTTACGGAAAGGGGGATTTGTTTCTTCTTGGTATTTATTTAAAGAGCATTGTCTGGGTGCCTGGGTGGCTCAGTTGGTTAAGCGACTGCCTTCGGCTCAGGTCATGATCCTGGAGTCCCAGGATCGAGTCCCACATCGGGCTCCCTGCTCGGCAGGGAGTCTGCTTCTCCCTCTGACCCTCCTCCCTCTCATGTGCTCTCTCTCATTCTCTCTCTCTCAAATAAATAAATAAAATCTTTAAAAAAAAAAACATCAAAATTTATTAAAAAAAATAAATAAATAAAAAATAAAAAAAATAAAGAGCACTTTCTCTTCCTTGGGCTAAGAGGTTGCTCCGGCTGCCTTTCCCTTGGAGAGAGGCTTGTCTCTCTTGTAAGGGATCACTTGTCCGTCAGTTCCAGCCATTCTTAAACTGCCGTGAACCTGAGCCGCACACATGGGGGTGACAAAGCATAGTTCCCTGGGTCCCACCATCATGCAGGGAGCAGCCTAGGGGCTTCTGCATTTCTAACAAGGGTGCAGGTCACTCGGACTCTCTGCAGCGCACAGCAGTTCTGAGCTCTGTTATCTATGACTCACACGCCACTGAACACAGGCCCGAACCACCCCTGAGGTGCATTAGGCTGATGCACGGTCCACACTCCCTGACAGCTTCTGCCATCCACGTCTGAATCCTAATCCTCATTGTGCTTTGCTTGACTCTCTACGGTTTTCTCGATCTTTCTGTCCTGGATTCTGTACTGCTCTGTGAAACATGGCCTGGCGGAAATTCATGGGATTACGGTCGCGGAACATGAGCCATCACTTTGTGTCTTGCTTCACTCATTTGTGAGAGGCAAGCGTTGAGTGCTAAGTGTCCTATTTCCCTCCTTGTCAACTGAGGGAAAGCATACCAACCTCCCCACTTGATTCTCATCATTGCACTCAACCAGTGCCTAAAATAAACATCTCTATTGATCTCTTGCTGGAGGGCAAGCTCCTTGAAGCCAGGGCATGTGACTTCGAGTCCTCGGCCCTCAGCAAGGGGAGCCTTGATGAGTATTTGCTGGTGCTGCCTGCCTGACTGAAGACTACGAGTGCACGACGAGCCATCTCAGGAATGATTACGGGATGGTGGAGAGAGGGCATGGCAGGGCATGGGTGGTTCTTAGAAACCTTGTCTCAGAAGTAGCGCACTGTTTCCGCACTGCCACATCACAAATCACCCCAAAATGCAGAGGCTTAGAAGTGCAGGTGGACCCGCTGGACTGACTCAGGTGGGCTGTCTGGATCAGGCTTGGTGTGGACCATGTCTTGGCTGAGCTTGCTCAGCATCTGGAGTCAGCTGGTGGATCGGCTGGGGCTGGCTACCGTAGGATGGCCTTGACAGCCCTCACAGGGCAGCTCAGCCGCCAGGGGCTTCTCTCTGCACGGGTCACTCATCCTCTGGCAGGCTAGCCCCCACGCGTTCACATCATGGCAGACGGCCTCCACGAGCAGCGGGCTGAGCCCTAAAGCCCAAGCACTTTCGGGTCTCCGCTCCTGTTGTGTTTGCTCCTATCCCATGGGCCGGAAGTAGTGCCAAGGGCGGCCAAGGTTCAGAAAGTGAAGACAGACTCCTCCTCCTGATGGGAGGGGCTGCAAAGTCACGGTGCAGGGCATGCACACAGAGAGGGAAAGAACGTGCCGTCATGTTTGGAAATGCGCGCGTGCACACACACACACACATAAGCAGGCAGTTTTCCTACTCACATCCTACTGGAGAGTTGTAGCAATGTGTCTGTAAGGGGAGCTGGGAAGTGTAGCCCTTAGCTGCTTCGCCATGTTCCAGCTATAACTGTATCACGGCGGAAGGACAAAATGTATTTTCTCTGTTTCATGAATTTTGTCAGTTCTGCCGAGTCACCGTCTGTGCTCCCACCAGCAAAGCCTGAGAGGATTGCTTTCCCAAAGCATCACCCACAGAATGTGTTACCAAACTTACAGATCTTCACGAATCTGAGATTTTAAAAATGGCATCTCAATACAGTCTTATTTGCATTGCTTTTTTTTTTTTTTAATTTTTGAGAGAGAAGTTGAGTCTTTTTTTACGTTTAAGAACCATTTGTATTTCCTCCTCTGTGAACCATGTATTCGTGTTCTTTGACCATGGTTGTTGGTCTTTTTCATATTAATTTCTGGGAGTTCTTAGCATGTAATTTTGAGATTAGCCCATTGCGTGTGGCCTAAGTCACAAACATTTTCCTCTTGGGGAATCTTGATGATGGACACTAAGCTAGCCACCCGTGGCTGCCTTCCTTTTTGAAATGACACCATTTGTCTGAAGTCTAATAGAGTACTACGCCTAGTTAGACACTAGGCCATTATTTGCCCTATCCTTCACATCATTTCCTTTTTCTCTGTTTGCGTTACTATTTCCTTTTTCTACTCCCAGGATAAAAAAAAAACAAAAAAAGAACTTTTGATTTTGAAATGATTATAGATGCACAGGAAGTTGCAAGATAGCATAGAGAGGTCCCATGTACCCTAACACAGTCTCCCCCATGGTGACAGCTTAGATAAGGAGAGCACAATATCCAAACCAGGAGAGTGACGTCGGTACACTGTGTGTATAGCTCCATATTACTTTATCGTATATGGAGATACATGAAACTACCCCTGCAATACGTCTCCGGAACTGTCCCATCACCACAAACACCCCTCTAATGCCAAACCTTTAAGAACTGTGGCTACTCCCTTGTGCTCCCCCACCCCCAGCAACGGCTCATATAATTTCCTTTCTAATCTACTTACTTTTCTTCTCACTCTCATCATCGTATAAAATCTTCTCTAATGCTTCAAATATAGGGTCAGATATAAAATTTGTTTACCGAACAGGGGGAACTCCCCACTCAATCCGGGGGCCCCATAACGTCTTGCAGTCAAGCCGAGCTCTCATTCCAATGTGGGTGTCACACCACTCCCCCCACCCGGGCCCCTGGAGGTCTGAAAAAGCCACTTCCTGCTCCCTGGTTGGCTGGGGTCATTGGTTTACCAAAAATCACAAGGTAGAGCAAAACAAACAAACAAACAAACCCCAAACCCTCGAATCAAACCAAAGCCATGAGTCAAGCTCAGCCCACTGTGAGAAGGCAAGGTCCAGAGAGCCCTTTCTCTTCCAGTGTATCCACAGGGAATTTATCTCTGTTCGGCAGAGGTAGTTTGTGGTGGCAAACCTGGCAAGAGGGACTCCAGAGAATCTGGTCTGAAATGCAGTAAGGTTGCTACCACTGAGATGGTTCTGCATTCATCGATTTAGTACACAGACCTTCTGGTTTAGGAAGGGCCTAAATGCTTGTTAATCTTTTGTTTAGAATCTTTCCATTAGAGTATGTGTTGTTGTCATAAAGATGAAAGTCCCACCTCCGTTGAGACAAGTCATAATTAGGGCAGGGAGGAAAGAGGATGCGAGTCAGATCTGACCCCGTTCTGCAAAGGTCTTGTTACCTGCTCTGCCATCACAACAGAGAGACCCTCGACCTGCCGGCAAGAACAGGCCCTGCTTGATCCTTCAACATGGAGGCCCAGAGAACACAGTCTCCTGCGCGAATTCCGTGGCCACCTCGGGGCCTTGGTATCAGCACTATTTGCAGCGTGGAAGGTGTGACCTCCAGTAAGAGACTGGAGGTCTTACGAATCTTAAATTACTGTACAAAGTAGAAAGAGAGATGGAAGCTGAGAGCTTCGGGAAACAGCCTCTCAAGCAAATCCTGCTGCATGTCACTGGAAAGAAAGGAAGACAAATGCAAGTGATAATGTGATGCAGGATTAGGATGCAGGTGCCAGACATGGAAATTTACCTCTTAGATACCATCCTGCATTTGCTTCATGGCTAAACAACTTCATCTGTCCCTAGGCGACCCCTAAGCCCTGGATCCTCTGTGTCTTTACTCAGCACACTGGGTCTGCTCCCTGTGTCTGAACCGGGACCCAGTGTGGCTGCAGTGATAGGAAGACTCTGCGGTTCTTTGCTCTACATTCACCACCTCTGTCTCACCTGTCTGATTACCTGGCTTTCAGTGAAGACACAGGGCATTGGTATTCTTAGCACATGAATGGCTAAGTCTAAGATACAGGCTTGCAAATGGTAAAGTCATTTTGGAAAACAGTTTGGCAGTTCCTTAAAATGTCAAACACGGACTCATCATATGACCCAGCATTTCCAGTTCACTTCAAAGAGGATATTCCCAAGAGAACTGAAAATACATGTGCACGCAAAAACTAGGCATGCAAATATCCATAGCAGCATTATTCCTAATAGGCAAAAAGTGGAAACAACCCCAATGTCTATCAGCTGATGAACGCCTTAAAAAATGCGGTATATCCATTCAATGGAATAGGACATGGCCAGTACAATGGAATAATGGCGTACTGATACACATTACAACATGGATGAACCCTGAGAAACAGGGTAAGTGAAAGAAGCCACAAAAGATCACACAATATACAAAGCTACTTATATGAAACAGAATAGCCACATTCTAGATGCATTAAGTAGGCTACTGGTTGCCATGAGCTGGTGGGGTAGAGAATGATGGGGAGTTTGACCCCTAAAGCCTGAGAAGTATCTATTTTGGTGTCATTAAAATGTTCTAAAATTAAAAAGTACTGAGAGTTGCACAACCTTTGAATGTTTGAAAATACTAAAAATCACTGAGCTGCATACTTTAAAAGGGTAAGTTTTATGGCATATGAATTATATCTTAATAAAACTGCTAAAAAAAAAAAAAGAAAAGAAAAAGAAAAAGATACGGGCTTACCCAATAGAGACCCAGCAAATTAATGTCTGCTAAAAAAAATTACTACTAGGGGAAAAAAGTCAAAGCAAAGTTAACGAATATCTTTCCAACTTTGGAAGATGAGCTAAAGTAATTGCTCTCTCTGTTATATATTATAAATGATAATAAAGAGCTCCAAGTCCATCTTTTAGTACCTCCTGCATTCACAGCACGATCCACTGCTTAATTATTCATTTTCTGGTACTCAGGAAAATCAGATGTAGGGAGATGAAGTCAGACAGTTCCTAAAAAGCAGAGCTGGCTTGAGAACCTGGTCACTTCATTAACCATTTATTCCAGAAAGATTTATGTGCCTACTATGTATACAGCACATGAAGTTCTTGGTCTTCGAGAGCTTCTAGTCTAATAAGGGAGATGTGAGCCATTTTAAATAACGACAAGGTAAAGCTCTCATAGAGACCGTTTCTAGAAACAGATGGCACTTAAGTAAAGGATAGATGGACCCTGCTTGGTTTGGAGAGAAAAAAGGATGGACCTCAGGAGAAGGTAATGCCCAAACTGGGCTTAGGGTCTAGAAGCATTTGTCAGATGCACAAATCCAGTGCAGGCGTCTATTCACGTAACAGTTAGGTTCTCTGACTAAGGGTCTGGCTTGACATTAAAATTCTGCAGAATACAAGATCCAAGGAGTGCAGTCACAAAGGGGCCCTGGGAAGAGCTCACACAGACAACACCAAACACAAGTCCTTAAATTGCAAAGGCCATTCTAATCTTTCAGGGCAACTGATTTATTCTGTTTTCCTTTACTCTTAGAAAACTAGAACTTTGCATTTCTTGAACTTCTTTTTGTATACCAGTTAATCAAAGAGCCAATTAGCCCACCATTGAATTAAAAAATAATCAGGTGAGGTGCTGGGGCTACAAGGTAATAGTCACAGGCTTGCTCCCATGCAGCTGACAGTCAAGTGGAGCATTTCTCAAAGCATGGCCCTAAGATTGCATCCGTCTGTCCAATGAAGTTGACTAAAAATGTGGATCTCAAGGCCAAATCCTGGTAGGTCTGGGGAGCTAGACTTAGCAATCTGTCTTCCCAAGGAAGCCCCACATGTGTCCGGGCTGGTGATCCTCAGAATACACAATGAACAACACTGGCTCAGTGACAATGACACTCCCATATGGCAGGGGTTTCAAAGGCCCAAGGAGGTGATACAGTGGGAGCGCAGAGCATGGGCAGAGGAGATCTGTCCTCAGGGACATCAATCCGGAGATGACTCTTTCTTGATGAGTGGTACTGAGATGGGGAGCAGCTCAGAGACCCACTCAAAGATGAGTGCCAGCTCTCTTGAACCCCACTACTGGCCACTAACATGGCCCGTAATCTGCTGTGACACCTTCTGACCCTGATTCTGAGTGCCACCGAGGCCGAGGTCCCCTGGCTCCTCTGGGGAAGGTACAACCATCTGCCCAGATGCTGACCCCACTAAAAGGAGGTGCCAACACAAAGAGAGAGTGACTGGCCATGTGGCTGAAAGGAACAATAGTTGCGAGAGGGAAAAATGAGAGGAGAGACAAAGCCTGGGAGAAAGAGGAGGAAGAATGAGCTAGTGTTCCTCAAAGTCATAGCCTACCCCAGAGCAGGGCTAGGCGGTCTAGGCAGAAGTGGGTTTCCCGTACGGAAAAGCAGAACAAACATCAACCTTGGTGTCAAGATATTTTTGGACTTGAACAAACAGCTGCATGGGAACAAGTCTGTGACTCTATCTCTGCATTCCCAGCACCATGTCTGCTGTATTTTTTTAATTGGATGGTAGATTAATTGAGTATTTGATTAATTAGTATACAAAGAGAAGAGAAGGAAGTCCAGGAGATGGAAAGTTCTAGTTTTCTAAGAGTAAAGGAAACAGAATAAATCAGATTTCTGGACTTGAACAAATAGCTTAATCTTTATGGGTCCCCCAAATCTTCTGCTCTGTAAAATCAGAATATTAATATCGATCTCTGGCTGTTGAAAGAATAAAAAAAAAAAAAAAGAGTTCTAGCAACAGATCTTTGCATAGAGTAATTAATGTACCTCCTTTCTTCTCCTTCAAACTGTGGGTTTTAGAAGGTCAAATCTCACACAATTTCCAATATTAATAATAGTAGATAATTTAATGAGTGTCTACTAAGTGTGAGGTACTATTCTCAGTATTTGCATTTGTGAAGTTCTTTAGTCTTCACAATCCTGAGAAACCCATTTTTTCAAGGTGGAGAAGCTCATCTCCCTATAATTGTATACCCACCACAAAAAATTGCAACATTCCACCTCCCTTACCCTACTCCCTAAACATGGAGTAGTGAATTTCTTAATTATCCTCTCTTTTCCTTCCCAAGTACCTTTTCTACCAGCCATGCCTTACCAAAAAAGAACTCTCTGAAGAGTTGGAGAAAGATGAATTTCAAATGTTATCTTGCACGTTTTTTGGGAGAAGAAATGGCAATCCCTCTTTAATCCCTGGCTCATTGCCACTGAGTACCATGATAGTGTCTTGCTTTGGCAACCCAACCCCTCTTCTCTCTACCCTTCCCACTGCTTACATGGTCCCTCAGGTTGAAGCAGCACCATGGGAATCACAACTCCACGACTAAGGTCCATCAAAATGCAGTAGCTAAAAATCTTCCTAATTTACTGTGGATACCTCATTACCTACTGGAAATCCAGGTAAGGGCATTTATCAAGTGGGCACCTGGTGCTGGAAATGATAGTGGGCAATGAAGTACACAGAAGACAAAAAGCCGTTGGCAAGGCAGAGAGCACTAAATACCAAAAAGGAAAGAGGACTTGCTTCACAGTATGCTGTGGATGTTCTTATTCTGAATAAAAAGGCAGGGCTTCCAGAGGAGAAACAATTTGGGTCTTGTTTCTTCTTTCCTGCATGAGACACTGGAGTGAAGACAAGATGGTTGGGGCCATGGCAGCCATCTTGCAACCATGAAACAAGCAGTATGGAGACAAGAGGTCAATATGCTAAGAATGGGAAAAGATGGGAAGAATCTGGGATCTCGAGAGGACACTGTTGAACTGCTGCACCGACACTGGACTCCCATCTCCTCATGGCTGAAAGCATGGTCACCTGCAGCTAAAAGCTCTCCTAATGAAAGGATATAACTCATACTTGGCCTAGAACTCAGCAAACCAATGTTCATTTCCTGTTGGGAAAGACTGTTTTGAGGAGGCATTTTTTAAGATACCAGATTAGCTCCCTAATGGCACTGTTTTTATATTTTCCCACCAAACTAAAAATGAAGACAAAACAATCCAGGGGGAGAATGTCCTTCTTTCCCAGGTGTTATATGACCTCAGCTCATAGGTATCGACACATTGGGTATGTTTGCCCTCTTATGCCCCCCGAAGACAACTGCGTCAGTTTCACAAGCCTACAAGCCAGACTCTAGTACCTGCAGAATCTGGATCTTCAAGCACAGGACCCACGTAAAGACAGACTTTGAAGCACGTCCAAATTTGAGAAATACAAGGCTGCATGATAGGCTCAGATTCCGACGTGACCCTTTGGTTATCTGGCCTTTTTCTCTCGACTGGAAGGACAGTATCTTATTGTCTGGCCATCAAGTTCCACCCCGTGCACACCAAGAATTCAGGCACTGCAGAGACTGGCCAGCCTGATCATCCACCCAGTCATCCCATGGGGACGGGGCACTGATATCCGGCCTCATGCCTGATCGTCTCACTAAGAGATGTGCCACGTTGGGAGGCTCATGTGCCCGGACTATACTTCAGCATCCTCATTCATAACCTGAGACCTGACCCATCAAGCCGGGAAACACTGCCCTTGTGACAAATGGATACATGTACAGTACCATCATGCAAAATGACATCAATTAATCCTCCAACTATCCAGGGCTTGACGCAGTTGTGACCGCCACCTCCTTTTGAGGAACCTAGAGATGAACTCACTGGCTCAAGGTCACACGGCTACAAAATGGCACAGAGGAATGTGAATAAGGTCCTATGCTGCTTTTGTGATTGTGTGTTGCCGCCCCAGACAGAGATCCTGGTGAATGTGGAATCTCACTTCCTGGAGGAATGCAGACCGTTGGGCCTGACGGAGGTGAGCCTTGCAGGCAGCTATGAAAGCAGCCATTAATTATCTGAAAGACAGTCATCAGAGAATCAATCAGCCTCTGCTCTAGGGCCTGGAGGACACAGCTATAAGCAGGGAGAGGAAGACAGACAGTGGTTTAGGCTTATACAGGGTTTGCTCAAGATGCCCAGAAACAGAGAAGACTGTCTTTTGACGCGAGCTTCCTTCTAATGGACACATGCCACAGAGGCTGAACATCTGCAAGGAAGGCATTATATGGAAGGACCTGAAGCCTCAGGAGCACCAAGATGATCCAGAAAGACATTTTAGCATAATTTTACAATGAACTTAGGTGCAGCAATGGTATATAACTCAGATATGCTTGGCACTTAATATTTACTGAATGGATGAATGAATGAATGAATGAACGAATATAATGGAGATGAGGAGGACTACACATATCCAATACTTCAACTCCATCATGTGCTAACTGTATTAACCTAAGTCTTCCTCACACAGTGAGATCCAGGAGCTTGTTAATCAATCAGTGTCCCATTTTTTCCCACCTATAACACCTGTTATACTTATCTCTGTCCCCACAGGATGGGTCTGTGCATGCAACAGGTGAATGCACAGAAGTACAAGTCCTGAAAAGGGGGAGATTAGGAAACACCCATTTACCGAGCCTCTACTTTCGTATGAGGCGCCGATCTGTCACATGAAGCATCTCCAATAATTCAGACGCCAACACTCTAAGGCAGGGATTTTTCATCCCCAATTTACAGATAAAAACACTGAGGTGAAGAGAAGTGGTCACTGACCCAAGAGCACACAGCTAGTAGGTGGCCTATTCCTTGTTGGCAAATGATTATCATTGCCTTTATTAATACTTGGTTAAGTTCTGGGCTTCTCAGCCCCTCCTGATATTTCCAAGACATAACATTACGACTATACTGATTTTCAGAATGAAAGCATTCAGTCCTAAGACCCTTTTCCTTTATACATACAACACGTATATGCTCATTCCTCTGTGAAGGTCAAGCACAGCATTAAGCACAACTGGTCGGAAAATGGCTGCTGGATAATGCCCGTTTATTAATTCAGTAGCAATGGACACAGAGGCCATGATCTTGTATGCCAAAGGCCGGAACAGGCTGGAGCTCGTTGAACTCAAAGGCTTGATTTCAAGGTCTTTCAGTTGGGGGCGGGGGGCGGTGGGGGGGAAGGTAAAAATATTTAGAACAAAGAAACATCAAGCAGATGTATTTGCTATAGGGACAGACCATTTTAGAGATGGGGTAAAAAAAACCCACCAAAAACCAAAAAACCAAAACCAATACATAATTGAGCATCCCAGAAGGAGAGAGGGACTGAGGTCCCACCACTGAACACGGATACCAGTCTTTCAGGAGCTAATAGATATTTGTTTTATGAGCAAAGATAAGAGCTGTTCAGCCTTTTTAGGTAGCTATAAAAATTTGGATAATTTTAAGTTATTCTAATAGCTGCCTGACAATTTTATTAACGTCGTCAGCTGCCGGGTGGCCATGTCCATGCCTGAAAGAACGAGTCCTCACTTGTGATTATTCCTATCAGCTGGGTCCTGTTCAGAACACCTTCCTGTTTTTAAATTAGCCAGACAACGAAGAGGCTGTCTGCCCATATGGCCCCTCAGAAACTTGGCGGCAGGTGGCCCCCGCGGGCATGCAGCTCCCTCGCAGGAGCTCTGAAATCGAGCAACACTTGCTGGGCCTCAGTTTCCTAATACGGTGGGTGTAAAGCACCCAGACTTCGAGGATTTTTACCAGTGATAAGCAGGTAATGTGAAGTTCATCTGGCGACTGACACCTGGTATTCAATATATGTTAGCTTGCATTTCCTTCTCATGAGCCTACAGCCATTTGAAAGAACCCGGATGGCAAGGCTCCCTGTGATATGAAGCTAAAGATCCTTGTGAATAATAATACTATCTATTATGGTTATTAACAAAATGCTTAGGTCATACCGTGTCAAGAACGATGCTAGATGTTGGTATTCTAGGATTTAAGCTCCCAACAATTCCACGAGAACTAAGTATTGTCATCCCATTTTATTTACAAGAGAACAGAAGCCCAGAGCGAATTAGGAACTTAAGACCAAAAGTTAGCTGAGTGCTCCTTTTTCTGCCTCATTTCAGTTTCATATATATTCCTTTCTTTAATTTGTCAAAACCGACCTCTGACTTTTACATTAGGGACTCTCCTCCAATATGTGCGCACTCTTCACAGCGCATAAGAACGAGGCACTCAAAATGGCTTGGCAGCTTTGAGTTCATGGGTAAGCTGGGTTTTTTTGTTGTTTTTTTTTTAATCCCTCCCTCCCTCCCCCCAGCTTTAGAGAGAGGTAATTGACGTGTATGGAGTAAGTGGAAGGTGCACAACTTGTTGACTTGATACATCTCTAAACTACAAAATGATTACCATGCTCACTCTCAGCTGCCACCTCCATCCTTTGACATAGTTGCTATTTGTTTGTGCTGAGAACATTTTAATATTTGCTCTTAGCAATATTCAAGTACGATACAGTATCGTGAGCTACAACCACCATGCTGTACATTAGATTCCCCCAACTTTTTAAACTTATAACTGGACATTTGTACCCTTTGACCAGCATCTCATGTGGGTAGACTTCCTGGCTGTTGGCCTTCACTAAAGGGGGATAAAGCAAGTATTGGTCTCCTATGAGGTCCATTAGTCAGGGTCCAGTCAAGGAATAGGAACCCCACACAGAGGGGCCTTAATAAAGGGTTGCTAGCTGGGTGTGGGGGACTGTAAAAGCCAAAAGGAAGGGCGCCTGGGTGGCTCAGATGGTTAAGCGTCTGCCTTCGGCTCAGGTCATGATCTCAGGGTCCTGGGATCGAGTCCCGCATCGGGCTTCCTGCTCCTTGGGAGCCTGCTTTTCCCTCTGCCTCTCTCTCTCTCTCTGTCTCTCATGAATAAATAAATAAAATCTTTAAAACAAAAAAAGCCAAAAGGAAATACTGCGATGTCACATAAATAGCACCTGTAAACCTGTAACTGCCAATGGCCCTTCCTAGGGCTGGCACGACAATGGGAAGGGAAGAATTAGGATTACCAGATTTTAGGAGCTTGGAAGCCACCCCGCCCCCGCCCCCAGACCTGGATCCCGGGCCTCTGAGAAGGGAACAGCACAATGTGGGTGTGGGGAGGGGCTGGACTGAAACGGGAATGAACTGCACACTCCGGTGAAGAAGTCCCGCCAGGATGGTTCTGCCAGATCGGAACGCAGACAAGCAGGAGCAAGTCCCTTCTTCTCTCCAGCCTCAGTTTCCCTCCAGTGCCCCTATTCACAGAACCCCACGGGAGCCCACGGCGCGACTGAAATGTTAGAAGAGTCGCAGCCCCAGTATCACAGAGCAGAGCACAAGGCTCCGCTTGAAGCTGAGGGTAAGAACTTAAAACGCCCTTCTGGGAGCACCTGGGGTTTGGCAAACGTCAGAACCCAACCCTTGGGCTGGGCTCTTTCCCCAGAGACATCAAGCCATTTCTTGTCTAGAGGATACGAAACCTGCCACAACTCTTCGGAGCTCTGCGTAGTGGAGGAGATGGAGAGGTCCTCTCTTTCAGGACACAGACTTTGAGGCAATCTCCCTATCTTCACTCCAGCGTCTGGCCCTGGTCCCCTCTCTGCACGAGGAGGGGTGTCAGGGCCATGTGGGTGCAGGGTCCCCCACCTGCCTTCTGGCTCCCACACTTACTGATGCCCTGGTCTGCTCTCCTCTCATTAGCTCAGTTCTTGTGAACTTAAGTCGTTTTTTATGCTTTTCCTTCCATTTTAGTGGGCTTTGGGAAAGGCACAGAAATAAACTCGTATGTTCAATCTGCCATGTTTTATAACTCACATTTAAGAAAAAAGAAAAAAAAGTATGTGGGGTCACTTAAAACACGTGTGCAAGCCAAATCTGTCCTCTGGACCGTTGTCTGCAACATCTGCAAGGCATCACAATGCTGCGCTCGGAAGAAGGGGAAGCCAAAATGATTTGGGTCATTTTGCTTGGAAAGAGAAGGCTGCAGAACAAATTAATGGTAGAGAAGAGACCATTTGAGGACAGTTTGCATCTGTTCTCTTGCTCTGCGGACAGAATTAAAGGGCATGAGCATCAAAGCGTGACATGAGGGATGTTAACCAGAGAGGAAAAATCACCTCTTACCTGGTTTACCGTGGTGCCCACACTGGTCTCCTTGCCCGGTAACCTCTCCCTCCATAGACAGCCTTCTGTGCTGTGCGTTTCCCCTCCCTGATCTGGAACCTCCAAATACCAACAGAGCATGTGTTCGATCGTTTATCAATTAAATTTAGAATACTACTCATGCCAGGGCCGGGCCGTGCACTGGAGGGACAGGGATAAAGCCAACAGGTACGGTCCCTTTGCCTCAGTGCTTGGTGCTTAGCTAGAAACAAAGACAAGCCAACAGGCGTTTCAGCAAAAAGTAAATCTGATCTGTGATCACCTCTCTTTTCTTTACGTACTTCCGCAAATAAATCTCGCCCACGTGCCAGGTAGCTGGTTAACCTGTGTTCAAGGACACGCACCCAGTCCTCACCGTAACCCTACGAGGCTGCCGCTGGCATGATTACCCCCCCTCGCTCGTACTTTTACATGGGAGGCTTAGAGAAGTAAATCCCAAGACCGTCTAGGTACTCTGTTATTTCCTAACTGCTGTAACAATCACCACACACTTAGTAGCTTCAACCCACACAGATGTGTTCTCTCACAGTTCTGGGGGAAGGCACGAAGTCTGATGAGGCTAACGTCAAGGAGTTGGCAGAGATGCATTGTTCTGGAAGCTCTGCAGGGAGGATCCGATTCCTTCCCTCCTCAGCTTCCAGCGGCGCCCGTGTCCTTCGGCCGGTGGCCCCTTCCTCTACCTTCAGAGTGCGATACTCCAGCCCCAGCTTCTGTATCACACGGCTTCTCTCCACGGTCAAATCGTGCTCTGTCTCCTCAGGTAAGGACCCTCTCGACGGTTTCGACTCCTGTCACCTCTCACACCAGCCAACTCTCTGAGTCTCCCTCCAGACACCAACTGCCCTACAACACAATTCAATTCTGATGCTAACCACCCCGAGTGAGCGCAGACCCCACAGGTTGAAGGGCTCAGTCCCACAAGACAGCCCCTACTTCGGACACCAGTCACAAGTACTGGGTCCCTGGGTTACCCACACTTCTGTGCAACATGGCGACAAAGTCGATGGTTCCCACAATGCTCACCTCTCAGGTTCAATAACCTGCTAGAATGACTCACAGAACTCAGGAAAGCACTTTACTGGCTTATTATAAATGTCCGTGCTGACTCTGGGTGTGTTACCCTTCTCGCACTCCCGTGTTGTTTACCAACCTGGAAGTGCATCACATTCCAGGGTTTTATGGAGGTTTTGTCACATAGGCATGATTGATTAAATGATAGGCTGGTGATTCACTCAATCTCCAGCCCCCTGCCCTTCCTGGATGTGGGGGGGCCTACAGGGGAAGGAGGATGAAGGTTCCAACCCTCTAATCATGCCTTGGGTCTTTCTGGCCACCAGCCCCACCCTTAAGCTAATCTAGGGGCCCACCAAAGTAGCCTCATTAGAATAAAAGACATTCCTATTACCCAGGAAATTCCAAGAACTTTAGGAGCTCTATGTCAGGAACTGGGAACAAAGACCAAAAATATTTATTTTCTCTTCTATCATAGACACTCCTCACATTCTGAGCTCACCCATCTAGTCCAGGATAATCTCCCCATCTCAAGACCCTTAGCTTAACCACATCGACAAAGTCTCTTTTGCCATACAGGTTAACTTTCACAGGTTCCAGGAATTAGGACAAAGACATCTTTGTGGGCATTATTCAGCCTACCACAGAAAGAAGGGCCTGGAATTCAGACCTGTTTTGTGCCTCAAGGCCAAGTGTTTAACCACCCATCATGCACACCTGCTGCCCCATGAGCCGGGAACTTTAGCCATACCCACAATTCCTGTGCCCTGCCCCAAATACACCCTGCAGGATCACTCCTCGTTGCTGTTTCCAAGATGTTCCTTTTGCCTGGAATTCCCTTCTACTTGGTCCCCCTACAAACTTCTACTTAACCTTCAAAGCCCAGATTAAGTGCTTTCTGTCTGTGTCTTCTCCCTGCCACTCCTGACCAGAGCTGGTTCTCTACAGGCCTGCACAGCACTTTGGTAAACTCTCGGCAGGAACAATCACTGCATTACTTGGCAGTTGCTTCTACGCCTTCCTTTCTCTTCTCCATTTATACGGGAAGTCCTTAAGAACAAGAATCCCTTCCCTTTCTTGTGCACTGTGTAGTATTTTCCATGTCCAACAGCACTCGGCACATAGTAGGCAGTGAATACATGTTCCTGAATTGAAGTTAATTTAAAAAAGCAAATGAATTGCATTATCCAGGCAGACTGAGCGATCTTCCCAAAAGGTTAATGAGAAAAGAGAACTGAGCCACAGTTTTTCATTTTTCCCCCCATCCATTTACTGAGCCCACTGCTGAGCATTATACTAGTGCTAGGAATAGAGAGAGGAGTAAAATCCAACACGTGCCTGGGAAGAAAGGTAAATGAGAGGTACAGAGTCCCCCTACTATGTACCAGTGACTGTGCTCGCCGCCGCCGCACACATTAGCTCATTTCAGTGGGAGTCTGCCAGATGAGAGGGAAACGGCCTCAGTGAGATCCCCACGGGCCCTTCCAGCACACGCAGATTCTAGAAAACGAGTTTATGATCTCCTCTCTGATTCCTGGCAGCTTTGCTGAATTTCAGAATGCTTAATCCAGAGTTAAAAGGCCACTTAAGAGAACTTCCAGTCCCATGTTCTTGAAACCTGGGTTTGGCACACGAGGGGGCTGCGCAAATAATTTAGTGGGTTTCAAAGGGCACTTTAGAAACTAAAATACACCAAATCGATAAGGAGAGAAATACAAAAATTCACTGAACATGGTTAAGATTAAGGATTGTTTTATGAAGATATTGTTGAGTTACATAGCTGTGTGTATTATATGTATGTGTACAGATGTGTGCGCACACCCACCCACCCACACACACACACACACATTTTCTTTTGGACTGTAATGGCAGAATGCATTTCTTACTGTGGGATACAGCCAGAAAGGTATGAAAAGTACTGATACTCCTCCATCTATACTTAGATACAAAGAGCAGGCACGGCGTGGTAATGGACTCCAGCCAGCTCTGTTAACAAAAGGCCCGGCAGCTGAACTCCCCGGCCCGGGGAAACTCACTCCATTGCCATCCTGACGGGAACCCCACTGGCTCCTGGGTGAGCCCAATGGGTGAAGTGACCCTGTTCAAGGATATCTTGTTCTCTCTTTTTTTTTTTTTAAAGATTTTATTTATTTATTTGAGAGAGAGAATGAGAGAGAGAGCATGAGAGGGGGGAGGGTCAGAGAGAGAGGCAGACTCCCCGCCGAGCAGGGAGCCCGATGCGGGACTCGATTCAGGGACTCCAGGATCATGACCCGAGCCGAAGGCAGTCGCTTAACCGACTGAGCCACCCAGGCGCCCCGATATCTTGTTCTCTTACCTAGGCTGTCCTGACAAACTTACATGGAAAACCTTTAAATGGTCTACAGTGGGATTTCCTTCTGATTGTCACAATCAAGATCTGATTATGCAGAAATGGTCTAATTAAAGCCCCCGACCTCCTACGAGGTGGCCTTCTGAGGAGCAAATTACAGGCTCTGAGGTTCTGCTGACCGGGGATAGAATTCCCATTTCGGCCATGTGCTGCTGGCCAGGTGACCTCAGGTCCGTCAGCTGCCCTGTGGCGCTGGGCCTGGGGAGGAGGCCACCCTGTCGGTCCTGGAGGGTCCCGTATGAAGTACAAGCTCAGGGAACCTGAACACCTCCCACTTCCACTCCCCTTCTCTTTCTACGAGTATTTGCAGAGAAGTTAAAAAATAACCCCATGCCAAGTACACTAATGAGCCAAGAAGAACACCTGCTGAGAAAATGGCATTTCTCCTCCTTCCGGCAAAAGCCAACAGAGCCACGCAAACCTCCGTTCCGCAGCTGGGGTGCCGTCTGCCTGGGCCCTGCCAAGTACCCCACCCCCACCACCCGCCCTGGGTGCCAGCGCAAAGTTTGGAGTTGACCACGGGCCAAGCCCAGCTCGACTACGTGTGCTCGATCCCACAACCAGCCCAATCCTGACCTTTTCTGGTATTTATGATGTCGGGCTGGATTTTGATCACTGTTTGAGCTCTTGACACAAAATAAACAGGTTGGCACTCTTCCCTGGGAGGCATGCGGGCCAGGATTCTAAGCCTGTCTCCAAACACTACCCTGCCTCGCCAGCCCCACGACAAAACAGCCGAGACACGACGTCTCTTTTGTTGCGGTAGCCAGCAACCCTCAGGCCCGTAGCTGTCAGGGGCCAAGTCTCCACCCTGGTGGCACGTTAGCCTCACACAAGGAGCTTGTAAAAATACGACGCCCAGTGCCTAGACCAGAGATTCTAACTAGGTTGTCGTGGGGTAGGCCCGGGCAACACTCCTCTTAAAAGAGCTCCCCAGATGATTCCAACTTGAAGCCAGGGTTAAAGACAACTGTATTTGGGAGAAGTGAAGGGAACAGTGAGGTCAATGACTGGGTCTAGCCCTTCGGCCAGCCCCCATGAACCGGTGGAGAAGGCGCCCGGGGTTTTCATATGAGGAATATACAGCAGAGAGAGGTTAACTGGCTCATCCAAGATCACACAGCCAGGGCTGGGCCTAGAACACAGGCCTATTTGACTGTCTATAGCCGTGACATGGCACTATGAAGCTAAGTTCACCTGCAGACATCTAGATGGGAGCAGTCTCAGGGCCACAGCCTTTCAATGCTCAAAAGAGAGGGTGAGCATTTTGCTCTTCTCTAGAATACCAAAAAACAGCTGGAAACGGCCCAAGAATCCAAAACAGAAGGTCTGCAGTGCCAAATAATAATAATATAGACAAACCATAGGATACCAGGAAGCATAAAAAAATGACATGCGGGCACATGACTTTGGAAAATGGTTGCGATATGTAGTTAAGAGGAAAAAAACAGGATGCAAACAGTATTACAAGATGATCCCAATTTTATTAAAAAAAATAAACAGTTTTGTATGCACAGAAAAGTGTCTGAAAGGAAATACACTACAACGTTAACAACTGAACTCTAGGTAGTGGAAACACAGGAGGAGTTTTATTTTCTTTGTGCTGCTATGGATGGGCATTGTTTTATTCATGACGCATACATACAAAGTGGATCAGTCTAGTGAACCTTAATGATGCCCATGACAGAGCAGTCTGTTCTTGAAAGGCTCAAGTAAATTCTCGTTTTTGCCTCTGGAGATGAAGCTCTTTCACTATTACAATAATGCCCGGAGGGCCTCTTTCTGCTGCCTGCCCCTGTCCTGACTGGATTTCTCTTCTTCCTGTTCTGCAAAGAAAATGTATTTTCTTCCTCAAAATTAAAAGTAACAAAAAAAAAATGTAGAGCTGAAATCATGGGCATCAGTGCGTCTGTCTCTAAAAACCTAAGTTAATGAAACAAATGTGAGGGATGAGCACCTACTGTGTGCAGCTATGAAAAGCACCAAACAGGTATCCAAAAGCCCACCTCTCAGGCAGACAGAGACCAGAACCTAGCTTGGGTTTGGAAGCCCACTGTCAGGAGATTCTCGCTGGGCTGAGCCAGCAGCAAGTCACCATTTACTCCAAAAGACCTAAATCCTCGTGGAAACCCTACTTTGGGGCTAACGTCATTCCCCTCACTCGGCCTCCACTCCTGTCTTAGCTCGTGTGTGAAGCCTGCCTTGAACCTCACTGCTTCAAGTCCCCTCAGAGACTCCAGGGCATCTGTGATTTCCTGCTTTATAGAAGCAGACAACGGTAAAAAAGAGTATTATGGAGTCTGAGGAGCCACGGGAGCTGAAGACCTAATTTTGTTTATTCAAGAACTAATTTTTTAGCATCTCCTAGGCATGGATTGGGACAGACCTTGAAGGCTGTCCCTACAGGACTTGCTGGAAGATAAATGCAAGGTGTGGGGTCAAGAGAGGCATGAAAGGGACTCCTACCTTCTATGATTCTGGCTCTGCCTCTGGCCGTGTGCATTTGTGTAAGATTCCCAGACCTGAAAAGCATTGAGATTATCCAGGCAAACCCATGCATTTTACGGATTCATTTCTGTACCAGGCACTCAATAAACACTTATCAAATAGATACCCTTGGATCAGAAAGGGAGAGTGACTTGCCTCAGGCTAGTAATAATAAAACAGAGACCTGCATCCTAGTCAAGTCCTCTTACAACTTCATCTCACAAACTTAAAGACCTTCTGGACCTTTCTTTACCTTTGCAGCAGAAAGCACTGACTCAGTTCACGGTCTCTTAACCTCCTTCCAGTTCCTATTTTTGGCATGTGTGCCCATGGGCGAAGCCACGGCGAAACTTCTGTGTTTGCTACTGCTTCCATACAAGACTGGAAAGGAAATTCATCTTTCAACATGTCACCTTTCCACTTTGACAAACACTGATTTATTTTTTAATTGATGTCCCAGCTTCCTGGGACATACCTAATCTGCTTGAATGATAACACAGTTAATTAGGCCAAACGAGCAAGAATGCCCAGGACAGAGCCCAAGATGGAGGCACCACTTACTATGAGCTCGGGCCAATTTCTCAGGGAAGAGTAATTTGTAAAAGGGAAGATCAAGGAGATATTCAGCTGGTCAAACTTTTAATTTAGGTCACATTCGAGGATAAATAGGCTCCAGAAATCTACCTTTTCCATCCAGACAGAATAATCCTCTAAAATGCTAAAGAAAAATCTGCTCCCGTACCAAAAATTTACAATGTCCATTATAGGCCAGTCCTGGTCACTGAGGAAGGCCCTTGTCTGAGACAAAAAAACAGTGATGGGGACTTGTGGGAAAGAAGTTAAAAAAGAACTCTTTATGTAGAATGGGTTTTATTGGCCAATGTGCTTCTTAAGACTGTAAATGACAAAAATTTAAACTGACTTAAGAAATTTTAAAAAAAGGGAAATCTGCTTCAGGCATGGCTGGGGTTTGAGACTATAATGCATTGTAATCTGGAATCTGTCTCTCTTTCAGGCTCTCAGATCTGCTTTCACTCTCAGACAGAGAAGATGTGCAGGAAAGAGGTACCACAGCCAGCCGAGACTGCTCTCTTTAAAAAAGCCTGCTTGCTAAGTTGGCCCTTGGTTGGCATGTGTGAACCTAGGTTCCAGGAAGGTTCCCATTCTTCCCTGGTAAGAATGGTCCACTGTATAAACTGCAAACATTATGGTTTATGATGAACACTCGTTTTCCTTCTGGGAGTCTGAAATTTTGGTATGTGCTAGTAGAGGGTGCCTATGTGACAAGGCTCCAGTAAAGATCCTAGGTACTAAATTTCTAATGAGCTTTCCTGGTGGAGAGCATTTCATACCTGAGGCCACAACTCACCACTGGAGGAATGAAGCTTGACCTGGATGACTGCACTCAGAGAGGACTCTGGAAGCCTAAGCCTAGTTACCTCTGGACTTCACCTATGCCCCTTTTCCTTTGCTGATTTTGCTTTATGTTTTTTTTTTTTTTTTTTCTGAAGTTAGTTACAGCCATGAGTATGACTCATGCTGAGTCCTGCAAGTCATCCTAGCAAATCATGGAGTCTAGGGGTGGTCTCAAGGACCCCCTGACACCGTGGCAAAGTGACTCATGGAGGTTCCAGTCTCATCTCCTCACAGTTTAGCAACTAGAGTGGAAAATCTTTCTCAGAAGTTCCAGTAAAAATCCTTGACCTGTTGCTCTTTAGTTCTGACTGGTTCAGCACGGGACACATAAGCACCCTGAAGCAATGACCGTAGCCAGGGAGATGCTTCAGGGGTCCTGCTGGCCAGGACTGGCTCATGCCCTTACCTTGCAGCCAGGGATGGATCACCACCCCACATGCATACTGAAATTCAATTAAGACAAGGAGAGGCAAGGTTTTCAAAAGAAGAAGAGACATTCTGCTGATGTTTATGGAAGGGCAACATGGATGCTGAGTAGGCAAACAGCACTTGCACCACAGTGGAGCACAAATGTAGTATATTATGAGGAAGCATTTGCTACACTTAAACATCAACCACCAGCACTACCATATCACAGGTAGAAGAGCTGAACTCATTTCTTTACCCAATACCTATGCTTCCTCTTGTAATTCCCACCCAATCCGCTCAACTGAGAAACAAGAGACATCTACAAATCTCTCTCTTGTACTACGCTGTATCTGGACATCCATTTCTAATTGATTCTGTTGTTGCATCCCACCTCCACCTTATTTCAGGCAATGATCATTTCTTACTTGGATTACTGACATGGCCACCTAATTGGATTTTGTTTTTGGTTTTGTACCATCCAACTCATTCCCCCACTGCAATGCATCACCTTTTTATACTGGGGACTGATCTTGATCACTCTTCTTAGAGACTGTCCACAGATTCTCATGGTCTTCTGAAAAAGCCCAAACTCCTTGGCACGGCATCCCAATCCTTCACGATCTAGCTCCTGTCTACTTTTTAATCTCCCAACATATTCCCAACCCACCTCCCATGCTCGATTCTTTGTACAAATATTCCAGCCACAGGGAACCCCCTGTAGTTCAAACAACATGCCATGCTCTTTCATGTCTTCATGACTTTAACCATTCTGTTTTCCTGCCTGGAATTGCCTGTTCCCATTTTCCTTCATGGACAGATCCCAGCCAATTCACAAACCAATTTATCTTATGATGTAGATGACATCTTTCCCAGTCCCCAAAGTGAACTACCCTCTCCATGGTGGCACCACTATGTTTGGTACATGCCCTCCTATCTCTCACCACAGTCCTTTCTTAGGAGCTGTTTGCCCTTCTAATTCTCAAGTAGAGCGCCCTCTGCATGAAGATGGGTGTACCACCTCACTATCCTCACAGCGTAGTTCCCACAGGGAGCAGTGCTTACCAACTTGTGGGCTTACTGGCAAAGGACAGAGGCCGTGATTGTGGCCCTGCTACGTACTAGTGAGATGATTTGGGTCTGTTATTTAACCTCTGTAAGTGTTGGTTTTTGCTCTTATAAAATGGAGATTGGACTATCCCTCTGTCAGGACTGTTGTGATGAACGGAGCAAAGGTATACAGAGCATCTAGGCTGCAGGGACAAAAAGGCAAGTTCTCCCCAAAATGTACCATACTAATGTAAGATGGGAATAGGAAGGGAAAGACGGGGCAGGGTATATAGGAACTCTGGACTACTTGCATCATATTTCTGTAAATCAAAAACTGTTCCAAAATTTTAAAGTTCACCTGAAAAAAATGTAATTTCCATTCCTGCCAACCAGCCCTCCCTTCCCTCCTCCCCGCTTCCCCCAAGTCCTTCAAGGGCTGCCTCCTCCGTTTTTGAAAACCTAGTATCACATCATTTCAAAAATAAAAAGGATTATTGGCTGGATTTGGGGAATCTTCTTCTTAATCTTACAGGACATTCTGCCATCATGGAATATAACCTGGGGCCTCTTCTGCTATCTAAGCAGTAAAAAAGAGAAGCCCCAAATTGTCGTGACCTCTTTGTCCCTGAGACCAATCCAAAGTCAAACAAAAAAACAGAAACCCGACTTCCTTTTCTAATGAAGATGGTTGTTAATGAAAAAAAAAATATTCTTGGCTTCTAGGGAAGCTGGTCATTTTACCTGGTCCTTCGCTGGCTGACAGTGTTACCTTATATGGCCCCTCCATCCATCTCAATAAGGAATCAGCACACACACCTCTGCCCCACTGCACTCTTCCAGATGGGCAAGCCCTGCGCACCGTGTGGAGAAGAGAATAAAGCTATTTGTCTTCCTTGACAGGCCACGTCCGTCCTTGTCATATATTAGATACTGCTAATAATCTATGTCTATGCATTTAGGAGGATAAAAAAAATTTGTGTCCTTGCGGTAGTCACAGAATGACATGCGCCGATTTCCTCTCTTCATGAGTATGTAGATGAGTAGTGTCCCTCTTGTAATTTCAGGGGCAGACTGTAAATTCCAGTGGGTCCTAACAGAATCGTGGCCTTCTAGGGATATGAATGCATTTGAGTCTGGTTAATTCAATCACATTTCCCTTGGCATCATGTATCCTTCCAGGTACAGGGGAATGAATGCATTTATTTATTTTCTGAGTAAGTAAATTCACTATTGGCTATTCAACTCTATCTCCAGCCCTAGAAAAAGAGAAAATGTACAGTGCAAGCATTTTTGAGGCCGGTGTTGAGTACAAACAAGGGAAGAGAAGTCAGAAGCACATACAACAGGAGCTTAAACACAGGGTTGATTCAGAAAGTCATTCAAAGGGCGTTATGATTGGGAGTCTCCATGGTATGAACTGGTAAACAAGCTACGGAGAGTTCAGATTTTATTTCTTCTTTTGAGCCATCATTATCAACCTCCTAAAACCATGACCACCTGACCCTGCACATTTTCATCCGTAATGGTGGGCCACTAAGGAAGTGGTTCTCAAAGAGAAAGATTTGGCCGCTCAGGGGACATGCGGTGATACAGGGAGATGTTTTTGGTTGTTAAAACTGGGGAGGATGGTGTTACTGGCATCTAGTGGGTAGAGACAGGGATGCTGCTGAACATGCTACAATGTACAGAACAAGCCCCCACACCCAACAAAGAATGATCCAGCTCCAAATGTCAATAGCACCAAGCTGGAGAAACCCTGCAAGAAGGCAATGAATCCCAAATCACTGGTGATGTCCAGGCCGCTGTGGGGGGCGGGGGGACAGAGTGGGCCTTGATGCGTGCAATCTGGAAAGACCCTACAGGTAATTCTGATACCAGAAGCCGGCCTCCACCCCAGAGCTATCCTTCACGTCAGGTCCCTTTGGCCAAGGTACTTGTAAACAAGAAAAAAAAAAATTGCCTTCCATTCTGAGCATATGATTCTAAAGATGGGCTTTGTCTTTGTCTCCATAAATTCATTCCACAGGTATTTGCCTCTTGCTTCCTCCCACTACCTATTATGTACCTGTCTATCACCCCCGCTAAGTCCCTCATGCCTTTATTTGATCCCAATCCGCTCCCTCACCCTCCCATCCCCCAGAATGACCGAGGACAGCCCCATCCCCTCGATGCATCCACCAGCTACCTTCACCATCAAAATCTCTTTGCCTCAAGGCAACTGATACCAGCGAAACGACAGAAAAGCAACCTAAATAATTCCCATTAATGGCAGGTCACCCTAAATTGTTCCCAGAAGTATGAGACTTTTTTTCAAGCAAGGATGAGTTAGTCACACGAATTTCTAATGGACTGAGCACTAGAAAGCATAGCTTATATGTCTGGTACCAAGTAGGTGCTCAATAAATATTTACTGAATGTCTGAATGAGCAAGAAAAGATTTTAGGCAAGAGCAGCTTCCTGTAATTCTGGGTTTAATGCCTAAGCTTTTCAGTATCTCTTCCTGAAAATTTCAAAGTCTAAAATGTTGGTGTTTCATGACTCGATGACCCCCTCCCTTCCTCACTGCCCACAACATAAAGATCTATACCCAGGAAACATGGTGGCTCTCCACAATGGAAGGGCTCACCGGGGGATGGTAACCATTCCAACGTGTGAGACACAAGCAAGGTGTTTTCCAAAAATAGCAATGGCACAAACTCCCCAGGACCCTGCGGTCATAGAGTAACAGGTAATCAGAGAGCGGCCTTCTAAGACCCCCAGATCCCTCTCTTCTACTGATTCTGATCGACCTCCCAATTCAGCTCGCTCTCCTCCAGTCTACCCTACCTCCATTCCTCCTCTACCACTCCAAGACAAAAGGAAAAGCTAAGAAAACAATACTACTAAAAATAATAACACCATATTTTCTGGATTCTCAGAGGCCACTGACTGTGGGAGATATCAAAATATTTTCCAGGAGAAAAAGACCATCAGGCCAATTACTTTTGTAAGTCACATCCCAATTTCAGAAACAGTAAAATGTGAAAAAGCCTGCATCGAAGAACTGAGAAAATATCACGAATACTGGCAAAGTGCTAGGTGAATTACATATTTTGCCTCCAAACTATTACCCCCATCGAGACTGAGCAACGGAAGTGCACCCTCGATGGGAGAGCCGGCCCCAGACGCAGGTCCGGGGGACCCTCACGGTCCACAGCCTGTGCTCTCCCCGCCGAGACACGCAGCTAGCGCTCTCCGGGTAGGACAAAATCCTGACTCTTCCTCCAGGACCCTCCTCCCAGGTCCTGGGAGGACAATGTCTGAAACCACCGTACAGATGCAAAGAAATGCCCCAGCCTCTGAGCGGAGCCTAACATGAAACCCAAACCCCACAGAGGAGCCTTACCCCGTCCCAGCAGAACCCCGGGGCCTTCGGCACTAACAGAGCACCCCCCACACAGATACTGGCTGTCCCAGTCATTGAAAAGCACCTCATCTGAAACTCTGTATCTTTTTTAAGATTTCTGCTTTTCTTCTCTGGGGCAAAACAGCCTCTCTAGGAAGGTGGGAACAGACCGTGAGGTGAGGCGTACCTTCTCCAGAGTCGGCCTGGCCAAGGAGGGCCAGCTTTATTCAGGGAGACCCCACCAGCGCGAGGTTGTGTGGGGTGGTGGTCCTCCAAGGCCATCTTTGATTCCCTGTAAGGGAGGGAGGTGTGGAGCCTCACTCGGAGGTCGTGAAGGGAGCGAAGGAGAAGGACTGAAAGTCAAAGGAAAAGAGGCAAATGAGGTAAGACAGGATAGGAAGGAAAAGGAAAGAGTAAAAAGGAAATAAGGAAGGAAAAGCATCTACTGGGCACCAGGATCACCTCCCCAAATCCACACCCTTGTGAGACAGTGTCAGGGTGTTCTCTCTACTGGTAAGGGAGCGAGGTGGGGAGGTTCAATGGACACCCTAAGACCATCCTGCTGATAAGCAGACCAGCAGGGATTTGAAACCTGATGTCTTACTTTGCAAGGCTTTTCCTACTCCCACCAGTTCCAAGGACAGAGCAAAGGGAAGAGGCTGGGAGGGGGGAAGGAGGGGAGAAGGGAGGGAGGAGCAGCCCAGGCAAGATAAGAAATAAAGATGTGACCTGGAGAAATGTTAAAGAGTGTCTAAAAACTCCTCCAAGGCAAGTGATTATAATCACAGAAGTTCTGCAACTGTCTTTTCAAAAGTAGTACTTTCAAGGTTTTTCATATTCGGCATTTCCACATTATTTTACACGTACAGCCACCCCAGCCTCTCGATGGTTTTGGGGACAAAGCTGCAAGGTAATGGAGCAGACACACTTTAAGGATGTCCGCCATTACCCCACACCCTCTGGCGGGAATCCTTAGAGAAAAATGGGACAGGGGAACAATAATGCACGCTATCTCGTGCAGTCCTCATGAAGACCCTGTTGGCACGGTTCCTGGCTCACTGAAGCCCAGAGAAGTCAGGTAACCCGCCCATGGTCACAGCATGACCCCGATTCTGCCACCCTTCTACTGACCACGATGAGTGCATGAGTAGAGCTCTTGGGGCTCACAGCTACTTTACAGATGATGTTCTGGGATGTCACCAGCTGGGCCAGGATTCTGGAAACCAAAATTTTACTTCTCAGCTCCTGGGAAAACCACACGTCTCCACAGCCCTGATTTTGCCTCCATAGTGCTGTTCTCTGAATGCCTTCTACAACCTGGTTCCTGTCGTCACCTAGACCGCTCTCATCTATCTAACTTTGGTCTCTCCACAGACTCTAAGCTCTACCATCTGCTCTTCTAGGGAGCGTAGGTGCAGGGGAAAGGGTACAGGATTTAGAGCTGAGGCGCTGGTCATGCTACTTGGCCTTCCCAAGCGTGAGGTCCCAGATCTTTAAAATGGAAACATTCACCATGGGAGTGTTGTAAGGATTAAATGAGTTTCACCATAAAGTGCTTCACAGAGTGGCTGGCACAGAGTAAGTGCTTAAAAATGTTAGCTGTAATTAGTCCACGGTGAGTCTGTTAGTTCTTAAAAAATATCCACCGGTGTGGCATAGTTGCCCACACCGGGGCACAATGGGGGTGAGCAGGGGGACGCACCCCTGTGCTCGATACACCCACTGGACCTGTTTGGGGTCCAGAGCTTTACGCTATGGCAACAGACTCTTCCTAAAGGGAAGGCATTTCTTCTCAAGAATAAAAATAGTACGTTGAACACGGCGTTCTTCTAAAAGCTTCAAATTATGGGGGTACCTTTATTATTTACGCTTTCATAATAGCCCCTTCATATTGTAAAATCAGGTATTATTTCCAAATTCTTGTGCAGTAAAACTATGGCTGGCTCAGGGGTGGTGGAGGACTCATGATCGGGGGCACAGCCGAACTAAGGTGCGAGCCCCCCACCCCCAGGCCCATGCACCCCCCCCCTCCCAACCCCAGGCCATCAGGAAGCCGGAGAGGCAGGAAGCAGAGTTTAAGAACTAACAGACTCCACAGCCAGATGGTCCAGGCCTCGGTTCTGCTGCAAGGAGCTCTTTGAACAGGAAAAGTTATTTAGCCTCTCTTGGGCCCAGTTTGTTCTGTTTTTCAAATGTACAAAGCTTCCAGCTCAGTGCCTGGAACAGAAGAAGTCCTTAGGAAATAGTACTTTCCCTTTGCTTTCCAAATACTCGTTTCTCTGCCTCCTCCTCACCCTCTCCATGAGGATGTCCGATTTAGGCATTTCAAATTTAAAGGGTCCCACACCAAGATCGTCTTCGTGCAGTCGCGGTGCGGTACGCATCCTGCACTCTGCTCTCTCGCCCCCACGTCCGGCCAGCAGAACATCTTGATGCCTCCCCCTCCGAGACGTACCCCTCCTACGACGGGGTCTTCAACTGCACTGCAGCACCTGGGCCCCGTGGCTGCCCCGTCTCGGAAATGGGTCTCCTTGCTTCCTCTTATGCTCAGATGGGCAGCCAGGATGACCCATTAATAACATCGAACAGGTCCCATCACTCCTGCTCAGAGCTGCACAATGGCTTGCCCTTAGCACTGAAGGGACAGGCACAATCCTCCCTCCGCCTGACAAAGAAGGCCTCCCTGATCTGACCCATCAGCCCGTGTCCACCCTGGGCTCACTCCATCCTATTGCTCAAACCTGCCAGGCCACGAGGCTCCCAAAACTTCACATGTGCTGTTCCTTATGCCTAGGACACTATTCCACTTTCTTCTAGGCACCTGGCATGCCTGTTCTCTCAACTTCTTCAGGTTTCTGCTTACATGTTACCTTTTTCTTTTCTTTTAGAGAAAGAGAGAGAGAGGGAGATAGAGAGAAGGAGAGAGAGAGAGAGAGTGCAAGTGTGAATGGGGGTGGAGGGCAGAGGGAGAGGGAGAGAATCTTAAGTGGACTCCACGTTGAGCACAGAAAATGACGCAGGGCTCGATCTCATGACCCTAAGATCATGACCTGAGCTGAAATCAAGAGTCGGACCCAACCGACTGAGCCACCCAGGTGCCCCACATGTCACCTTTTTTGTAAGAGCTTCCATTACCACCGTATTTGAATATTAAAACAATGCGAGTGCACATAGAGACATTCCTCATCTGCTTTCACCAATTTCCTCCAGAGCAAGCACTAATCACCATCTAATATGTTATATATTTTACTTGTTTATTATCAGTCTTCTCCCTACTCAAATATACACTTGCCAGAGTAGGGGCTGAGTTTCTCTTATTCTTGCAACATTCCCAACAGTCAGGAAACAGTTTGGCCACTACGAAGCTCAGTTCCATGACTGAATGGGTGGCTCCTCACTCTCGCCATCTGTGGCACATCCAATTCTTTTTGCTGACAATCAGTGGGTCTGAAAATTCTCCAGCAGTCGCAGCTGGTGATAAGGGTGCAGACTGCTGACGTGGGGAGGGAGGCACCTGCCATTTAGGGGAAGTCGAGGCTCTGGGGACACGTGGACATCCCCAGAGGCACACAAAGTTGCCCATGGCAGAGGTGAGGGGAGGGGGTCGAAGCCCTTACTAAAAGCCTTCTTACTAGTAGAGTCTCTATGTAAGGGATTTAGAGGAGGGGGATCTCAGAGCACCATTAAGGAGTCAAGCATATGGGATCTGAACACAAGAGCCCCAGATAACTAGCTGTTGTAAAACAGAGAAAAATGAACAAGGCCAAAAACTGCATTGGTGTCACTCAAAATGTTTACGGTGAAGGATGCCAACTGCAATTGCCTTTATGAGAGAGGAAACTCTCCCTTTTGGATCAGAGCTTTCCAAATTCATGGATCTGTGCTCAGGGGCTTTCTTCCTGTTCCACGACCTGGCTTCTAATCGTTCCAGTTTAGGAAAAAAATAATTACAAAACAGTAACAAAAAAAACCCTAAAAAACCAAACCTGTCCAAAAGAGTGCCATATGGAGAAGAGAAGAGCTTACTTATCTTCTTTCACCTCCGTATTTTCCCAGAAAAGTTAAGAGTGGGCATGGGAAAACCTCAGATGATTTTATACTCCTTTGCTGGTGATAAGATAATATAAGGCAGCCTGCCTTGTTGGTGAGCTCCTTGAAGACAGGTGCTGTGTTCTGGACAGTTTCAGGTAAGAGCAGCATCTAATACATTCTTCTGCATAGCAGGGGCCTAACAAGTGCTAGAAATAAGCCAATACGAGCACAAACAAATAAAACGCAGCCCATTAACTCAGTTCCTTGCATTCAAGTGCTCCCATCCCAGTCCTGACCTTGGCCCATATACTCTGCTCTGCCCCAGGATCCCAATCCTTGGGCCAGTAAGCACCTTGGGAGCCTCCCCTTCCACAGATGATATCGGGAGATTTAACACCACGATTATACTATTGTTGTTATTGGCTTCAGAACCCCACCAGCACTCTGGCAGGTCCTAGCTGGGACAGAATAAATGGGATTTCCCAGCTACAACACTACAATTAGTGACCACCTGTTCCAGGGACTTTGCTGAGTTACACTTCTCCAAGAGAGACTTGTAGCTTTACATGTATATTGCAGGTTGCGTTTCTGGGGAAAAGGACTCTGATATGGAAGTCAGCATGCAAGAGGTTAATTTAGGGAGTGGTCTTGGGAAAGGCATCTGAAAAGGGAAGGTGAGAGAACAGGCAGAGGGAGAAATCCAGCTGTGACTGGGTTGTCACAGCTGACCCTGCAAGATTCCACATTCCCCAGGAAGGGGGTGTGGCCAGAGGCATGTGACTCTTCACCTGTGGCCCTACCCCAAGGGGCTGATGGCTGGGGGCCCTCTGCAGGGCTGCACTCCCAGGAGCTGGAGTCAAAGTCCTTTACTCCCAAAGGGGAATATGGGCACTCACTGCACACAGCCACTTCGCCTCTCCAGCAAGTCAGAGCACGATGACCTCCTCCCCCGTGATGCCCTCCCAGCTGCCTTCTCCAGTCCCCTCCAGGAGATGTGGTAACTCTCATTCTTGCTCATCTCTTTATTTCCAGAGCCCAGCATACCAGCGACACCCAGCAGAGATGCAATAAATGTCTGCTGAATAAACACATCACTGAATACCGGACATAAGTGTGAAAATGTGAGTATCACAGAATTATTTTTTAAAAACTGTCCCCCAGCGGTGCCTGGGTGGCTCAGTCAGTTGAGCGTTTTGACTCCTGACTTCGGTTCAGGTCATGATCTCAGGGTCATGGGTTCGAGGCCCATGTTGGGCTCTGTGCTGGGCATGGAGTCTGCCTGGGATTCTCGCTCTCCCTCTGCCCCTCCCCGCAATTAAAAAAAGAAAAAACAAAAAACCTGTCCCCAAGGAGTTCAATGCAGTCAGAAAAACAAGCAGAAATGATGGGGGAACTTGAGAAGAGATGCACACAGAAGCATACGTATGTGCATTCTGGTCTCAACTCTGGTCTCAACCCTGCATGCCTTCAAGCTTCAATTTCCTTGTGACTTGAAAGGACAGATCCCAACATTCTATGAAGAAGAGACCAGAGTGGAGACACACTCAGTTTCAACAGTTTTGCTAAATGACGTCTTTCTTAGTGTCATTACTGACAGGGGAAAGGAAAGTAAGTTTTGATCCTGACAAGGGAAAGAGCCTGAGGGTCAGAGTGCCTCCCCCATGATATGCTGAGGACTTTTTTTCCAGTTAGCCTAGAGCTAAGAGTCCCCTCCCACCTCCCACCCCCCTGAAAGAAGCAGGCAGAGACTGGAGTAGGTGAGGAATTTACTCTTCTGTCCATGAGTGGAAACAGAAACCAACTGGAATATCCTGTGATTTATGAAAATGCGGTGATTTTATATCACTGAGTAGTATTTCACCTTCATAGGATAAGGAGCTACAGAGAAGCAGGAGGAGAGATTTTAAACACGGAAGCCAGAATGCAATTTTAAAAAGAAAACTAAGAAATAAAGAAAAAAAACTCACTCCCAAATTTATCTCTCATTGCATTTGTCTAATATAGAGAAGAACTTGTAAGAATGCAATTTTAAGGGAGACATCTGGAAGGGGGATTAAAATAAAAGCCCAAGATTTGTGCTAACTTGTCACTTCTCTCATGCATCCATGCCAGAGTCAAGTAACACCAACTGGGCTCACAATTCCCCGCCACGTAATCTCATACACCTTGAGGCAGTGACAAGAACTACAGTGATGGCTAAGAAAAAACTAACTAGACAAGAAGGAATGTCTTATAAAGTCAAACTTATATACCTCCTTAAAGTGGTAAACCACAACATTAATGAAAGCAAAAGCCGTAAGAACATTTTCCAACACTATAATCAATACCCATCTCCACCAACTCAAAGGCCCTTCTCGGCAATCAAAGCATCATTTGATTAAAAAAAAAACCCCAAAACTGATAAATACAGGTAAGTCAACACTCAATTACCTGTATACAAAATATACACATTTGACATTTATCTCTTACAAAGCATCCTAAATTGGGTTCTTCCTATAAATACCAACATGACCTCTTCATTTACTAAAGAAACGCAAACCAATTCCAACTTGATTCGAACACGCTTCAAATGCCAGTAGAGTTGATACTTAACTAGATTTGTAACTCCTTGTCCATTTCATCAGCATGACCTCATTAAATGCGGGCCTCACATTAAAAAAAAAAAAATACAATCATTCTTCTTGGCATGACAACACCTTCAAAGATACCAGGAAAAAACGGGGCTACAATTACCTTTGAATTTGTGGAACACGGCCCATAGCTCTGCAATGTCGGTCGCAAAGGTGATATCCGTGTCAAGGACAATGACCCTCTCCAGGTTGGCGGGAAGAGTCTTGGTCAGGACGAGCTTCATCAGACCATAAATGCCAGAGTAGTGTTTGTTGGGGATCCAGGACACTTCAGACTACACCAGGCAGGGAAGAGGAGTAGAAAAAAGAAAAAGAAAAAAAAAAAAATCATTACATTTTTTTGCATAAACATTATAAACAGTGCCTGGGACATAAAAAAGCATTCAATAAAAATTTGCTGAGTAAATGAATATTTTCTTAAAGATTTGTTTATGTAATTTATGGTTTGGCATGTGAAGTTTATTGGAAGAAAATGCATCTGAATCAAGGGATAGGAAAAGCAATATTTATGAAATAACTATTATTTGCAGACGCTATGCTCAGATTTTTTTTAAATAAAATTTGTATTATAGAAATTATATAGGCTCACTGGAGAAAAGAGAACTATGTTACAAAAGAATAAAAGCATAAAAATTGGATCATACTCTATTTTTTTTTCAAATAGTACCTAATTGTTCCAAGGTAGATCTATTTCTTTCAATCACATTCTGTTTGTCATTAAAGACTGCTACCTTAGTGGCCTCGTTCAAGCTTATGCTTATCTATTTTTTTTTGAGCTGTAATTGAAGCAATTAGTGTTGCTCTGTCTCCTGGTTCTCAAGCACACAAGAAGGACTTGGTCAGAGGCTACGCAACACTCTTCACTGGGGAACAAGAGAAGACACACCCACAGAGAGTAATGAACAGCCTACGGAGAGTCAGCACTGAAATCCACGATGTAACAGGACACCAAGGTCCCACAAGTGGGTACATCTGTCAGCAAGTCACACATCTCGGTACCACTTGGTACCCAAAGGCAAGGCTGAAAATAATACATAATACTAGTGTGCCGAAAGCTCTCAAAGGTACAGGTCATATATGAAAGTAACCCTGGGTATGGGCTCCATCCTAGCTGCCCCAGGGAGCTGCCATCCATTCAAGCCAAAGCACACTTATTTTCAAGAAGTTAACACTGATAATGGAACTCTTCAGCGGAAAATGTGGCCGCCTTATTGAAATTCCAAAAAACATTCACCCCTTTTGTCCTTATAAGTCCATTCTGAGGACACTGTTCTAAAAAAAGTCACATTTAAAAACGAGAAACCAGTTTTATTCCCAAAGATGTTCATCACCATGTTATAAAAGAAACAATCCAAATGCCCTGAAACTGGACAGTTAATTAAAACATGCTTTTTTAAATCCGATAGCATGAGCAATCTAGAGCTATGAGCAACCTAGATTAAGATGTACTAAAAAAAAAAAAATCTTGCATGTGATGTTAAAAGAAAAAAGGTAGGTTTTAAAATTTCTTTTGCTTAATAACCTCTATGTATAATCAAACAACATGAAAACACATCCATCCCAATTTATGCTGAGAAAGAAGAAACAGAAGCATGGAATCATAATACTAATAGTGGTCATTTTGGGGATGATGGGTCCCTCCTCTAGATAAATAGGTATGTATACACCCCCACACCACACATATGTATTTTATCACACTTTTCAACTTTTTAAAATGAGCAACTACTATCATTGTAAAGAAAAACCAAGCATCGCATTCTTTTTAAACATACCAATATCGGTGATGGTGGGAAAAACAGGGACACAGACCCTGCCTTAGGAAAGCTATGACAAAGGACCCCCGTGGTAACTCACACGATCCAGCCCGTCCCTGAAAACCACTCCATGTTGTGTGTTCATCCTCAGTTTACTTGAAAATACCATGTCAGCTACTCCTTATCCTCTCAATACATGTGCAATTTTGACTGGTGGGGGGGGGAAAGAAAAAAACATAAACCGGTGGACAAAACTGTTCATCACGTGTCAGTCTCAGGAAAAGAACCTTGAACTCTGTCTGTTGTCCCCATCACCGTGTTCCCGGGCAGCATGGAGGAAGGAAAGCAGAGACAAAAGCCAAAATCTGAACCCCAGCCCCATACAAGGCATTGGTCTTTCTAAGCCCCAGTTTCTTTCCCTATAAAAAGGAGACGATGCTTCCATTGCATGGTTTGTGGAAAAATCAAAGGAGATGGAAGGATGCGAGGGTTCAGCCCACAGAAGCTCCCACCCTTCTCCTGACTCCCCCTCAGCGTGTTAAGTGTTTGCTTCATACTGAAGGGGGTGCGGTGTGCAGCACAGTGTTAAACCTTGGGTTCTGGAGTCAGGCACAGGTGGATTCAGATTCCGGTGTCACTTAATGGCTGCATCACCTTGGACAAGTTCGTCCGGCCTGAGTTTCTGTCGTCTATGAAAGGCAATTACTTGTACTGTGTTGTACTGTCAGGGGGTGGGTGTAAACAGCACACCCAAACTGGGTGATCTGAGGAAAATGGGATAATAAAAGAACTATTGACTGAAACGGACACGTAGGGCCAGCAGCAAGGAACCATGTTGCACCTGGGAAGATGTATGAATAAGCCACAAGGCAGGAGCCGTGAACTTCGGTGGAGGGCCACGGACGACTTGTGGCAATTTCACGGGCCGGAGCAGGGAGAGGCCTCTCTCTCAGCCTCTCTCCCCTCCTGCCCACCCCTCTCCCACTGGGGCACCCCTCCGTACAAACCCAACTGGACGCAGAGGGAATGTGATCTCAACCTGTCACCGAACTGAACGAATGATGGCAAGACCACAGCTCAAGGCCTTCTGCTGAACCACCATGCTATCCATGAGGTGGGCGGGTGGGCGAACGGAAGGATGGACAGGTGGGTAGATGGGCAAATGGCACAGGAAGGTGAGTGATTTGTCTACAATCCCTCAGTGGGTAAGATGCAAAGCGATAGTCAGAATCGGCCAAGGGAAGGTTTGCCTTTCCTTCCCCAAGCCATATCATCCTTCCTTTCGAGCTAGCATCCTGACACGCCATCAGCTTAGATCTGAGGGCCGGGGGCTCCTCGAGTTAAGGGCCTCCAGTGGGCTTTAAAAAACTCTTCCTCATGAAAGCTCCAGCCTTTGGAACTCAGCTCAGCTGCTCCTCTCCCCTGAGGATGTGCCTGAACTGAAGCTTGGCAATCATGGGTCCACGCGGCAGAGCTGTGCTATTTAATCAGACCTTTGATTAACTTATTCATCTATTTTGGTTACCATCAAAGCAGGAGAGCTTGGTGAAGACTGAACACCAGAGCGCTAGGTTGAGCCATCTAATTAGATTGCCCTGACTCTCAGCTTTATTTTTAACACACATGTGAGGCACTCAGATGCATCACCAAACAGTAGGACGACAGGAATAAATTAATCTCAACATGAGCCCAGGCCAGAATGTCGCCCCAAGTCCCTGACTTAATACATAATCAATTAAGTCAGAGTATTCAATTAGAGGTAAAGGAAGCATTTGGATGAGTTTGTATTCAGAGAGAAAACCCCAGAAAGAAAACCGAGGAATCTATGGGGGGAAAGAACGTGTGGTAAGAAGCAGATACATTTATTAGAAATGGCCCTCTGTCTTAGAAGTACAATATAATATGTCCCCCACCCCTGCCTTAGTCTAATCCTGCTCTTCTTTCGAGCCTCAGCTTAGAAGGCGCCCCCCGCCCCCGCCCCGGTCGCCACCTCCCCGGGGCCCCAGGCTGGGCAAGGGCTCCTTGAGCAAGCTGCCTCCCTTCCTCTAGCACAGCATGCTCTCACGCTGTGTCTAATTTTCCATGTCTCTCGCCAGCTCTGGGCTGGAACTCCCTGAAGCAGGGACGATGTCATTTTTGCTGTGGTAACAACATAGTCATTACTCAAAAAATGTATGATGAACGTGCATGACTGCAGAGCTGACCAGGCCTGGGTTTAAATCCTACCTTTGACGTTTTCTGCAACCAGCAGCAGAAACATCCGTGAATGCTGTAGCCCAGGGTCGGTCTGGTGCAACGGGAGAGACGTGCCTTGTCGAGCCCCAATGCCCGCCCTTTAGCACCAGTTCCATCATTTTGCCTCTGTGAGGCTTTGTTTTCTCATCTGCAAAATGGGGGCTTGGAACACTCACTTTGCAATACTGCTGGGAGAATGGCAAGGCATCCAGCCTGATGCTGGGCGCCCAGCCGGCCTCTGCAAAGGCCACTTCGCTTCTCCCAGTGAAGGTCTGTCAGCACTGTGGAGGCTCAGATGATTCGGGATGTTGAGCTTGATAAGAGCAGGAAATGATGCTACCTTTGATAGCAAAGGGGAAGTCAGGAATGAAGATGGTTTTGTCGGAGGAAAAGAAGTCACTCATCACCTCTCCCTATACTCCTAGATTATTTTTTTAAGGTTTTTATTTTATTTATTTATTTGAGAGGCAGAGAGACAGAGATCGAGGAGGGGCAGATGAAGAGGGACAAGCAGACTGAGTGTGGGACCTGAGTGGGGACTCGATCCCATGACCCCAAGACCTTGACCTGAGCCAAAATCAAGAGTCGGATGCTCAACTGACTGAGACACCCAGGTGTCGTAGAATTTTTTTTTATGATTATTTACTTATTTTAGAGAGAGGAAGGGAGGGAGGGAGAGAGAGAGAACACAGCAGGAGGGAGAGAGGGAGAGAGAATTTTAAGCAGACTCCCTGCTGAGCACGAAGCTCTGACGGGGCCTCAATCTCATGGCTCTGAGGTCATGACCTGAGCTGAAACCAGGAGTCGGTGGCTTAACCAACTGCACCACCCAGGTGTTTCTCTTACAGAGATAACAAAATCACAAACTGAGATCTTGGAAACTCAAAGCCTCCTCTGGTAGATCTCCAAGTTGGACTGTACACCTTTGGTTTTAGGAAGAAAAACCTACTAACATAAAATATACAAACAAACCAAAAAAAAAAAAAAAACCTTCCACCAGAGTGGGTGGAAATGTTCACCCATGCAACCTTTGGGACAGTGTCTTGGGAAAACCCTTACTGGTATCGAATCTCATTCCCACCCTGCAATAAACTTCAGTCCAATCAGGGACATCAAGTCATGGGGTCAACAGAGGTAAGACCATCCTCAGAGGCATACTGCAGACACCTGGAGGGTCTGACCCCCCGGAGTAGCCTGTAAGATGACAACACCTGGTGAAGCAATAACCTAGCATGTACTCCATCAAAGGGTTTATGTAACTAAAACAATAATAAAAAAGAAAGTTAGGTTTCTTTTAATGGACAATTATCCTTGCAATGGCTGTTAATCATTCTAAGCAGCATGTTCTAATTTAATTAGCAAAAATGCAGTTGTGCCCAAGAATACTACCTAACGTGCTTACACAAAGGAGAATAAGCAATCCCAGGTTTTAAGGGTTTCTTTGCAGAGTAGGAAGCAGGGGATGCTCCCAAGGGAAAACTCACCTTCCCCAAACTGCCAGTTCCTTGGCAGACAGACCCCAAGGGGAGTTTCTATGAAGTGCTACAGGGGATTTTAGGGTTCATCTGATGCGGGGTGGTCCACAGAGAAGTTACTCAGAAAACCTGGCCAGGGTAGTAACATGAGCATGCAAGGATGTGAAGGAAGGTGATGTCTCAACATGATGCCAGGTTTCCCACCTCTGACAGACAAGGCAAAGACAGGAAGAGGGGCTGGTTTTATCAAGGAATGGTGTGCATTTCTTCTTGAAGATGCTGACTTTCAAGAGGCACCAGGATGCCCCAGTAATGAGAACAATAGAAAATATCGTCTAGCATTTCCTGAGCTCCTCCTGGGTGCCAGGCATTGCATTAGGAGCATTTTGCTGACTACTTCAGTGACCACCCCTGGCCCCGCCAGGCCCCGAGTCTACAGGTCAGGGACTACTACCCCAGTGCACAGTTTAGGGAATGAGGACCCAAGTCCTTCCTTATCCCATCTCTCAGTCCCCAGCCCGAACCATGGGGAAATGATGAGATGTGTCTCTCTCTCCTCCCTTCCCACTGCCCCGGTCCCAGGCGTGCTCCCCACCCCTCTGAGTTCCTGCATCGTCTTAACTGAGCCCGTCTCCATCCAAACCTTCATTCACCAGGAAGCAGCTTTTCATGGCAATTAGGTACGAAGGCCTTGGAGTTTCATATTCCCGGCTTCCGAGTCTCCCTGGGCCTGAATTTTCTCATCTGTATAATAGGAATATTAGTAGCATATCCTGCTCTCTTCCTAGGGAGTTATTTTATTTATAGTCTGTAAGCTTTCCTTCATCATCCTGGAAATATTTATTGCTCAAAATAGATTTCTCACCCATATCAACATTTTCCTGTGGATTACAAATCACCTTGACACATTTTTAAAAATTAAAAAAGAAGTCCTCGCTACAGAATGTTCGAAAAGTCATTTGCCTTTTATGTTGTTTCTGAGTGGTCGTCTTGGCAACCAACCTGTATGTTCAACACATAATTGTTAAGAAAGGAGGGTGAGGAGCTCGGATGAGGCGGGGACTCTGGGAGACGACACGGAGGAGGGCCGTGGAACAGGCTTGAGCTCGGGAGTCTGACTGGCCAGATTCCAAATCCAGCTCCACCATCAGACTGGCAAGCTCATTTCTCAAAGCCTCCACCTCATCACCCATAGAGTAGAGAAAATGACACATATCACTCAAGGTTTGGGAACATATCCAATGAGGCAGGAGAACTACAGGGGCCCAGCACAGTGCCTGCCTCATGCTAAGGGCTCAATTTTTAAAATGCAAGCTTTTAAGCCAATTCACAGTGTGCACTCTGGAGTCTGCCTGCCTGGGTTTGAATCTTGGCTCTGTCACTTACTAGGCTGGGTCACTTCGGGCAAATCATGAAACCGCCATGTACCTCACTTCTCTCCTCTGTAAAATGGGCATCTTTACGGTGCATACTCCATAGGATTGTGAGAATTCTGGTGCTACGTGTTGGCTATTGTTGTTCATTGTTAATATTACAAAGATATTTAAAGCAACAGAAAAGATGAGATTCACATCTACAAGACAGAGTCACATGCATTTGTATTTACCCTTGCGAGAAAAAAAAAATCCACTTTAGCTCAGTTGGGATCGTTTAAATAAGCATTTCTAGAACACTTAATGTGGGCCAGGTACCAAGGAGAGGCTAGGGACCAGAGTCCACGATGAATAAAACATAGCTAATGCTCTTGAGGAGTCTCTGGTCTGCTGGATATTCATTATCCGCTCCTGCATAACAAGCTACCTCAAACAGCAGCTTAAAACAGTAATATGTATTATCTCACAGTTTTGGTGTCAGGGGTTTGGGAGCACATAAGCTGGGTGGGTCTAGCTCAGGACTTCTCATGAGGTTGTAGTCAAGATGTCAGTTGAAGCTGCAGACATCTGGATGCTTGGGATCTGCTTCTAAAATGGCTCCCTCATACACATGTGGCATCTCCAGAGGAAGCCTTAGCTCCTTGCCACACAGACCATCTGGTAGGGCAGCTTGAATGTCTTTACAACATGGAAGTTGGCTTCTCCCAGAGGGAGTGATCAAGAGAGAGCAAGAGAGAAACTAGGGTGTGTTTTACGGCTTGGCCTCAGAAGTGACATGGCGTCATTTCTGTAAAGTCTTCTTGGCTCTACAGGTCAGCCCTATGCAACATGGTTAGGGACCGGACGAGAGTGTGAATACCAGTAGACAGGGATTACTGGGGGACATCTTCAAAACCAGTTACCACATCTGTAATTCTAGAATGGCATAAACTGGATTACGATGAATTCCAAGTATATGTACAGCAGCAGTAATACAGTTAAAGGAGAGAGTCAGGAGGGAAGGGAGAGTAACCAGTCAGAGATGTTTGGAAGAGATGAGCCTTAAATCTGGTGTTAAAAAATGAGTTGAAAATTGAGTTTCTCAGACACTGAGAGGAAAGCAGAATAGGAGAGAGATTATCATCAGTGAAGACAGAGAGATACAAACAATTGTGTGTGTGTGTGTGTGTGTGTGTGTGGGTGGGTTTGCAATAGTCTGATACACCTAGGTAAAGCCTGGACTTAGAAATGATGGAGAAAGACATGGAGAGGCAGGAAAGGGTCAAGTGTTGGAGAATACTATATGCCATGCCAAAGAGCACTGGACGATGTCCTAAAGATGGTGGAAAAAACAAAAAGGATTTCACTAGCAAAGAGACATGACCTCAATATACTCTAGCAACCTGTGGAGGGAAAAGATTAACAGAAGGCAGCTCAGAAGCATCAGAACCTTGGAGGATGCCTAGAGAAAATGCAGTTTCTCAGGCACCTGAGTGGCTCAGCCGGTTAAGCACTTGACCCTTGATTTCAGCTCAGATCATGATCTCTAGTTCATGAGATCGAGCACTGTGTCAGGCTCCCCCATTAAGCTTGAGATTCTCTCTCTCCCTCTTCCTCTGTCCCTCACCCCACTCACATTCTCTAAATTATTAATTAATTAATAATGGGGGAGAAAAATGCAGATTCCCAGGATCACACCCAGAGGTTAGGATTCCATCAGGCCTGGGGCGGGGCACAGAAATCTGTACTCTTTTGTTTGTTTCTTTGTTTGTCTGGCAATCCAAGAAATAGACTCTTAACTATATAGAACTGCTGGTTACCAGAGGGTGGGTGGGGGAGGGGAATGGGTGAAACAGGTGATAGGGATTCAGGAGTGCACTTGCTGTGATGAGCACCAGGTGTTGTATGGAAGTGCTGAATCACTATAGTGTACACCTGAAATTAATATTACACTATGTTAACTAACTGGAATTTAAATAAAAACATTTCAAAAATTAAAAGAAATCTGTTTCTCAGCCACAGCCCCAAGTGGTCCTAAAACAACTGTCCCCAGACTACACCCTAGGACACACTCAGTTAGGAGACACAGTAAGCACCGTATCTCTCAAGGTCTTACTGGTTGGCTCATTTACACTGGATCACCAACCAGCTTACTACTGTTCCGAAACAAGACACGAGAGAGCCCAAAACAAGTGTACCACCTGAACTTGACACAGCTGGATGTACAGGGAGAGAAGATCTTTCTCAAAGATTAATACGAGAAAGAGCCGATGGAAGATCAGGAATTCTTTAGATAACCCTATACCTCATGCGCAGTTTAGTCTGTGAAGCCAAGAAGGTTTCCTGGCTGTCCTTTTTTAAACCTAGAAATCTCATTTTCATAAAAGCCACACTAGGTCAGCGAGACTGAAATTCTAAGAAACCGTATCAACAGGAGAGCTGAGTTACATATTTCACATCTTCCCACAATGGAAGCTTGGAAGGGAACCTTGTAAGAGCCCCCAGGCTGGTCTTTTCAGGTGACAGCGTTCGACACCAAGCATCAATGAACATTATTCAGAGCTTACAACTCCAGCCTAAAATAAGGTAGCTGGCTTCCACCTGAAATACTCATTATTCACAAATCTACTGAGAAACCATCTTCCATAAACATAATTAATTCTGGAGTGATGACAGAGGTAGGATGAATCAGGAGGAATGTGAGCATGGATCTATAAACACATTCCTCCTCATATCGGTGGCAAGAGAACTGGTGCCTCTCACACCTGACAAGAGGCGTTCTGTATTTAGCTCCATGAAGCTTGGGGGGATTGGTCGCCGGAGCATTTACGGATTGCCTGAACATCCCTCGGTACTTCACATTATGAAATGAAGCATTTCAAAGCACTGGGAGTTCTGATTTGTGAACTGGACTGTTACAGTGGTTTAATTTCCGGAAATATAGCTGCCTTCTTAACAGATTTTTCAATGCACTGAGGAGAAAATTGCATTAGCTCCTGCGTAGACTGGACTTAATATTTTTAGAAGCTGCAATTCTTCTTATTACAGGGCACAGTATGTATTTATGGATGTATACTTAGCACAGTTTCTGACACACAGAGGCACTCAATGAATAGTTTTGCAAAAGTAAAACAACACAAGTACACAAGCGATGCTTACTGAGAACTGTTCCTGGGGATGGGGATACGGTGGTGAACCTGCTGCGTTCATTGATCATTCATTCATCCTTTCAAACACCAGAAGGCTGCTTAAAGAGACAAAGCCAATTATTTCAAAAAGCATTATTACAGCATTCAGGATGGCGGTTTATATTAACAGGGGCTGGAGGTGGTAGGGGGATGGGATAAGGAAGGAATGGTTCTGCTGATACCACCCTAGTTCTAAGTGAGATGGTGTGGTGTTTTTATCACTGTTGGTCATAACCTGTTTATCTGCAGACTTCAAATGTGTCTCTGTGCCTGTGTATACAGAAAGTCATCACGGGTGGTCTAGGAACAAGAATGTGACCTAGAGAGAACACAGGATTTGGGAATTACAGAGACCAGGACTAACCAGCTAAAACCCACTGCCCCACCCCACCCCACCCCACCCCGTCACTCTCTCTCACTCTCAACTCCTGCTCAAAGTGCTAAAAATGGAGATAATCATTTTGCTAGTAAGTGCAAGGGGGAAAAAAAACCCCTCTTATTTGTTTCCCTGTTACTATATTTCAGCATGCATTCTTAAGGCAAAATTGCTTCTTGTGAGGCAAAAAAAAAAAAAAAAATCTTGGATATTACCATGATTTGTTATTAAAATCTCACAGGGGCGAGGGGGGGTGCAATTAGGAAAAAAAATGTACCTAAATAGGCTCTTGGGGAGCAGGTGATAATAAATATTTTTAATGGTTGAGAAACTTTGCTCTACAGGATTATATGACACCATGCTAGGCACAAGCCTGAGAAGTGTACAAAAACACACAAATATACCAAATACCTGAATCCAAGTATTAGCATCTGCTGTGTCTAGTGGTTCTTCCTGAATTTACTCAGAAGGCAGTTTAATCACAAAACATTACAGGGGTGCCTAGGTGGCTCAGTCGGTAGGGCAGCTGCCTTAGGCTTAGGTCATGATCCCAGGGTGCTGGGATCCAGCCCCATGTGGGGTTCCCTGCTCAGCGGGGAGTCTGCCTCTCCCTCTGCCCCTACCCCTGCTCATGCATGCATTCTCTCTCCCACTCCTCCCCCTCTCAAATAAATAAATACAATCTTTAAAAAAAATTACAGCTATCTGTTCTCAACTTCATCTAGAGATTTTAGGGGAATACCTGCCTATGCTCCCCTCCCCCCCATTCCTTCGCTCCCATTCCTTCCTTTGCCAAGAACCTTCCAAAAGGCAGCCTCAGAGGCTACAATTAATGAGGCACCATGCTGTTCTGCATTAATAAGGTGCTTTTCATTTTCAGAGGGCTTTGTAATCCTTTGGAGGTGAAGCTCTTGTGACACTCTGTGACACTCTCTGGTCCCAGCTTCAGAGATCCACCCCATGGGTCAATTTAACTCTAAATGCATGGGACGGTAACCCTGAGCGGGTAAAGAGGGTTAAAGGAGGGTGAACCAGAGGTGCCACTTAATTAATTTCTGGTTGGTTTAAAAACTGTTTTCTCTCACAAAACATGGAAGGTGAAACTCTCCTGGTAAAGTGGAGATCCAAAGCAAAGCCTTGTCAATGGTGGGGAGAATGTCTTCTGGCTAACACCCGAAATCACCCTCGTTTACTGGTCATCCCTGAAAAGATGGTGCCTTTACTCAGCATTTGTAGTACATCTAACAAACATTAGCCAGGAGTCTTGTTGTAATTTAAAATATTTTCACCTTGACCATGAAGCCTTAGACTGTGGTTATATTGACATTCCCTCTCATAACAGGCCCTTACTATTTATATGAAGGGTTGTCAAGGAAAACAGGTGTTGAGGATAGCTGTCTAACTTGTCTAGATTTAGGACTTATCATACAGGAGAATGCAGAAGGGAAATGAATGTGATCCTTAGAAAGTACTACAGAAGATGGTATGTGGCACAAGATAATTCCATTAAGCCTGTACTTCCCACTTGGGGATTTGGTTACTGATCAAAGGAATATTCCTAATGCTCTAAAATCCCCCTTCAAAAAAAAACCAACAAAAAAACCCCCACCTAATTCTGAAAGTGACTCATTTATCTAAACATTCATTGTGTGTGCCAAACTCTCTACTAGACACTAAGGAAAGAGCAGTGAATGTGGAATGCTCCTATTTCTTAGGAGATCACAGATAAAAAGGAAAGAGTGTTATTATATTTATGATAATAATATGTCATTTGTTGAATGTTCACTATGTAACACACACTATAAGCAATTTATAAATATCTTTTAACTCACACAATAACCCTAAAAGGTAGACATCGAGGAAATCACCCAGTCTTAAAGAATTAGAGGAGCTGGGACTAAATCTCAGATTTGACTCATTCTGAAAATCTTAATCATTTTGAAAACTGACTCAAATAAGATATTCAAATGATCATTAGGCAGTGAAAGCTATAAATGAAGTCTCACCAGAATTCCTGGGGATGGAGCAACTGATCGCATCTGGAAATAGTTTACAGCCAGAAAAGGCAAAGGTGACTGAGACATGGAGCTCGAACTTTTAGCACAAAAGAACATTCCAACACAGTCACAGTCAACGCAACCTGTGAAGAGTCATATACCTTCCCAGAACAGATGTCTCCCCAACATCTACAAGACTACAAGTGACCAGTAAGATGCTACGAAGAAAACCGTGAACACCAAAACAGAGCAGAAAGGGAAGACTGGAAAGTAGATCCAAAGAGTGTTACAACGAATTCTTTTTTTTTTTTAAGATTTTATGTATTTATTTGAGAGAGAGAGAGAGCAGAGCAAGTGAGAGAGAGAGAGAGCGCGCATGAGCGGGGGTGGAGGGGCAGAGGGAGGAGAAGCAGGTTCCCTGCTGAGCAGGGAGCCCACCTGGGGCTTGATCCCAGGAGGCTGGGATCATGACCTAAGCCGAAGGCAGACATTAACCATCCGAGCCACCCAGGCGCCCCAGGAGTGTTACAATGAATTCTTGATTTCTGTTCCTTAGCACCTAAAGGGAATACCAGAGAAAAATATCAGCCTCTGATGCTCAGCCTTTATCGGAACCATGCCATCAAGGGCCCAGAGCAAAGGTCAACTTCTCTAGGACACCGATGAAGACCAGATGGAGGCCAGGTCCAGCACTGGCTGCACAGGAGAATCACCCGATCCCACTACTGGGTCTGCCCCAGAAAAGCTGGTGGTGGGGCCTGGCACTGCTGCTGGTCTGGGTTTGATCAAGAGCCCAAGTGATGCTCATGTGCAATTGAGGGCAGGACCGGGCCATGGCTTTTTGGGTGCTGTTTTGTGTTAGTAAAGCCTATCAAATGATTCTTAGGTGCAACCAAGCCTGAGGTACACAACAGTGCGGGGAAATGAACCAACCAATCAATTCTAACTCCTAGCTGGGAAATCCAGACCCAAATGAACGATGGCATAAACTCTGTTAACTGGTTCTGTTTTGCGGTTTGCATGGACACTGCCAAGTTCCTATAGAGAGTATTTTTGTCGTTGTCTCTTTTAATTCCCTGGTGTGGGAACATTTAAGCACTCTTGATCTGGAAGCAACATGGCATAAAGAAATGAGCACTGTACTCAGAGTTTGAACACACACGCTAGGAGGCGGGTCAGTTCCCTTCTCTCTCAGATCCTGCACCTGAAAAACAGACAACGCTGCTCGCTTGTTCTGGGAGACTGCAAACCAGAGGATGTATATGGAAGCACCAAGCCGCGTGCCTGACGGAATCCGCATTCACAGCTGCTAGTTAGTTCTGAATCTAGAACGACTGCATGACCTGACAAGTAGAACAAAGGCCTGAGCACAGTGAGCAAGCTTGAAACGCTGGTACCTTACCATGTCTGCCACCACTGGTGATTTCCTATCGCTCCTCAATAATGGCTGGTTTTGGAGGGTAGGCCTTATGTATTATGTATATGTAATGTAAAGGCAACAAGCACAGTCTGGGACACAATGTACGTTAGGTAATAACACCATATTAATAATAATAGGGGATGAGAAAGGGGAGTTTCAGCAGCGCTATTATGCCTGTGAATAAGATGTTGATCACCGCTTGCTATTTTCTCTTCAAACATATTATTTAGCCAGTAGTGAGCAGATTTAAAACCCACTGGGGTTCTTGAATTGAGCCTGGCTGAGTGGTTAAATCCAATGAAAATATCCTAGTTAGAGGAGGTTTTTAGCAAGGGAGTTGAGTATATAAAAGGATATTTAACAGGTCAGTTTGTGAAGATGTCCATCTTTCAAAAAGGATAATGGGAATGATGAGGATAATGCATGCACAGCATCTTTGAGTTTACAATGCACTTTCAGATGATTTCATTTGATTCCGAAAATAACTCTGTGAATTAAGCAAGAATTCGTATCCCCACTTTACATACAGGAAACTGAGACTTTAAAACACCATTGTCCAAAGTTAAACAGCCAGTAAACGGTAGGGTTGAAACTCACCTCTTGACCTTCAGGAAAAGCACTTCTATGAGGCCCCCATGTCCTGCTTTGACCTTATCATGGTAAGCAGATGGAACTGATAGACCAAAGTATTGTCCATAGTTGCTCCAGCAAGAAAATGCACAGTTTGACACCTCTGGGCACCCTTTTTTTCCCAAAATTACATTGGTGATATGGTGCACACACCAAAGGATGAAAACTTGAAAAATTCCAAGTTCTCTTTGTGTAGAAATAATTCTGGCTTGCTTCCCATGTTTCAATTAGAGAAGAAAGAGAATCTGGCCTTTTAGTGTCCCAAATGAGGTAAGAAAGTGAGGAATGGACATCACCATGGGGTCCACAGGTAATGTGTCCAGAACAGGCAACATCTGGGTGTTGCTTATGTGACACATGACTGAGAATAAAAAGACATAAATCCACTTGGTTGATCTCTGAGCTGGTAGCTTGAATTTTCTACCCCATCACCTTCAAAGAGCTTCAAAGTCAGGGAGTGTCTCAACAGCGGACTTACCCCTGATTTTGTCTGATTTGGGTTTACTGGTTCTCAACTAGGGCTGATTTTGCCCCCTATGGGGTCATGTGTGGTTGTCACATCCTGAGGGGAAGACAGCTAGGCATCTAGTGGGTAGAGGCCAGGAATGCTGCCCAACACCCTCAGGTAGGACAGCCCCCACAACAGAGGATTATCTGCCCCCAAACATCAATGGTGCTATGGTTGAGGCAACTTGGTCAAAAATACTAGTGAAAACGTGAGGTGCCTGGGTGGTGCAGTTGGTTAAGCCTCGACCCTTGGTTCCTGTGCAGGTCAGGATCTCAGTCAGGGCTGTGAGATCCAGCTGTGTGTTGGGCTCACATTCAGTGGGGAGTCTGAGGATTTTTCTCCCTCTCTCTCTGCCCCTAAATAAATCTTTAAAAAAAATACTAGTGAAAACTTGAAAAGTGTGTATAGATGAACAAATCAAGCGAAATCTTGATTTGATACTAGTACCAAAGTACAAGTTTGCCTCAGTTTTGACCTATTGGAAAATACTGCATTTTCCAGAGTTAGTGAACTACCTCTGAGGAGGAGGAAGGCAAGGGTTTGAAGTCCTCAGCATGGTGAGCTAAGGGAAGAAAAGTGGCAACCCCATAACATAAGACGGACTTCCCTCCACAAATAAGACAGAAAACTAAATGAGGCTTATAAAGAAAAGAATACAAGGTTTAGACAAAAACAAGATTGCACAGTGGCTGATTCAAGGAGGGCTCTCTTGGGTCGCAGCAATGAGCTTGATGGGACTGAGGCTGTCCCTCACCCAGCAAGAGGGATTTCATGTTTCTACTAGGCCCAGGCACCCCCTCCACCCAGAGCATAAGCCTCATCATAAACGCAACTTCACATAGAACCAAGAACTCCAAGCTCCAGGTGCTGGGCACCTGTTATTACTTAGCATCCTCCTAAACACTTCTCCCTAAGCTCAGGCTCTCTTGTACCGGAGTCCCAAATGTTAGCTTCACTCCCATGCTTTCCCAACACAAAGCAGGGCAGGTTCCTTCTGCTGGGTCACAGCCCCAGATCCACCTAGCTGTGTCCCAACCGGGCTCACCTAAAGAATGATGCACTTATGCACCTGATGATCCTGCACTATGCAGTTATTTAGGGGGAAAAAAATCACAGTATCAGCACTTCTCCAACTTGGTCAGCTCCCAGTCACACACATTATACTCCCTACCTACCATCTCTAAGTGGGTATCTAGGTGACAGAACTCTTGCTCTTCCCACTAAAGCATGCCCCTGTGTCAGTTTCCCCCCAATACAGACGAGACTACCATGCACCCACCAACTTGTTCCAGAATTTTAGGAGGTGAACTTGATTCCTCTCTCCCTCCACTGACACATTCAACAGGTCCAAAGCTCTGTCACTTCAGCTGTAAACAATTAATCTGCCTTTAAGGGTAGTCAACTGAAAGGAAGAAGGCTGTCTAAGGAGGAGACTTTTAATTAAAACACGTCTAGGGGCGCCTGGGTGGCTCAGTCGTTAAGCGTCTGCCTTCGGCTCAGGTCATGATCCCAGGGTCCTGGGATCGAGCCCCGCATCGGGCTCCCTGCTCGGCCGGGAGCCTGCTTCTCCCTCTCCCACTCCCCCTGCTTGTGTTCCCCTCTCTCGCTGTGTCTCTCTCTGTCAAATAAATAGAATCTTTAAAAACAAAAACAAAAAAACACGTCTATACCTTCTCTTTGAGAATGGTCATAGCAGCAAGTCTGGAGTAGATGAACCAATTCTATTCTTTATTTTTCACTCATCCACCAAGACATCCTGCCCCCAGGACTCATACTGTTACCAGATCACCAGTCCTGAGAACCTTAAGATCAGGGTCTTGGACTTACTCATTTTAATAATGCCCCACAGCACAAAGAGTTGGCATTCTGTTGCAAGTTATCTAATAAATAGCAGAAACAGAACCTCAGGAAGGAACTTGACAATGCTCATCCCATCCAGCTCCCCTTTTGCCCTCAGACCCACTGAACAGATCAGGGACATTAATTTTTAAATGGATTCTGCACACTGCAAAGTCAAAGTTCAATTTTCCAAATATAAGGCCAGTTAGGTCCACACTCATCTGCTACTAAGCATGCTTCTCTCTGCCTTGTGTACCCTGTGGGCAATTCACATGCACACATGTATCTCCTCCATCTGAGCATCCCTTGTGGCAGATTCACTATTTTACCTCAGAAACTCCCCTAGTGCCTTCTAAAATATTTTGCGTATAGTAGACATTCACTTTGTTTGCTTTTAATTCAAATGTGGGCATACTGGCATATGGATACTGAAGACTAGACGGTAAAAGTAATCTAATTTTTTTTCCCATAGGCTTCGTGAAGAGTCCTGGAGGATAGTCTTTGTGAACTAGTTTATTAGTTTCTTCTACCATCAAAAGGTCTGGCCTTCCTAGGTGGAAAAACAGAAGGCCAGGCAGATAAAAGAAATGCATTTCTTTCTTTTCTGACAGAAAAAGTACAATGATGAGGGTATTAAGTTTTATAGCTAAGCTCAGCAGATAATAAGCAAAGGATTCCTGCTTGGGGAAAGGTATGCGCTTCTTTGGGCAGTGAAAGCCTGTCATTAATTCACAGAGCCAGACAAAAAGCTCTTACGCCTTCTCTCCACCCTCTTCCTCAAACCCTCCTTGTTCCAGATAATGATGTACCCAGCATGGGTACACCCCCTCTCTTTCCCCCTTCACTTCTGGAAATCACACTGGCTTCAAGGTCCGGCTCCAAATCCCCTGTCTCCCGGGAAGCTGGCCCTGACTATCCAGCTGGTAACTGACTGGTATTGCACCACTCCCGATTTCATTCACTGACACTAAATTCCTGCACAAGACATTCGCTTTTCTACGTCTGGACTCTGCTGGAATCCTGCGCATTCAGCAAATCCTTATCTACTGATGGACTTGTACCAAGGTATAGATCTGAGTCACTTCCTCTTAACTGAGAAGTCAGCCACCTATTAATTAGAGTTAGCATCAGGTTTCCCAAGCCAGCCATTTTCGCTGGGCCACTGAGAACATGGAAACCACGGGCAGTCCATCTACTTTAATCTTGGAGGGGCCGGGAACTTCCCCAGGGACAGAATAAGTCCCTTGGGAAATCCCAACAAAGTTACCCGAACCAGATTCTGAACGAGTTAACTCAGAAGTCACAGACTAAAAAGAGCAAGTAAGGAAAGAACAAAATATGCATTTTCTAAATATGCATTTTCTTCCCACAACAAACCTACAAAGGGAAGTGTGAGAGACTCTACTGGTTGCCTGCTCAGAGCAGCTCTTCTAGTTCTCTGTTGTAAAGGCTGCAAACATGCAGACACGCAGAAACCCTCACTTTCCCAGGCTCCCCTGTAGACAGGATGTGGACACATGGCCATCCTGACCAATGCACCGGAGGGGAAGTCTGTTGGGAGATTCTGGGAGGAAGATTTCCTCCCCGAGAGAAGAATAAGGCTTTTGTTTTCCTTCCCAGTGTCCTGAGAGGAGAGGACTGCTGGGTTTGCTATGACCACTGGACCATGAGGAGCCCAAGAGAACCCCCAAGAAAACCACCATCTCAGGGGCGCCTGGGTGGCTCAGTCGTTAAGCATCTGCCTTCAGCTCAGGTCATGGTCCCGGGGTCCTGGGATCGAGCCCCGCATCGGGCTCCCCGCTCCGCGGAAGCCTGCTTCTCCCTCTCCCACTCCCCCTGCTTGTGTTCCCTCTCTCGCTGTCTCTCTCTCTGTCAAATAAATAAATAAAATCTTTAAAAAAAAAAAAAAAAGAAAACCACCATCTCTCATGGAAGTGCCAATTACTTGCAAGAAAAATGAATAGGTTAAGCCATATTTACTGGGGTAGTTCTTCCTTTCTTTTCCTTTTTTTAAATTGTACCAAAAGCAATCTAATTGATATTAGATCATCATGGGAAAGACCAGGAACCACAACAGTTCTGTACCTTCTCTTTGGGAACTGTCATCATATAAAACTGTGTGAGTCTACAATAGATGAACTAGGTCTATTCTGACCTCACAAATAATGCAAGTAAGAGTCGCTGGGCTGCACAAAAGAGCATGAAGCAAGTCCTTAGTGACCTGCTTCTCCATTGTACTGGTCCCACAAGGACATCTCAAACATGATCCAAGCAAAAAGGGTGGATTTACGAATACACACAGCCCCAAGAAGTTCCTGGGTGTTCTTCCAACCACATTCTCCCCTGCAAGACCCTCTCACAGAAATGGCAGCACGTGACTGCTACCATTCACAGGCAGGAGAGCCGAACCCCACAGTGTGCATGCACTCTCCTACCCCTCAGCACGCCATGCTGCCCACCACACAGGGAGAACACAGTTTCTCTTCCAGTTACCTGCGTGATGTCATTATGCTCTCTTCGTGTTTCTCCTTCTCTTCCTCCCTTCTTTAAGAAGGAAAAATATACTTTTAAAACTGTGCTAACTATATAAATTTCGTATATAATACGGCAACAACAAAAAGAACTGGAGTCCCTATACCCAGAGAAAAACTATTAAATGGTGCCCTATGTGTTTCCTTTTTTCAATAATTATGTAACTATTTGGATGACCTTAAATTTGGGGGGGGGTGAAGAGTAGTTTGTGTCTTTTTCTAAATTTAATATTACATCACGAGTATTTTCCCTCTTCATTGATTCAAGCAACATTCAACTTTGTTATTAAACCACTAAAAATCTCATCAAAAAAACAGACTTTGAAAAGCTTCAAATATCCCATTGTGAAAATGTATCACAACACCACCCTTTTGCCACTACTGGGATTTAAGTTGGGTCTAATTTTTGGGCTACTGTAAACAAACAATACCATCATGAAATCCTTTGACTCCACCTCTTTTTCCTCAGGGCAGAGAATGTCTGCATCCTGCAGCTTGCATTTTTTTTTTTTAAAGAATCTTGAGAAGTGCTGCCACACCATTAAAAAGAAAAGGATTCTGATGTTCATTTATACCACTTTCATAAGAGTTGGTCCCAGTGGATACCTGCCAGTATTGCATAATACATTTTTTAAAAGCCTTTGCCATTTAGATATAAAAATCTTATTTTCCTATTTCTTTGAAAACATAGCAATGCTGTTGTATTACTACAAACACTTTTTTATCATCTGCTTTTCCAATTTTGTGAATTCCTTTTTCTGATCCTTCACCCGTTTTTCCATTGGTCTACTTTTCCTATTGATTTGTGAGCTCTTTATGTCCTCCTCATGTCTATTCCAAGTATCATTTTCCCCATTTATCACTTGCCATTTAATTTTGTTTCAGTTGCTGATTGACATTCAGAATTTTCCCTTTTCCAATTAATTTCAATTAATCAAATCACTAGAGTTTTGCTTTGACTATTTTTTTTCCATTTCTCTTTGACATATACAAATTTTCCTTGCCCTTGGATGAAAATTCTCATATTTTTTTCCTAGTCTGAATGTTTCTCCTTTTAAACTTACGTCTTTAACTACCCACAATTTATTTTTGTATCCGGCGATGTCCTATTTGATCTTTTCCCAAATGCTCAGTCTTCACAATAATGCCTTTTGCTGCATAATCCATTCTTTCTCCAGGGGTTGGAAATTCTTCCTTGAGCAAAGGTTGATAATTACCCAGAACATAAGATATCACTCTTTCCTTTCATATTCACAGCTGATAGAAGTAACTGCTCCTGGGACTCTTCCCTGCTGAGTGGAGGAAAAGCCTCAGCATTCTTATTAAGACTCTTTCATTCAAACATTTACTTAGAGTCAATTATGTGCAAGCACTATGCTAACAGTGGGAGACAGATAGGGTGGTTAAGAACAGAGGGGGTCCATGCATGTGGACTTCACATTGTAGTGGATGAGTCGGGCTTATGAGCAATACTTAGGCATTAAAGGTACTGAAGAAATAAATACATAAGAGAAGTGTTCAACAAATAACTACACAATGATGAGTGTTATTTAAAAGGAAACAGTGGCATGACAACCCGGAGCAGGGGAACACAAACATTAACAGAATGCTGGGCCAAAAACAGTTTCCTTGAGATTTAGACTAAGCTCTAAACAATAGATGGGGAAGGAGGTGAGGAGGGAAGACCTCTATTTCAGGTAACATGGTGACCTAGATATACTAGAACACTGTATATAGCACTGTATATAATATATATGCATACATATATATTTTATGTATATAATATATATTAATATACATGCATATATATTAATAATGTATAAATTTTCTTCAAAGGGCGAGGAAAATTTGTATATGGCAAAGAGAAATGGAAAAAAATAGTCAAGGAAAACTCCAGTAAGTTTGATTAGCTGAAATGAAAAATATTTCAATTTGATTTAATTGAAATGTATATATTTTATATACAACATTGTATATATGTATGTATGCAATGTATATATATGCATATGTATACATATATTCAGTGTTATATATTATATACAACATATGCGTATTATAAATACATACCATATTTGTATATTATATATAACTAACATACATAGTACATACTAAAATGTATGTTATACATATACAATCGAAATACACCTATGTAGGGGATGGCATTTTACAGAGTGTTATGTTCTAGGAATCAAAACCCAGACCGACTGCCAGGCTGAAGGGCCCTGATCCTGTTTCCAGCCCCTTCTAGCCAAGAAGTCTTGGCCAAATTGCCTCCAGTTTCAAGTTCCTCATCTGCAACACGGGATCATCATAGCACTAACTTTAAAGAGTGGTTGTGATAATTGAGAGAACCCACATTAAATACTTAGTACTGTATTAAGTACCAAACAAATGCTGGCTTTTACTGTTATTTTACTACCATTTTCTATGTATATTGTTGTCAACCATCTTATTCAGTGTTTAGCTTAATATTTTCTCCATTGCTCATTCCTAAATTGGCCAGAGGACTGCCATTTTCTCATACACAGATCCAGCTTTCAAAAATTTAATTCTAGTTTTGCATTTTACTTTTCTTATTTCACAGCCTTCTGCTATTAACTTTATTTTCCTTCTGCTTTCCTTAGGTCCATACCATTATTCTTGTTTAAATTATCAAATGTAATGTGAGGTGCATTTATCATCATCCTTATGTTTGAATAATGAAGGCACTTGTAGGCTATTAAAACATCTCCAATGACAGCTTTGAGCACATTCCATAAGCTTTACTGTGAAATATTCCTCTTTTGTGGTTTTCAAAATAGGCTATAATTTTTAGTTTTACTTCCTTTTGGATTAAATAAGCATTGAGAAAAATTCTTCACCTTCCCCTAATTTCCAGGTATGTTGAATCTCCCATTTGAAAGTTTCTGATGTAATATTACTTCATTGCAACCAAGAATGGGGTCTGTATAATTTTTACATTTGGAATTTAATGAGGTTTTCTTGTGCCCTCAATTTATGTAATTTTTTCATAAACACATGAAAATCCAATTTTATTCCATTTTATGGACATGAGCTTTCATATCTACTCATAATGATTATATCTTAAAACTATCTTTGTCATTAACAATATGATCTGCCTTTTTAGTGGCTGAAACTCTACCAATATATCCTATATTTCTATCAGTTTTTGCTTTATATATTTGAAAGCTTTCTACTTAGAAAACAGCTTGGCTATTTCCTCTTATGAATATCGCACTTGTCAATTCGAAATTGCTGATTTCAATTAAACATACTTTATATTTGAGATAATCTGAAATTTAAATCTGTACCTTCTTTTTCTTCATATGTCTGAGACATCCTATATATAAATTTATTTTTTAATTTTATAATTTTAGATATATTTCTTGAAGATTGTAAGCATACAGTTAAGATACTACTACTTAATCAAGCATCAGGGTTTTTTCCAATAACAAGTTTAAAGCATGTATATTTGTTAAAATAAGTGATGTTGGTTTTGCTTCTGGAATGGTATTTTTATGCATTATTTTTCAGCTTTGAGAAAAAAATTACATGCATCACAAACACCCCTTTTAAATGAACAATTCAGCAAATATATACAGTCTGCAACCACCACGCAATTACTTTATATAACAATTGTATCACCGTCCCCCCCCATTTCCCTCACACCCCTTTTCAGGTGATACCCTCCGCCCCATTCTTTGGCCCTTGGTACCTCCTATCTTGCTTTCAAGAATTTTGTATAAGTGTAAAATATGCAGTCCTTTGCATCTGGCTTTTTGAGATTCACTGATACTGTTGTATATATCATATTAACTGCTGAATAGCATTCCATTAAATGGATATACCAGAACTGTTTTCTCTTATTGATGGACATTTGCATTCTATGAATAAAGATGCCATGAAGATTTACATACCAATTTTTGCGTGTGCATGTTTTTATTTCTCTTGTGTGAATACCTAGGAGTGGTACTGGTGGGCCATAACATGAGTCTGTTAAACTGACAAACTGTTTTACAAAGTGGATGTACCGTTTTACATGTCTACTAACGTACAACGGTGCTGGTTGTCCCACATTCTCACCAACACCCTGCATTGTCAGTTTTTTTAAATCTTGGCCATTGTAGTAGGTGTGAAGTAGAACTTCTTGATGACCTTAATTTGCATTTCCCTGATGACTAATGATGTTGAGCACTTTTGTAGGGATTTACTGGTTATCCTTGTCTTCTTTACTGATGTGTCTCTTAACATCTGTTGCCCATTTTTAAATTGAGTCATTTGTCTTCTTGTTATTGTTCTAAGAGTTCTCTGCATATTCCAGATACAAATATTTTACCAGACATATGCTTTGCAAATATTCTCTCTGAGTCTGTGGCTTGTCATTTTCTTATTAATGTCTCGGAACAACAAAAACTATCAGTTTAGATGAAGTCCAATTTATTAGTATTTTTTTCTCTTTTAGTCTGTGCTTTTCATATCCCACTTGAGAAATCTTTGCCTAACCTAAGGTCACTAAGATTTTCTCCTCCGTTTTCTTCTACCAGTTCTATTGTTTTAGTTCTTATATTTAGGTGTAAGATTCATTTTAAGTTAATTTTTCCATATGGTTACAAAGAGGGTCAAGGGTCATTTTCCCCTCAAATGTATATCTAATGTTCCAGCATCATTATTTTTTTTCTCTCTCATTTTGTTTTTGCTCCCTACCTACTTCATACAGACTTTGTTTCACTTGCAATATTCATCTCCAATAACTTAGTTTTAATTCTATTTATAATTTTACTCATGGTCACCTTTGAGTTTTGCAGAAACATCCTACTTTTTCTTTCCCCCTGATGATCAGAGTGGAGTTCTGGAATTCTACCTGAGTTATACAAAACACAAGAAACTTAGCACCTTTAAATCCAACACGCACTTTCCAATTGGTTTTAAATGACTGATCAGCACTCCAACATTCAGTGCAGCATCGTTTCCAATAGTCAAGAGATGGAAGCAACCTAAGTGTCCACTGATGGCAAATGGAAAAAGAATACTATACAACCATAAAAAATAAGGAGGTCTGACCACTGTGACAACATGGATGGCCCTTGAGGGCATTATGATAAGTGAAATAAGACCGAGAAAAAGAAATACATATAATCTCACTTACACGGGAAGCTTAGGAAATAAAAAACCCAAAACCAAAACAAAACAAAGAAACAACCCGCCCCCCCCACACCACCCAGCTCATAGATACAGAGAAGGCCTGGATGGTTGCCAGAGGTACAGGGTGGGCAAAATGGGTAAAGTGGCAACAACAACAAACAAGAAAACTATTTGGTTATTTGTATAGGTTTTTAAGAACGGCATCTGCATTTATCTTCACAACTGACTTAAAACAATTATTTACACATCATTCCACGTGTAACTTCTTTTAGTATACACTGCTCCTCCTCTAAAACAAGACCTTCTCATCATTCCTGAATATTCATTTTGATTACTTTTTTTGGTTGGCTGGCAAATTACTGATGATACTTTCTTCAAGAAGTATACACTGGTGTATTTTGTGAGCTCTTGCATAGAATATCATTTTCTGCTCTCTTTATACACGAGAAAACGTGGCTGATATTCTGAGGTCTCTGCTCAAAAAGGGCTGTAGACATTTTCTTAAGGACATCTATTATTACAGCAAAAAGGCTCAGGCAGAATTTTTATTCTTCAAAGATATGTGTCTCTCCACCCTCTGCCCTCGCATTATGGTGGAGCTTCAGAAATCAGGTTCCACTCCATAGCCACCAACCCTACGTGGCCACTGAGCCCTTGAAATGCAGCCCGTCCAAGTTGAGATGTGTGAAATATACATTGACTACTGAAGACAGTATGAAAAAAAGTATATAAAATATCTCCTTAGTAATTTTTAAAATACTGATCCTGTTGAAATGATCATGTTTTGGATATATAGGCTTACATAAAATGCTATATTATTAAAATCCCTTTCACTTGTTTCATTTTGCCTTTGGAAACGTGACCAGGAGAAAAACACGAAGTTATACCACTGATACGTCACTATTTCTATCGGACAGTGCAGCTCAAGAGCCAGACTACTTAGTGTCATATTCTGGTTCACAATGCTGAATAATTTCAACGAGTCTCTTTTCTAAGATTCCATTTCCTCACCTGGAAATGGGTGAAAACAATTATACTAACCTCAAGGCTTACTGTGGGGATAAAATAATATTATGCATGTAAAGCTATTATGTTGGCACATAATCAATTCTTATTAATGAGAGTTATTATTCTTAAAGGAGGGATTTTTTTTAATCCTCATAACTCAAATATGTTTCTAGGGTATCCCCTGATGTGGGCAACTTATCGCCCATTTAATCTGGACTGTAGGGGCTCCTTTTGATTTGCATGCAGAGTTCTTCTCGCCTCTTGAGAATTTTTCTTGGGTTTCAACATCCTATGGATGGACCACCCAACACGCTCACCTTAAAGTGCCAGGAGCTCCTAATTTTCCTTCCATTTTCACCCCACCACTTCCGTCACTCCATCCCAGGATAACATGTCAAAAAATATACCTCATCTAAAACACTGGAGCTCTAACATTTCACTCACCAAATCCAGCCTTCCAACCTTTCAAAACATTTGGACAAAGGCTCCTATTCTCACTGGGAAAATATCCTAACCTCCTAATTCCCGGTTCACTCTGCCCATCCTGTTCACCCATCAAATACCTCTGGTCTTTTTTTTTTTTTTTGGTCAAGCTTAGATTTCAAAATCCATCACTATAACCACATTTTTGAATCACTGATGTTGGATTTTAACTCAAGTTGTGGATAGCTACGGTCTTTTGGTACAAGAGAAAGCACTACATTAAAGGCCAAAAGAAGTAGGTTTTGGTTTCACTTCTACTTCCGATTAGCAGCATTCTTCTCTGTCCTTCGGTAAATTCCTTATTAACACAGGAAAACGGGTGTTGTTTCCACAGCATGGGATTCTTGAGGACACAGCGAAATAAGGTACACGAAAGCACTTCCTTCTTTATCAAGGGGAATGAACTCCGAACAAGAAGGCCACAGCCATGAAAATGGAAAGGGTTCAACATTCACGATGGGGAAAAGGTAGATCAGGAGACACTTAATTGCTTTCAATGTGTTTAAGCCTCTGAGCCGAGGCCAATTACAGCTCCTGATGGGGCATGTCAGGTACGTAGATCTGACACGCCTGTTGCATTCTGAAGGCCCACAGATAACAGTGGAGGAGACAGCGACGGACATGATAAGCACATTCAAGGAAGGCAACAACGTGGAAACCATGTATTACACAGAAACGTCACAAGATAAATTTAAGTGTCAGCTACATTCCAAGCACTGCCATTTGGGCTATGGTTGAAAGAATGGAGAAGAGCAGAGGACTCAGTGGATCTGCTGGTCCCCAAGCAGATGGCTGACTCAGTCTACAGCCCCATGGCATAGAATCCAGGCATTTCCTGGAGCCACTTCTGACCAGGTTTTGTCTTAAGAGCTGGGCATAGAGATAAAAGTTACAGGTCTTGCCCTCCTGGTTCTCACAGTCTAGTGGGGAAGGCACACGAGTTAAAAGACAATGATATATACACTTGCATTTGGTCTTTATTAATGCTCAGGACCAATGGGGGAATCAAAAAGATAAAAGATTTCAGTATAGCACAAGGCGAATATTTCTAATAGAGTTTCTAAATATGGAACATGGTCCTGTGGGAGGTAATGATCTCTTATCTCTGCAAGTATTCAAAAGCAAAAGATTAATGACCATTTATATAGAGTATTACAGAAGAAAGTGGAAGGTTATGCCAAATGAATGCCAAGTTCCTTCCTAATTAAGATTCTACGATTCTCAAAAGGAGACAGGGCCCATTCATTAGGACACTCCATTACACAAAGAAATATTTGCCTGTGTATAAAGTGAATTATACAACTGTCACAGGAAAGATTCTTTTCTAATGCAGATGACAATTTTCTGTTGGTTGCTTACAATTTTCCATGTGTGGTATTTAAAAGCCAATGACCAGCCTTCTAAATACATTTTCAGATGCATTTCACTCATCCATGCCCATTCTATGATCTCACCCTTGTTATCCAAGAGAGTAGAGCCTATGGCAAAGGCCAGAGGTGCATTGCTGGCCTTCGAGAACCAGCCCTCATATTCACAAACCACATGCATAATCCAGGGCCCAAGAAAAACAATGAAGAGTGGGAGAATAGTAACTTTTCCAGACCCGGACATAATATTTAACCCCAGTCAGCCCTCCTATATAACATGAGAGCCAAAAAGAGAGAAGGAACAAGAGCGAAGATTTAAGAGATTAATCACAGCCATTTTCTTTTTTTTTTTTTTAAAGATTCTATTTATTTATTTGAGAGAGAGAGAATGAGAGAGAGCACATGAGAGTGGGGAGGGTCAGAGGGAGAAGCAGACTCCCCGCCGAGCAGGGAGCCCGATGTGGGACTCGATCCAGGGACTCCAGGATCATGACCTGAGCCGAAGGCAGTCGCTTAATCAACTGAGCCACCCAGGCGCCCCCATCATAGCCATTTTCAAATCTAGGAAAAGAGAAGGAATAAACACAGAATTTGTGACTGCCTACTATGTGCCAAACACCATGTGCTTTCCATTATGAGACCTCATTTACTGCATTTAATCTTCACCAGTAAAGAGGGGCTAGAGGTAACACTTTTAAAAAGACAATTAAGCAATGTGTGTTACCCTCAATATTACGTATTATTAGTGAAGCTGCACAAGGCAATTCCAAAGGTCACACCTACTTCACCTTGCTTCTCACTCTTCTGCGGGGCATCTTAGAGCAGATCATGTCCTCCGTGAGACAAGTCCCAGGACTCCTCTCCTTCCTCTGCAGGCCAAGCCTAACTGGAACCTGCTCCAGCCCCATGGGGTATTTGGTGACTGTACATGAAGTTCAACCACTATCAAGTGTGGTGCCTTTGAACTACAGCCCAGGCCCCACAATACAAACACCCAGATCCAATTCTGGGAAGAGGAGTGTGTTGGAAAGAATCACATGTGAGATCCTGGACAATTCTTAACCCTCTCTGGGCCTCATCAGTCCAAGGACAGCTCTTTTTATAGGGCTTCCCTCGAACCCTGAAATCCTAGGACTTCTGTTTCCTAACTGAAAATGGCTACCATTTATAGGAAGCACATCTTCCTCGGAAACAGATAGGGTAGGTAGCAGTTTACCCAGCCCCCTAATGAGAGGAACAATGGAAGTATGTCTCCCAAAGGACAGCAGGGTGCTGTAGGATGGCAGTTATCTAAAGAGAGCTTCTGCTACACTCCACAAAGACCGGCACAAAGGCAACAGAGTAGGAGTGGGAAGCCAATTTTTCCGAGTCAGCCATTAGTATTTTCTGTAGCCATAGCCCTGAATCTCACTTCATAACCTTTCTGATGTTGGTAACGAGCAGGCATCAGGTCTAAGAGAAAAGAAGATAAATTAGGACCCCCAGCTGGACAGGTGAATCATGAAACAGCCCCTGCCCCAGCAGCTTCCCATTGCAGGCTCAGGATCATCCTCACCCCAGCTGATGGCATGGGGGTGACTTTCTGGGCCAACTGGGGCAAGATCAAAGGCTGGTCGGTATGCAGGGTCTTGTCTGAAAACTGGCAAGATACGTGTTGCTGATTTAAGGCAAACTGTCCAGAGAGTGACTGTTTCGTTTGGAAAACGACCCTCGGGGGGAAGTGATGGGGCTGTCCCGAACCCCAGCAGCAGCGTGACTACGGTGTCCTTTTATCTACAGCAGGAAGCTCCATCCCCAGTAGGTCTTGAATGCAGGGATCATGCTTAACGCATTTGTTCTTCAGCAACAAGCAGGAAAAAAAAACCACCACCAAGAGCTTAGAGGACCCTTGTCTAGACACAATTACGGGGTCCCAGCTGGAAAGCAGGCCAGAGGGGCACCTCAATCGGTTATGCGGCCGACTCTTGGTTTTGGCTCCGGTCATGATCTTGGCGTTCTGGGATTGAGCCCTGCATCAGACTCCATGCCCAGTGGGGAGTCAGCTTGAGATTCTCTCTCTCCCTCTGCCCCTCCCCTTGCTCAACCTTGCGCGCTCTCTCAAATAAATAAATCTTAAAAAAATAAATAAATAAAAGCAGGCCACAGAGAAGGAAATCTAACATAGGAGAGCACGGATTATGAAGTCAGGTAGTTCTGGGTTTTAATCCTGGCCCTGCCATGTACGAGTTATATACATGACTTGGGCCTAACTAACCTCCCTCTGCCTCAGGCTCCTTATCTGCAGAGTGGGGGTAATAATAGACCTGCTCCACAGACTTGTGAGCATTCTATAAAAGCAGCACATAAAACACAAGAAACAAAGTGCCCCATAAATAACAATGTTACACAGCAGCCTAATGGGGTCCAGAGGCCCTGAAAGCAGGAATTCTGAGTTCGAGCCCAACTCAACAATGGCCGTTTCATCCCACAGTGGCCGCAGCCCATGCCTCTCTGCTTCCCTCCAGACCTGCTCCACACCCGTGGCTCCTGAATTATACAATCCCATATCTCACAGCCTTTCATTGGAGAGGGAAAAGTTAAACAGCAGCCCTGGCATTTATTAGCTGCCTGATCTTAGGCAAATACTCTTCAACTCCATGCTTCAATTTATAAATTATCTGTGAGATGAAGGTCCGAGTGGCGGCATGCCGCCATCTACAAAGCTCCCCACGGAAAGAAGTCCCCCCTCCTGCACCCCCTCCTGCACCTCTCTCCTCTGTTGGCAGGAGCTACAGACCTGCTCGGTCCTGGCAGCCTGTTGATATGGGGACTTGGAGGCTGGAAATGAATGGGCCCCGTAAACATCAGGAAGACCAATGAGACTTTCGTAGGCCACAGAGACCAGCAAGCTGAGCAATTGCTATTTGCAAACCTACACTAATTGGTCATTACCGAGAGCAGCATAGCAGTCCACCGCGGACCTCCCACAGTTCATTTTTAATCATGCACCCATCCCTCATAAATTTCCTCTTCCCTCTTAGTCCATTCTCCAGCACTAACAGATATAACAAGGGGCCCACAGGAGTGTTTCTGAGAAATGCCATTTCCAACAGCTGTACAAAGTGATTTCTCGGCGCCCGATCGGGGGAGGCCCTTGTGTGTGTCTGCCGAGGGTGCCAACGGACACGCTTGCTGAATGCAACTGCACAATCCAGCACAAGTCCTTTCCTCTCCTGCTCTTCCTCCTTGCTAACGTCAGCGAATGGATGGTGTTTTAATGCGCTCATGGAAAGACACCTGTCCCGGGGCTGCTCCTGGGACATTCCACAGGGTAGCACAGATGGAGCTGCCTTATTTATGCCCCTGCAGGGTCACTGGTAGACAGCTACCTGGCTGTCCGCCCATGCCCCCAGGCACAACGGGCCTCAGGAATGTGGTGAGGCCTGACCGCGATCAAGAAACCCCTTCCTAACGGCTTTACTACTCTTAGGGACCCAGCTCTGACTTTATTGTCGATCATCATTTTGCAAATATTTTCATAGGCAAGGCATCAACTAGACATTAAAGATACAAGGGTGATGAAAAGCAGACCTGTCTCGGCCCTTTTGGAGCCGTCGATCTAGGGGAGGGAAGGACATGTAGCAGCATATTCCACAAAGGCATGAAAGATCACACTCTGCGTTGAGGTCACCGAGGAAAGGTACGTGATCCTATGAGAACATACAACAAAGGATCCCCTATGAGATAATGAACGCAGGGAAGGTTTCTCAGAGTAAATGTAGCTTAAGCAAAAGAACATGGAATTAACTAGCAATGGGGAAGAGGAGGCCGACAGGGGAACAGAGTTTAAGCGACAGGGGAATAACCTCTGCAGTGGCCCCCTGGTGGCTGGGGAGGGGCAGAGCAGATGTGAGGACCTAGTGCGTGAGCAATGGTACACGCGGGCTGGAGATGAAGCCGAGGGACGCAGGAGCCAGAAAGCGCAAGAAAATGCCACTCAGGGCTGTGGTCTCTAACGGGAACATGGGGAAACCACAGAGGGTTTTATGCACGGGAAAGGGGATGGCATGGTTGGGCATGCTTTTGGGAAAGCCAACTCATCCTGCTGGTGGAGAACCCATCTGGGGGAGGAGTGAGCAGAGGGGAAAAGACTCATCTGGACAAAAACTTGTGTTGGGGAGAGGTCACAAATGCTTAGAGAAGGATGGTGGTGGGGGAGATGGAGGGCAGTTAGGACGTGGGGATAGGGACAGGGGGCCGTCAGAGATGAACTCTTGGTTCTGGAGGAGCAGCTAAGTAGGCAGATGGCACTGCTACAGCCGGAGATGCTCCAGCTGCAGGGACCGAACAGATCATGGTTCGGGGTTTGCAGAGCTGGATTCTATATAAATCATCACCACTGTGATCATCAAGTATGGCAACATCGTGTTTACAAAATGCTTTCATACTCATTGTCCTTACAGGATTCTGACAAGAGTCTCAAGGGACACAGGATGGTGGGACACGGGGGTTTCATTGGTAGGGAAATAAAATGCAGGTGTTTGGGACCTTGAATGGGGTGGTCAGCTAGAGGACAGTACACTGGAGACAATATCCTTCAGAACACATCTGATTGTATTTTTCTTCTTATTTTTTTAAGCCATAGAATCTCCAATTTGAATAGATAAAAGTCCAGGATGTAAAATAATGAACAGCTGGTCTTCCTGGATGAAAGTGGGCGTGCGAGAGTCAGAGCACCAGTCCCTCCGCCCCCCACGTCGTCCAAGACCTCAACCTCAGGGAAGCCCCAGGGTTCCCAGGAGCAGATTATAGCCCTACATGCCTTACTCCTTCAGTCTCCCACTGTCAGTGGATTTCAAGATCTTTTTTTTTTTTTTTAGGTTTTATTTATTTGAGATAGAGAGAGGCATACACACAAGCAGGGGTAGAGGGAGTGGGAGAAGCATGCTCCCCACTGAGCAGGGAGCCTGATGCAATGCAGGGCTCGATCCTAGGACCCCAAGATCACAACCTGAGCCAAAGGCAGACACTTAACCAACTGAGCCACCCAGGCGCTGCAAGAGCATTTTAATCCTATGTTGCCTTGGCTGCAAAGGGGAGTAGGGCATTTTCAAAGACCTGCTGCATTTCAGACACTGCTGGGCCTTCACAGGAGTTAACTTGTTTAGTCCCTGCCTTGGTGGCTGTCAGCATGCCACCCATTAAACACCTGATGGAGCCAGGGCTCAGAACCCAAATCAGATGGTTCTTCAAAGGCAAGCCAGGATGTGAACTTGGGGTTCTGTTGAACCACTTCTGTGTTTTCTTAAAAAAGTACGGGGTACAGGCATGCAAGGGGCAGGACACAGGATTGCCCAAAAAAGGAGAATGATGAAGGACGCAGAAGCATCCTGCATGCCGGGCGCTGTGCCTCCCCTCCCGTCGCTTTTCCCCACTGTGTTGGTGCTGAGACCCTGGGAGACAGAGAGGCTTGCTTTCACCTTAATTAGCGTAGCAATTTGCTAAATTTTGTTTTTCCCTTTTAGGAGTGTTAATCAATTTTAGCTCAGAATAGACTGGAATGGCACACAAATTACCACGACAATCCCCAAATGCTAAATTCTGAACATCTCGATCAACCTCAGAGTCTAAAATTCGGGAAAATCAGAAACTCCGGCCGGCATCTCTGTGATCTATTTACAATGCTATGGCTCTGAAATGAAAAGATAATGGCTTTATGAGGTTTGGAACAAGCAATTTGCTAGAATCAGCCTCATGCCTAGGTGTTTAGTCCTTCCCAAGGTGACTGGAGACAGAGCATCAAAATATTTCTGCAAAGTTACATGTTCCTCTAACAACAGCCATTTGTTAAATCCACATGCATTACAGGGTACCAACTATGCACCAGAAATGAGAAAAGAGTGAGACGTGCTCCCTGCCCCCTCCCCTATTAAAAAAGGTTCTAAACTAAAGCAGTAGACAAAGATCTCCTCTTTCCCAGAGAAGTTAGGGAAGGTTCTCGGAGGAAGTGCTGATACAGCAGAGTCCTGCAGGGTGAAGAGGAGTTGTAACAAGGTAGGTGGAAGGGTATGTCAGCTAGAAGGAACAGCATAAGCAAAGGCTCAAGTGGAGGAGAGCAAGCAGAGACCAGAGATGGTTCCCTAGGGCTGAGTAACAGGCTGAAATTCCAGGAAGGACCCAGATGAGACAGGAAGAAGAGTCAAGAACTAGAAGCAGGACTTCTTGAGACCGTGAATCTCAATCCTGATCCAGGCAACGTGGCACTACGGATGGATTTTAAGCGAGGAAATGGCATGACCCAAATGAGTCTCATTCGGTGAAACCTTCTGCTCCAACACAACCTTTAATATTTATTCAGCATAATCTTTTAAAGCACATTCACATATATTCTCTCACTTTTGCCCATTCATTATCGAATGAGGTTGGTATGATAATCATCTTTTTACTGATGAGAAAACAGACATAGCAAAGGTATAGATTATTTACGTTGTATCTTATGATGAGTAAATGACAATATAACAAAGTAAGACCCAGCCCCTTCTGACTCTGAATTCAGCACTGAGCTCACTGGGTAGCAGAATTCTCTAGAAGAGCCACCACAGACCTCTTTCAGATGCATACCAGGCCAATGGCCTCCCCCTCTAAAGAAAGCCTTGGTGGCCAGAACCGCCTAGACCAGCATGCCTTCTGTGCTGACGACGTGGCCCCTTTCATGCTTTCCATAGTAAAATCAGATCTGGGCGGCAAACACCCTCAGTTAACACCCTGGACATTCCCAGTTGAAAGCTGAGATTTCTGCCACTGCCAGTCTACAAAACCACAGCTAAGAAAAGTGTCCAGCACAAGGAGCTCAGGGAGGCACCTCTCTCTCCCGCCGCCCATACCTTGAGCTCATCTGCATTGTAGAAGTCCACACGCACGGCGGGCACCATCCAGGTCTGGAAGAGCGTTGCCAGGATCTGCTCTGCAATGGAGTCGGCGATGAGGTGGAAGTGCAGGGGGTTCCGCCTGTGAGAAGTGGGGGGAAGAGGAGTCAGGAGGGACAAGGAAGGGAGTTCCAGCCACAAGTCTACATTCTTACCAGTTTGTAACATGTGGTCAGTTTCTAACAGCAGCTGGGAAAGGAAGTCAGGTTACCACCAACCCAATGCTTGCTGGTAACCAGGATGCCAGAGCTGCAAAGGAGAGGAGGCATCTCACCCCACCTTAGGATTTCAGACAGGCTCACTGTTCCTATTGGTAACACTCCAAGCCAACCGCCATGCCTGTTGCTAGTGTATTTGTGCTTCTAAAAACCTTAAGCAGAGCCTATGCAACAATTTGGCCAACCTTTATTTCTACCACCTAGACATTTGGGCATTAGTTTCAGGAGCAGATGGACAGAGAATAAAGTCTTCAGACCAGCTGAATGCAACAGATAAGATACTTCTCCCACTGCATGGTACGGAGTTCTGTTTTCTGCTTGTTCTTCTCCCAAAAGAAACTCAGGCACCCAAGATGGCATCATGGGGAGCCCCCATCACTGAATACCAGCTTACCCTCACTTTTAATATTCCTACAGCTTTTATTTGTTCCCCTCAACCAGCCATTACTGGGGGAGCCCCCAAAATACAAAGCAGCATCACACAAGGGCAAAGCTTCTAGAATCAAATGGAAATGGATTCAAATCCCAGTTGTGGCATTTATTAGTGGGGATTTGGGGCATGTCACTTCTCCCTCTGCACTGCTGCCGCTTTGTTCTGTAAAATGTTCAGAAAAATCTCCTTATCAGGCTACTATGTCAATTAGACAAGTGTAATACATAATGCATATCAAAAATAAACACAGGACCATAAACAGCAGATACACCTTCTAGTATCATAAATACTACAGAGCTAGCAGAAATAATAGCATCAACTGTATTACCACAAATGAGAACCTCTAGGAAATCTAAAGATGGAAATGCCCTGGTTCCCATGACCTCAAGGAGCTCACAATCCTAAGAGGGACAGAGAATTCACAATGTAATATAAACACAAGGTGGATCATAACATTGCTAACAACCACAACACAACACAACGTTCTTTGGGAGTAAAGGGGAAAAAAAGGCTAATTCTGAATGGGTCAGGAGAACATCGAAGAGCTGGGGAAGCTGTGCCCTAAAAGATAAAGGAATTTGATGGGAAGCAAAGGGAGAGGGGACACCATCCAAGGAGAGGACAGGAGACTACAGCCAGAGCCCAGGGAATGCTGGGAGCGTGTGGGGAGAAGTGGTTAGCTGGGACTCGAGGGTCAGAGCAGAGGAGGAGAGAGGAGAGAGTGCAGGAAACAGTGAACACCCAAGTAAACAGTACCGACTTCACTAGCGAGGCGTGGGTAGCAATGTGACCCATGTCTTAGCTCCTGGTCTCCTGAGACTCTCCCCAGACCTGTTCTAGATACACAGACCCTCTCTCAGTTTCCTATGCCCTTTCTTCACCTAAGACTTTGCATCTTCAATTTGCTCTGTAAGAAACTTTGCATTTGCTCATTTGATAAATACTTACTGAGCACCTATTACTTGCTGGGAGATGAGCAGGATGCTGGGGACAAGGTAAGATAACCATTGCTGACCTCACAAATCTCATGGTCTGGCCCCTCTTCTCCTACCTTTCACACCCCGCAGCCAGTATTTATCTCTTATTCAGCCTTCAGTTCTGAGATCTGCCATCGTTTTCTCCTAGAGTCCTTTCCTGACTACCCATGCCTGGCTCAGGGGCCCTTCCTAACAGAGAGTCATCTCAGTACCATGTACCCACCTTTAGGTTTTGATCGTTTGTTGACCTGTCTAGATCCCCACATGACTGTGAGCTCGGGGAGGTCAAGGATCATGCCAGTCATGTTCAAATATATCACCTCATAATCCACCTCTGTGCCTAGAATGCAGGAGTTCAATAAATGGATCGAATGGATGGATGAGTGATGGACAGTGGACAGATAAGGGGAACGGAGGTTCACGCGTCATGTAGAAGATGAGACTAGGGGAATGTGAAATGAGGATCTGATTTGAGGCCATGTCTGAGGAAGAGCAGCAAGGAAGTTGAATCTAGAGGGATTTTAGGAAAAGAGATCTTAGATAAGGGGGGAAATGAAGTGGAAGAAGCAGAAGGGGACACTGAGGTTCCTGGGTTGGTGGTGATGTCTCCAGGACAGGGGATACAAGAGGAAAGGCACGTTGGAGGAAGATGAGAGGTTTGGGACTGGACGCACCAAGTTTAAGGTAAGGGTGGCTAAGCCTGGTGGAGCTGAATGGATGAGTTTAGACCTAAAGGCAATTAGCATCCAAGGCTAACCTGCCATATACATGACAGGTGCTCAGGGTGAGAAACAGAATAAATGAATAGAAGACACAATCAGGACTGCAGAATTTCTCTATGGGACCCAATGCCTGAACACTGCAAATTCTCCCATTAACTATCTATATTCAAGGGGAAGGGGCATATGTGCCCTATAGCATTCCTTGGAAGCCCTATTAGAAGCTTCCCTGCAAGAAGCTACCAGTTGGCCTGAGTGATGATTGGTGGTCGTATATTTATCAGCCAATGACTTACCTGAAGGCTAAGTGAGAGGGAGCTAGTCAGAGTCCCTGGGAAGACAGATGGCCCACTCATCCATCTGTCTGTGTTGGTACAACCATCCCCCCCTCCCACAGGAGCCCCAATGGAGTCTTATGCATCGAGAATGGATATAATTGTCAATTTGCATTTCTATCCACAATGGAGGAATGGCATAATTTCAGACACAGAGTGACAATACCAAAGAGACCAAGCTACGTAGATTTGTTCCAACAAAATCATGCTGCCCACGTGTCTCTGTCTTCATGTGCTGCTTGCTCTCCAGGGGATACTCACCCCCTACTTAGAGGTCCCGTGAATTCCTGTTCATCCTTCAGACTCCCTTTGCAAGTCAGCTCCTCCCGGACACTTTCTCTGAGCTCATCCTGGCCCCTTTTTCCTGCTAACTTGGTATTTCCTATGAAAAACATGCCTAATGGGTCTGCCTTCAGCTCAGATCAGGATCCCTGGGATCAAGCCCCACATCGGGCTCCCTGCTCAGCAGGAAGCCTGCTTCTCCCTCTGCCTCTGCCTCTCCCCCTGTTGTGCTCTCTCTCTGTCAAATAAATAAATAAAATCTTAAAAGAAGAAAAAGAAAGAGAAACATGCCTACCATTTCCTTTCTTCTTCTTTTTTTAAGTAGGCTCCACACCCAGCATGGAGCTCAATGTGGGGCTTGAACTCACAACCCTGAGATCAAGGCCTGAGCTGAGATCCAGTGTGATCCTCAACCGGCTGAGCCACCCAGCTGCCCCCAAACCTGCCCACCATTTCTAGCATGACACTGTGATATGTTTTCAAACATGTGGCTCCTTGTCTCTACTGTGAGGTCTCTGAGGACAGAAACTATGTTTTCATCTCCATCCCTAGTGCCCAGAGGAGAGCCTGGCACATGACAGGTGCTCAACAAACACTTGTTCAATAAGAAAAGGCAGCCAAAGTCCCTCCTTCTAGGTCCCCGTTAACCCTACCGTGAGAAGGTAATGACAGTCAATGGCGTCGTCTGCATCAATGGTACAGAGCTTGGGGCTCTGCTCCAGAACGTCTGGGTTGGAGCCCTGGTTGCATCAAGTACTGACTGAGTGACCATAAGCAGTTAATTCATCTTTTTTTTTTATTTGACAGAGAGACACAGCGAGAGAGGGAACACAAGCAGGGGGAGTGGGAGAGGGAGACCCAGGCATCCCGCGGAGCTGGGAGCCTGATGTGGGGCTGGGTCCCAGGACCCTGGGATCATGACCTGAGCCAAAGGCAGACGCTTAACGACTGAGCCACCCAGGCGCCCCGTTAATTCATCTTTTAAGGCCTCAATTTATTGATCTTCAAATCAGGAACATTAACAGTAAGTAAACAATATTGCATTGTAAGGATTAAATGATATAAAGTGCCTGGTGTGTAAGATCTTACTGTATGTTAACCACTGGTATGGTCTGAATGTGTGTGCCCTGCCCCCTCAAATTCATAGGTCAAATCCTAACCCCTAAGCTGATGGTATCAGGAAGTGGGGCCTTTGGCAGTGATTAGGTTGTGAGGGTGGAAACCTCCTGAAAGGGATCAATGTCCTTAGAAAGGAGGCTCCAGAGAGCTCCTGCCCACCTTTCATCATAGAAGGACACAAAGAGAAGTCAGCAGTCTGTAGCCAGAAAACAGCCCCCCGCCCCTTCCACCATCAAACCATCCTGGTGCCATGATCCCGGACTTCCCAGCCTCCGGGACTGTGAGGAATAGATCTCTGTGGTCTATGAGCCCCCGAGTCTGTGGAATTTTGCTACAGCGGCCTCAAGCAGACCAGGATAACCATTGTCAGTGCTAACCTAGGAAACCGTGATTTTCTCTGCTTTGCATTACTCTTCAAATGAAGTAATTTCAATTAGTTCCTCCATCCATAAACCCAAAAATGAGCTGAATGAAGAAACATGCAACAAAGAGATATCAAGCAGTAAGTACATGAAAGGCGTAACAGGGGTTTAGGTGACGCAGGAGCTGGGACTCTCCTCTCTCGGTGCAGCTGTCAATCTGGCAGAAACAGAGAGAGAATGCAAATAACTATATAAACGTTGGAACACAGGTGGGCCCTAACACTGGACCACCTCACACGACTGCAAAGTTTGGGAATGACACACCTCCCAGGGAGCCATCTAAACAGACTGATATGGACAGTAAGTGAAGGGTACCCCTAGATTTGGATGGTGAGCAACCCGCACAACTGTATAGGATGGCTCTGCAAGGAGAAGCACAAAAGCTACAGGGGTGGAAGAGAACCACCCCGGGCATAATAAATAGGGGCCCCAAACACATGTCCGTCCTCCTGAATTCCCTGCCAGGGGCTAAGGGCACACCATCCATCCAACCTCACAAGCTAGAAACAGGAGCATCACCAGCTCCGCGCCCCTACCCCCAATCTCCCACACAGCCAATCAATTCCACGCCCTGAATGGCCGCTTAGGCTGGTGAGTAGGAGCAAGGTCTCTAAAGCCAAATTGCCTGGCTGCTTCTTATCTTGGTTTGTCACAAACTAACACACTAACGATATGACCTTGGGCAAGCATGTTGGTCTTGGAGTCTCAGCTTCTGCAACTGTAAAGTGGGGCTGTTATGATCAGATCGAATTAAAATGTATGAAGCACTTAGAACAGTGACCCACAAGGAATATGGACTTAATAAATGGCAGCATGAGGAGTGTATCTGCTCTTCGGTGAGGTCTCATGAATATATTCACCCCCTCTCACCCTGTCTCCGAGCTGGCTCCCTCCAACAGATCCTCTGTCCTGTAAGCCCTGAACTCCCTCCAAAATGATCACACAATCCCCTGCTCATTGTACGATGAATAAAGTACAGCCTCCCACATGGAGCTAGCAGGACCTTTGATAATCTCATCCTGTCCACGTCTCCAAGCTCATGTCTTCCTCCTCCCTCCTCAAACCTGCACTCCAACCACTCTCTTCCCCAGACCTGCAATGTGACCAACTCTTCTCCTTCTTGAGGCATAAACTGCCACCTCCTCAGGGAGGCTCTCCATGGCCGCTCCATCCAAAGTGCCCATGCCCTCTCCTATGGCTCCCACACTGCATTGCCCTCTTTGGGTCTTCTTAGCACTTCTTAGTATTGGAAATCTCTATATTCATCTGCAGGTCTATCTCCTAACCGCTGCTAGAATGTGAGCTGTGTAGGGTGGAGTTTCTCTACTTTCACAATGCACCTGTCCTCTTGTTTTCTCTCTCTACAACCCCAGTGCTTGGCAAGTGCTTAGCCATGGGTGCAAGGTCAGAGATTAGTCATGTTTTCCTGCAGCCTTGTGGGCCTGCTGTCTCTCTCCCTTAATCACCTTCACGTTGCATTGCTAACTGCATCCAGTCTTCCCCATTCAATTTAGACACCACGGCGCTGAGGAAGCCATTCCACTGGGTCACATGCCCTTCTTTGTGCCTCCCGAGGATTTCAGGGTTCAAAACACAGGTGAATGCTATCATCTACTGACCATTCACTTCTCTGTTCCCTGCTAGGTGGAGTCGTGGCACTGGAATTGTGTTTTGTGAATAGTCTTATCCCCAGATTTTTATTAGTCCCTTGTACATATAACCACCCAGTAATTATTCATTGAAAGAATAAATAAACAGACAAGTTAATAATTATCAAGGATATCCAAATGTCCTCACCGTCTGACACAGTCAGCCAGTGTTACAAGTAGAGGGACTTAGGAAAAAAGTGGGTTGGACGATGGTCTCTTAGGCACAAAATCCAAAACACAAACCACAAAAGAAAAAATAAACTGGTTTTGGTCAAAATTAAAAATGTTTGTGTTTTAAAGGATACCATCAAGAAAGTAGAAAAGATAACCTAAGAATGGGAGAAAATATTTGCAAAGCATTTATCTGATAAGGGACTTGTAACCATAATATATAAAGGTCTTTTACAACTCAAACAATACAAAGACAAGTAAGCTGATTAAAAACTGAGCAAAGGTGGGACGCCTGGGTGGCTCAGTCAGTTAAGCGTCCGACTCTTGGTTTTGGCTCAGGTCATGATCTCACACATCGTGAGATCGAGCCCCACATCAGGTTCCATGCTCAGTGGGGAGTCTACTTGAAGGTTCTCTTCCCCTGCTCCTCTCCCCACCTGCACGCTCTTACTCTAAAATAAATAAATCTTAAAAAAAAAAAAAAACCTGAGCAAAGGATTTGAACAGCCATTTCTCAAAGAGGATATACAGATGGCCAGTAAGTACAAGAAAAGATGCTCAGCAACATCAGACACCAGGAAATGTCAATCAAAATCACAAAGTACTACTTCACAGCCACTAAAACGGCTAAAATAAGACAACAACAAGTGTTGGTGAGGATGTGGGGAGATTGGAGCCCTCACTTGTTACTTGTGGAATTGAAAGATGGCATAACCACATTGGAAACTGGTCCCAGGGGTGTCTCCAAAAATTAAGTGTAAAAAGTTACCCCTGCTGAGCTCCTCAGGAGTCCCACTCCTAGTCAGACAGCAAAGCTTGTTCAGAAACCTTCACGGGAGCATTATCCGTAACTGTCAAGAAATGGAAACAACCCCAGTGACCACCACGTGATGAGTAGATAAACAAAATGTGGTCGAGTCAGGTGCTGGAGTATTATTGGCGATGCAAATAAATGAAACATCACCTGCTACAACGCGGATGAACCTTGAAAACACGGTGTTCAGCGAAAGAAGCCACTCACGAAAGACCAAATCATACAAGGCTCCATTTATATGAAATGTCCCAAATAATCAAATCGACAGGAACAGAAAGCTAAGGGGGGCTGCCAGACAACGGGAGAAGGGAGAAATGTGGAGCGACTCCTCATGGATACCAGGGGTTCTTTGTTAGGTGATGAAAATGGCCTAATATTAGGGAGCAGTGATGGCTGGACAAGTCTGCGAATACTAAAAACCAGCAAATTATACACACCGGAAGAGTGGATGTTACAGCATGTGAATTAAATTCCAATGCTCACTCATTTGCCTGAGCTGGGAAGTGGGGCCTGTGAGTTTGGGGGAGGGAAGAGACCTGGTCTACTCAGCGGATTCTGGGCTCCGTTCCTTAGGGAGCTGCACTGTATGTACGGCAAATGGTGTGCCATGTCGGGAAGGCCTGCAGTCGTCAGGGCTGGCCTCTACCGGAAAGGAAACCCAATAATCGGGGCAGAAAAGAGCCTGATCGTGTCCACATGTGAAAGGACATCCTAAGGTGCCCACATATGAAAAAACGTCCTACAGCTCAGAACTAACTGCAATAAAGAGGATGTTTCATTCTCCATGTGTGACTTCTGAGTCTTTTACGTTCACTTCCTCACTCAGGAAGGCAAGAAATAGTTTTAATGATTCCAAAATCAGCCAAAGGCCAAAAGCCTCCAACCTATTCTCTTTTGTTCACAGGGAGATTAGCAGGAGTGAGACAGATGTTCTGGACGTATTTACACCAACTGAACTGCATCAAGGGAGGGATAAGAAATTCTTCAGAATTTCTTCTTATTCACACACACACAAAAAAATATTTTTCTCGATATAGGATTCAATGTTATTTAATTTCATCTCTGTACAACATCTAAAATAGTCTTTTATACCAATCACCAATTATATGCATTTTGGGAGCACGGCTTTAAGCCCATGAGAAAAGGCTTCTACTACGTGAATAGGCCCGCACGTCTTCATATACAACAGGTCCCATGCAGCCTGCCGGGGTCTGAACAATACAGACATTAAGTCTGGTATATATTCAGACCAGATCACACTTTCACAACAAGGAAAGAAGCAAGTGCATGTTTCATCTTCAGCAGAGCCTGCAGACTTTGCTCATAATGAGCAATGCTCCTGTTGTCTCTGGTTTCCCTAACTGCTCCCCTGTTCCGGGTTGGGTGCAATAAAATGGTAACACAAAGAGCAAAGATGATTAAGCCCCAGCTTTCTCCCTGCTTTTCCTTTCTTATCTTGTCAGGAATGTGCCACAGCCCCTACAGGGTAATCCAGGGTCTACTTTTATTAAAATATACAGGGATATCTGAGCTGAAATAATCCTTAATTATTAAGTTTACAATGGAATCGCAATTTTAGAAAAAGAAAGAGGCTCTGACAACACCTCTGATCCTCAGTGAGTCTGTTATACTTAGAGATTTAATAGAACTCACTGCAGAAAAACACAGCGGCCAGGAGGGTTTTTTGGTGTGAGCTCTTGGTATGAGGGAGGATGAGTGGCACTGAAACTGTGGGAAGATTCAAGGACAAGTCAGTATCACAGCAGAAAAGCTTTCTGTGGGGGAAGAAGAACAGAGCAACTTTCCAAAAAAAAAAAAATCAAAAGGCCTTGTGGCTTCCAGGCTTTGGCAGAGCCAAGGTTATAATCCAGGAGCATCAAGGACTCCACTGTGACGTTGAACAAGCTATTGAACCTCTGTGAGCCTCAGTTTCCTCATCCATTTGTGCGGATAACGGCATCTACCGTGCCAGGTTGGGATGAAGGTCAAATACAATGGCCTACGTGATGCTCAGTATTTGAACTACACAACGTATTTCTCTTTGCTCTTACATACATGCATGACCAAATGGCATAGATGCCTTACCTGTTCAAAGATATCACATGCCCACGGTACTTTCTCTTTTCCCTAGCTTTACCGAGGTATAATTGACAAAAATTGTATAAATTTAAGGTACATATTAAATATATTATTTTTTAATTTTTTAAAAGATTTTATTTATTTATTTGACAGTGAGAGAGGGAACACAAGCAGGGGGAGTGGGAGAGGGAGAAGCAGGCTTCCCGCTGAGCAGGGAGCCCAATGTGGGGCTCGATTCCAAGACCCTGGGATCATGACCTGAGCCAAAGGCAGACCCTTAACGACTGAGCCACCCAGGTGCCCCTACATTAAACATATTATAAACATTAAGGTGATGTATCTATATATGTATACATTGTGAAATAATCTCCGCAATCAAGCTAATTAACTTATCCATCCCCCAGTGACCATTTCCTTTACTCCATGCTTTTTTCCTAAGTCTTACTAGAACATTACTTCCAAGGCTTTATTTTATTTAAAGTAGGTTCCACATGCAGTGTGGAACCCGATACAGGGCTTGAACTCACAACCCTGAGATCAAGCCCTGAGCTGAGACCAAGAGTCGGACGCTTAACTGACTGCGCCACCCAGGTGCAACCCACCAAGCCTTTAAAACCACTATTTACTTCATGCTCAGCACCTCAAAAATACATATTTTGGCGGAAGGATGAAGGGGTAATTACAGAGATCATAGTAATGATAACAATTCTCTACATGGTCACCCAAAATGATGATTAAAAATAAAAATAATGATACTCAAAATAGTAACCTTTTTTTTTTCAGTGGAGAGCTCAGACTCTGAAGCTAGACTGACTGGATACAAAGCCAGCTCTAGCATCTTCTCTGTGACCCTGAGCTATGACTTAACCTATGGATTCTCAGCTTCATCATCTGTAAAATGGGGATAATTAGAGTACCCACCTCATGGATCACAGGAGCATGAAATTCATTAATATCTGAAAAACACTTGGAGAACTAGGTTTGTATTTGTTCAATACACAAAATACAGAAATGTTTCACATAGATTATCTCTGATAATAGCCCAACAGGGCTCTAAGAGAGATGAGAGAACAAGCCAAACCTCTAAGTACAGAGACTTCATTAGGGTGGCCCAGCTCAGATGATAAGACCAGAATCAGAACCTACTTCTGTTTGTTTGTTTTATTCACATCCTAGGTTCTTCACATCACAATCTAGAAACTGCTTCTATAATAAGTTTAAGCCTGAATGAGCAATAACACAATTAGAGGCAGATATTGGGCACAAATATGCTGTTTTATCCTCCATGTCCTTCAGGGGCACAGTGAAGTTTAAAAAAACAAACAAACAAACAAAAAAACCCACCAAAAACCCAGCTGCTTGATATGCAAAGTAAGGGAAATCACCCAGCTTCTTCCTGACAACAGGGCTGTAGAACGTGAGAACAAGTAGATCATCCTCGCAAACAAATAATAAATTTTTACAAGCTGGCCCACCTTCCTGCCCAGGAGGTAAACACCTAGCTGCTAAGTAATTTTTTTCTTCCTCTGCTCACTAAAAGCTCCGCTTCCTTGAAGAGCCGCTATACTTCCCAGTTTATCTGCAAATGGAGTTGGAGTTCTGTCCCCCAATTTTTCTTTAAACACCCTTCCACCTAGGTGACACAGGAACATAATGTGCTCTTTTCTGCTAGGTAAACTCTCTTTCACACGTATTTTGTAGTTACTTTTTCTCATCTACCCTTTTTCTTTATTACAGAGGTTGCATAATGAGATGACCAAAAATACATGTAGAGGGGACAAAAGCAAGATCACCTTTATTTCTCCTGCTCCAAACACAACACAAAGAACTCCATTTCTAAACATGGCCTCTGCCAGTCTTTCCGCCACCGGTATTTTGACCATGGCTTGTCCTTACACAGTGGAATAATATTATGCACATGTTTTGAACTGTGTTGTCACTTACATCATAAAATATAAAATATAATTTGTCCCCATTACTACAAAAGGGTGTTCCACTATTTAGTCTTATTGTTTTCTAAGTATTATTCAAATTTTTAGGATTATAAACAGTTATGTCATAAAAGCGTTTTTGGTAGTCAGGATTACCTTCAAAGGATTTGAAGGCAGAGTCCCTGAAGTAGTCATATGGGGTCAGCGTCTTGGGCATTAACACCATAAAATTTCTTTCCCAAAAGATTATAGCAATTGGAGCTCTGGTAGGGGTATGTAAGAGTGCCTGGGTATCACTCTTTTACGATCTTTTAAACTAGAGCATGCCCACTGTCACCAGGCATACTGCAGAAGTAAAATGGATTGGATGTAACAAAGCAGCCTTAAATGAAAATTTGCTGAAAATCCTGTCTGGAAAATAAATCTAATTGCTGTAATTAACAGTGAAAGCCAAAAGAAGCATCCTACCACTATTATATTATTATTAACATTAGAAAGGTATTTCATTTGCCAAAGCATTTTATAATCATGTATTGGTTAATCCCCATAACATGCCTCGGAAGCAATGAAGCTATTTATAGCCGGACTTTCTGAGTGAAAAGTCTTTCAAAAGTCCTTTTGTCTTGATATCTCAAGTCATTATCACCAGCACATCAATTCACATTCTCATTTGTCGAATTTCAAGGATGGGAGGGACTGAAGTGGTCATCTGAACCAAGATCAAGTAGTCACTGACGTGGCGTGCAGAATTTTCCTAATGCATACTAAGAATTTGCTTTCTTCTCAACTCCCCATGCCTCCACAAAGGCATGGCATGCCATCAGGGGCCAATTATAAATCTGCTATTTTTAAATGTAACATCTTTGTGCTACACAGTGACTGTAGGAGTAAAAGTTGACACTCAATGGGGTTCCTCAGGGTTTCAGCGACTACTGGAATTATTTGATTTGTAGCTAAAGCAACAGCAATATTTATGCCCAACAACACCGAACGTTTTTATGGCTTTAAAATTTGCCATAATTGAGAAACAGCACAAGTGACTATCTGTAATCATGCAAATACTCTTCTAAAAAGGGGGCGCCCCCCCCAACCAGGGAGGGATCGAGTTCTTTCGTGGTGACAAGAAATAAACACAAAAAGGTTGAGAACCACTCCTCTAATTCAGTGCTTAGAAGACAAAATGCCTGGTTTCAAGCAGCAGATGAAGGCTGCAGAACCATAAGGAGTCTCAAAAATAGCACAGGGGCGACGGTGGTATACAAAGGGCTTCTCATCTTATGTCAAAGACGGGAGGTTGAGCCCTGCTTGGTCATTCTTTATTTGGTATTACCATTTCCTTCTGAGACATGCAGCTGAAATCCCAATGCCAACTGCACAGTCTAAGAGGAGGGAACGGAGAGCCCCCACCACTAGCCGACAGTGTTCTCTACTTGGTGGTTACTCATTTCTCCCCTTTCCGCACTCTGGCGTTGGGTGGGGGGAGGCAGGGAATCCCCCCACTCCTGGGTGGGGAGCAGATCTGCTTGCTGACTATAAGCAGAGCAGGGCACCCAGGAAAAGACCCACCGGGTGGTTCAGTACAACTGAGCCAATAAATTTTGCCTTCAACCTAATAAATTCTGGGGTGCATGGATTCACAGCAAAAGTTAAGTGACCTAAGAACTAAAGCCTAAAGGGTTAAAATGACCTGCTGAAAGTCACTCAGTATAAAGTGGCATGAGCGTGTCATCAAACCCGGTGTGAGCTAGATCTATTAGTTAACTGGTTGAATAACTAGATCTTCAGGTTATTTATTAATGAAGTTTCCCAGATTCACTAGTTAAACAAGTAAACATTGACTGAGCATCTAACACTTGTGAAGTCCTTCCCTAAGATACGGAGAATCCAGAAATATAAGGCATGGGTTTCTGTCCCCAGAAGTCCCATATTCTACTACAAAAGACACACCGTGAAAAAATAAAAGACAATGTATTAAGTACAGTGATAGAAAGATGCACAGGGTATTGTGGGCTAGGAGAAGGCAGAGCCCTAGCCCAGACTGACCGGTACTGGTGGGTCTCCTGTTAGAAGGATAAGGAGTTTGCAAAGTTGCGAGGGGAAAGAGGAGGGAGGAGGTGAGAAAGGGACAAACAGCGCAGCATGGGGACGACAACAGGCAGGGCACACCTGCGAGAGGGTGAAAGCTATGAGCAGGTCAGTGTTGCTGGAGAGTAAAGCCCCAGCAAGGGGAAGAGAGAGAAAACGGGCTGAGAATAACAGCAGGCCCTGATGGTCTGTGTGGTCTCTAACCTGATGGTAAAGAGGCTCGATTCTCTCCCCTCCATGACAAGAAGCCAATGAAAGGTTTGAAGATATCAGATTTGCCTTTCTGAAATATCACCTGGCCTTAGAGGCTGGCTTTGTGGGGACTGGAATGCCAAGTGCAGGAGAGAGAACATGCCGACCTCAACTGTGCCAGGTGCAGTAGGAATGAAGAGAAAGGGATGGAATTAAAACTATGAAGAGGGAGAACCCCCAAGTGCATCACAGAGGGGCTGGGTGGGGGTCTGAGAGAGAAAGTGGAACCAACGGTCAGTTTCTTGCACGGCCTGCCGGTCTCGGGTGCCCACCACGCCTCCCATCTCTGCTTCGGCCACTGACCGCCAGATTTGGGCATTAACTTCACATTGATCTTTGTTTTGTTGAGCTCTAAGAGCTTTTCACCACTGTTTCTACTGCTCAGAACCTTCTGGATCTTGGCTACAGCTATGGATAAGCTTCATCTAAACCCTCGGTAAGAATGTTAGAACAGAGCCAAGGACACTGGCTGGAACTACACATTCAATTCTGGATACACCGTCAGTAAGTCTAGATATCCATCAAGCTGAACAGTGAAAACAGAAGAAAGTCCCTGTTAAAAAGTACAAGCAAGTGGCAGGAGTTTAACTTGGACGAGATGACTCGGGAGAGGCAGGATCACTTCCAGGTGGAAAAGGACCCCATCATTCGTAGGGCCATTTCCATGGGGATCCACTAGGACCCAAAGACAGCAGCTATGGGTTGGAAAACTTTGGTTTAATATAAGACAGGACTTTCTGATGGTTAGAAACGCCCAGACGTGGGACAGCCTACGTTGGAATACAGTAAGCAATCTCTATGAGTTTGCTAGAGCTGTCCGAACAAAATACCACACACTGGGGGTGCTTAAACAACAGAAACTTAGTTTCTGTGGTTCTGGCGGCTGAAGTCTGAGATCAGGTGCCTGCAGGGTTGGGTTCTCCTGAGGCCTCCCTCCTGGGCTTGGAGATGGTTTTTGTTCTGTGTGAGGCTGTCTCCCAATCTTCTCTCCTTATCAGGACACCAGTCATATTAGACTACAGTCCATTCATATTGCCTCAATTTAACTGAATTACCTCTTAAAGGCCAATCTCCAAATATAGTACGCATTCTGAGTTACTAGGGGCGAGGGCTCCAACAGATCAATTTTACGGGGACACTGCTCAGTCCATCACACAACCTATCAACAGGGGCGTGTACACAGAGGGGTCTGCACTGTCAGGCAAGGGAAGGCCAAGGAAGAAACGGAAGCCTCAAATTTGGAGTGTCCCTGATGGGTCCCCTTAGGTCTAAGAGCTACAATCCTAAAGATTGTGGGACTGCACCTCATTGCTCCTATTAAACATCATTAACACAATAATCTCCCCAGGGTTTCAGACAAAAATCACATTTTCACGGCAGCTTCAATGACTGATGAGAAATGTTGCTCTTCTGTACCCCTCCCCCGAGGAAGCGTGCAGGCTGGCGGTCACACGCACGAGTCACATGCACGAGTCACATGCACAAGCCGCGCACCCAAGCCTCACGCACCAGCCCGCAGGGTACCGCGGGAGCGCTTACCTGTGAAAGAGAACGGACTTGACCAAGGTGACAACGTCACGGCTGGCGTTATACCCGGCGCAGACGATAGCAACGTGGATTGTCTGGGAAGCAAAGAACACAGGGCAAGCAGTCAGACAGATGGAAGAGGGCCTTCTTGGTGCCTTCAGACCACGTGGGAAAGAAAAATCACCCAGATCTCTTGTGGTGATCGTTAGAAAACAAAGGGCATAGTTTGCAGCTGTGGAAAATAACTTGAGATGGTTTTATTAAGGCCCTTTTCATCGGTTTATGGAGCTATCATCATTTGGAAAACATTAAGGTTCTTTGCAATTATATTTTGGGGACGAGAGAAAGGGCGATCGGCTCAAACAGGCAAACGGTGAGTCTCCTACCCCCATGCTGGGAGACCGTGACAACTGGTGACAAGAGAGATGAAAGAAATACATCCCGAAAGGAAGAACTGATAGTCAGGGATCTTAGACTGAGAAGCAATGGCTCAGAGGTGGGAAATGTTCTTGCTCTTGCAAGAACATTGTCTCAGATTAGGGGTGCCTGACTGGGCCAAAAGACCAATGAACGTCTATAAGCATACATCTATAAAAAGGGCCCCAGCTGGGACATCATTCCAAGAACTGAAGACTGGCAGAATTAAAGGGAACCTTATGGCCCATCTCCTCTGGCTCTGTCCTTTAGCTCTGGGTGACCCTGGGAAAGTGGTGGCATCAGGTGACTCACAGTAATACAAGGGCCATGGCACGTCCTGCAGGAGGTCATGGAGTACGTAAGGGGATAATACCAAGAGCAGAATATGGTGCTCGGCACACTGCCAATCACAGCAGAGATGATCTCTAGAGCTGAGCTTCCCAAAGGGGAGGTCCCTTGGCACCCTGGTGTGCTGTACATGAGTTATAGGATACAAAGTCACTTATCTCTTCAAGCGAGAGCTCAAGGCTACCGGGCAGGGCTGGCTCCCTCAGGCTGGGCTACCCTCTGAGCTTCAGCAACTTGACAAAGATTGAGAAGCCCTGGTCTAGTGCAGTCCATACAGAAAGTCATCCAGCCTCTCAAAACAGCTCGAAGAATGAAGGGTTCACACCTCTCGATGTATCTTTTACCGATGTGCAGCCTTCCTTGACTTGAAACCAGCCTCCTAATACCCACCCCACCTTGCTCTGTCCTGGGAGGACTGCAGAACAAGTACGTTCCCTCCAGCACCCAATACCTAATGAAACTACTCACAGCCCTGGTTCCCATGGCACAGCTTCTGGACCCCCGTTATTCTAATCATGCAGTTCAAAACCCAGTTCTGTTGACTCTATGCACCGCTTTTGCAACTCCCTAGGAGTCTAGAATTACTTTAAAGTAGAAAGTAAAAAAAAGCGGGGGGAAAGGGAAGGGAAGAAAAATGCAGTTCTGATATTGTGGTCTCTGCCCTACAGGCTTTCAGGACAATGACCTCTGGCTCCCAGGCCTGCTTCACCACCCCACCCACAACATCATCAAGGGAAGTTACTTGGGCTTAGACAGGTGGGATTCAAACTCTGGGACAGAGATTCTTCACCCTTATAACATACCAGAAACACCAGAAAGATTTTTAAACTACACCCTGTGCCCCGATCCCACCTCAGACCAATTAACTCACAATCTCTGATGGCCAGGATCTAAAATTCCTCTGCTGGAAGCCAGTGGTTCTCAATAGGAGGCAAAAGTCATCCCCCCTGCCCTGCCCAGGACATCAGACAAAGTCTGTCTGGAGTCATTTTTGGTGGTCACTCCTGGGGACGTGCGGGGCTATGACATCAAGTGGGCAGGACCAGAGATGCTGCTCGACCCCTTACGAGGCACAGGGCAGCCCCCACAGTAGAGAATTACCCTGCCCCAAAGCTCACAGGGCTGTTGTGAGGAAATTCAGCTTTCAGAAAGAAGCAAGAGGGCGTGTGGGGAAACTCAGACCTGCGAGTTCCCAACCCAACCTCGTCTCACATAAAATTAGACCATATTGGGGCGCCTGGGTGGCTCAGTTGGTTAAGCGACTGCCTTCGGCTGAGGTCATGATCCTGGAGTCCCAGGATCGAGTTCCGCATCGGGGTCCCTGCTCGGCAGGGAGTCTGCTTCTCCCTCTGGACCCTCCCCCATCTCATGCCCTCTCTCAAACAAATAAATTAAAAATTAAAAAAAAATTAGACCATATTATGCGTATCTTAATTTCTCCACCTGTAAAACGAAGACACCATCGCTTATCTCTGGATACTATCTCCCAAAGACTCAGCATGAAAGACTGTAAAGCGGAATGCAACTGTCACCATTTAAATCATGAAGGAAATGAATAGGAAAACGCCTGTCCGTGGGAGACATAGCCAGGAAGGGGACAAGAATGGATAAAAGCTGAATCAGGCTCTTTGGAATCACAAATATTTAAACACGTGGCCTCCCAGATATCAAACTTTGTCTTGGCTTCAGGGTTCAGGGGCTTTTTAAAATGGGCCCATTAAATGTAAGCACAAGTGTGCACATTCGCAAACATTTAACATAATTTTCCAATCTCTTTAGTTTCGTCCAATACACCTGCCACCATGAATAAATTCATCATCTGGAGCCGTGGAGCCCAGGCCCTGTTCCCCGGGAATGCAGAAAATCAGGAGTGCCGTGAACATGCTCTTGGAGGAGTTCTGGATGGTCCCAACTCTTTGTGGGGACAGGAGTGAATGCCAAGAATGGGTCGGGGGCTGGGGTTCGGAGTGAACAGGGGAAAGGGATGAATGCTCCTTGAAAGAGCAGAGTCACAAATATGGTCTCACCACAATAACTTGGTTTGGAAGCTACGAAGTCCAGGTTTCAAGTGTTTCAATGTAGTGACTTAAAGAGGACCGACCAACGGCCACAACTACTGGGACATTCCTCTCATCAGAGTGATGGGTCTGAATATCAGATTCAGTGACCACTGTCCACTCACAAGAATTCCTCCTTATATTTTATATGGATGTCATACTTGCCTTTACTGGTCACAAAGCGTGGATGGGGGTTGCGGGTGATGATGTTATCTGCTCCTCCAAACTCACTCTTCCAATTCGCTCCATGCCCCAAATAGGTGCCCCTAATTTGCTCCGTGCCTGAGCGCCTGACTTTACAGACTGAATAACTGGGCTCCCACTGCCTCGGGTTTCTGGTTGAGTTTGGTCACTGGGAGGCCTGATGGCAGGTGGAAAGAGAGGTCAGATCCCCTGCGCCTTTCAGAAACCCTCTACCAGAGATCCGGCTCTCTCAGGCTCCTGAAGACCACCTGCCTCGTGCCTTACGGGCCCAGGGGTTGTAGTGACTCTCTTTAGGGAGCTCCACCACCCTCACTGGCTCCCATGCGTGTGGCCCTGCCTCAAACCCTTCCCAGCTTATCTGTGTGTGCCATCAGTTTCCTTCTAGGGCCTGACCAGTTCCAGTGACCCTTCCTTAGCCTTGCATCGGTCCTGGTGGCTGGAAGGGAAGCTCAGGTGGCTCTGAGGCATTCAGAGATAAACTGCTGATCCCGAAGGTGAAACGAGGCAGGAGAGTACCAACAGAGTGCACTGAAGAATGTGTAAGTTGTGTTTATAAATTTTAAGCAGCTCGACAAAGTTCTCAGACACATGGACCACAGCTTCTTTCTAAGGAAGCCCACAGAGCATCCTGCTCACTCCCTCCAGTCCTGACCCTGGTGCTCAGCACACACCCACGAGCTGCATCTGAAGACATGACGTAGTCGAACTAGGGCCAAGCGAGTGACGTTTACTTCTAGGACTTGGAAGAAGGATCCAGGCCTGACACAGGCATTTCTGGAGTCCCTAATATGCCAGGCCCTGTGTTGTGCTCAGAGGACAGAAAGGTGAATCAGTCCCCCAGGGCCAAGTGAAGATGGAGTAGCGGTCGCTACCCGGACAATCCCATCAGAGACCGGGAAGGCTCCGCTGACGGCGAGCTCAGTGTCCTTGCAAGCCAGAGTAGCCTGCGCCACCTGGACCAAGAGTATACCAGAGATCGGCAGGGAGGAGAGGGCATTCCAGTGACTCGACCAGGGCAACCGTCACTCCTGACATTCAGGGCCAGCTGGGATTTGTAGCTCTCTGCTTGTCAGCCTTCAACAGAAGCAGGAAAAGAACATTCTCTGGGGGATGGCAGGCAAGGTGTGAGCCTGGCAGAAGTAATCAGTACTGTGCCCAGCTGTGCTGCCCCAGCCACACCAGGAGCAGCAGGACCCAGAGGGCCTGGTACTCCCTGCAAGGCACTCTGTCTGGGGCACAACTGAGTGCGAGCACATCCTGTTGGGGACACTACCGGTGAGGAGAGAGGGGAAACCCATTGCAGCACCAGCGTCTGTGCTGTGAAAAGTCAGGCTCAGCCCGCGTTCCGTGGACAGCGGCAGACCTAAGTGTTGGAGACAAGGGGAGGGGAGGCAGGCCTCCCAGGGGACAGGCAGCTGGGGAGAAGCACACAGCCAGGGACAGAGGTGGGGGTGGCTTTGTGGGGAAAACCCAACCAGAGTGAAGAGATCCGGTTTGAGCTGCAATGTCAAAGCTAAGCTGCTGCTATGTGACCGCGGAGCATCGCTTCATGTCCCTGGGCCTCCCTGGCTTGTCTATAAAATGGAGATAAAAACGGGCACCGCACTGGGTCACTGTGAGCATCCGAAGAGTGCAAGAAGTGCCCCTAGTGAATGGACGCTGCTTACCGAATGCCTGAACAGCATATGGAGAAGTTGTTCAACATCTTTGTGCTTGAACTCCCTCAACCTACACAACAGGGACATAACACTACGCATCCTCAAGGGGTTGTTGAGGATGAGGAGCAAGTGGCTCTCAAACTCAAGTGTGCACCATGATCCCTGGAGGGCTTGTTCAGACGGAGCGAGGGATGGGGGCGGGGAGGGGGGTGGAACACTTCCCCCGAGTTTCTGATCCAGGAGGTTTGACATGGGGGCCTGAGGACGGCCTGCATCCAGGTGATGCTGATGCTGCTGGTCCAGGGACCACACTTTGAGAACCACTGCTCTAGCTAAGTGCTTTGAAGACTGTTGGGTAAAAACTCAACCAGATGTTAGCTGTGATCACACAGAGAGTATGAGGGGTGTTCCAAGAATCCATTTCCAATACCTCTCCAGTGGAGAGTACCTTCTCCTGCACTTGTATAAAAGAATGAGAGACAGCACGCATCACTGTCCCCAGGTCCTGGAATTCATGACTCTCTCAGGGTGAGGATGAGGCAAGGGAGGAGGACTCAAGATGCAGGCTTTTTCTGTGCCAAGAACAAAACCGTGACAATCAGGAGAGCTGGGTGTTGGCTGCAGCTCTGCCTCTGGCCGGCTGGGTGACCTTGTGCAAGTAACTTCACCTCTCTGATCCTTGGTGAATCCTCGAGACAAGGAGGAGGGTAGAATTTCTATATACAGTAGTACACAGGGGACACTTTCCAAGACCCCCAAGGGACGCCTGAAACCGTGGACACTACTGAACCCTACATATACTCTTGTTTTTTTCCTACAGATGCATCCCCATGATAAAGTTTAAGTTATAAATTAGGCACAGTAGGAGATTAACAACAGTAACTAATAATAAAACAATTATAGCCATATACTGTAACAGGTTACATGAATGTGGTCTCTCTCAAAGTATCTTACTGTACCTCACCCACCCTTCCTGTGATGGGAGATAATAAAATGCCGAGGTGCTGAGTTATAGTCAGGGGACGGATGCGGGCATTCTGACACAGTGTCAGGCTACTAAGGACCTGATGAATTGTCAGGAGGATCAGACTGCAGCTGACCACGGGTAACCGTAACTGTGGAAAGTGAAACCACGGATGAGGCGGGATTCCTGTAGAGTCCTAATATCCAGCGTTTTCCAAAATTCAAGATGAAGAGTGAGACAGGGTGGTGACATTCTCATCCAACGTCCCGTGGCTCAGCCAGTCGGTGGCAAATCGAGGCGTTGAATTCAAAGTCCTGCTGTTAAACCCGTACTACCTGGTCTCAATAAGACACACACAGAACTGTGAAAATGAAAGCAATGTATTGCCGATGAGCTGCCTAAACTCATCTTACAAACCTCCAGGGCATCTCTACTCTTCTGGGAAGTCAGTGATCAAGTTCTGTCTCCTCTAAATACTAAACCATGGACCCAAAAGTCACAATTATCTCAACCCTGTAGAAGACAAAAGTAGACACCTCCTATTGTGTATCAGTTATATTTTGATTAAAAAATTAAAAATAGGGATGCCTGGGGGGGTTCAGTCGCTTAAGCGTCCAATTGTTGGTTTTGGCTCAGTCATGATCTCAGGGTTGTGAGATCGAGCCCCACAATGGGCTCTGCACTCAGCACAGAGTCTGCTTGGGATCCTCTCCCTCTGCCCCTCCCCCTGCTCATGCTCGCTCTTGCTCTAAAATAATAAAAATAAATTTATAAAATAAAATTAAAATAATTAAAAGTAAGAGTAGACACCTCCTGATTGTAATGGCATCCATGCTGCCAGGGGCTTAGTGAGGTAGGCCAGTATGAAGACAGGGAAGGGCCACACCGCGAATGGGGACTTTGAGCACCTTCTCCATAGTCAAGGCCTAAGAAACGGAGAACACACGAATGAACCACCCGGCGTTCTCCACCCTGCATACTTCTGGCCTGCTTTAGGGCTTTTCTGTGTGACAAACAACAGAGTACCCTTAGCAGTCAGAAACCCAAATGCTACGTGAAGATCAGACGAAAGGGGTGAGGCTGATTTTAGGGTGGGTCAGCAGAAGCTTAACTGCTAGAGAAGACTCACATTTGGGGCAGGTGGGCTGTCTGAACACAGGCCCACACTGACCTGCCACGGACAGCACGTGCCATGCTCCTACCTACAGGATGATGCCCCTGACCCAAAAAGCCCGCACGCGTTGCCAAAACACATGGCCATTCTGCAAGTGTCAATGGTGCACCTTCTCTGTGCCAGACTCCCTCGTAGGTGCTGGGGAAAGCAGGGAGCAAAAGAGGGAGACCAGGCTGTGTGGCAACGAGTCCACAAGGAGAAAGCTGGGGAGTAAGGCAGACCTTCCAGAGTGCATGGGCCTTTGCAAGAAGCATGAAGAGAGAAGCCACTTGAGGGTTCAGAGCTGAGAAATGGCATGCTCCGACTTATATTTTAAAAGACTCACTCGAGCTACCAGTTGAGAACAGATTATCTCTGTGTGCATGTGCAGGGGTGGGAGGGAGGGAAGCAAGGAAGCTGGAAGCAGAGAGAACACTCAGGGGGCTAGTGCAACCCCCCGAGCACAGCGGAAGCTGTGACAGGCTGCCCAAATGCCCTTCAGTGAGGTCCGTGTTGCCCTGGGGGCCAGGATCCACCCGGCTGCAGAGAGCCGCCTCCCCTGGGGCAGCCACTGCCAATAAACCCCAGCATCTTCAGACACCGGCCCCAAGGACCTGCCTTCGCAGACTGCATGTGAAACTTCACAGCACCCTAAGCCAGGGGTGGTACGGGACAGGGAGGCAAACGTGGAGGTGCGGCATGGCCACATGATGTATTCTTTCAAAGTCCCTGGTGATCTGTCTGCAGTCAACTTCTCTAGCAGAGGAAGCAGAAGAGTATATGTATTAAGATTTACAACCTGTGGCGGGGATATGGGGAAACTGCACCCTTGTGCATTGTTGCTGGGGGTGTAAAATGGTGCAGCTGCTGTGGAAAAGAATATGGTGGTCCCTGGAATAATTAAAAACAGAATCACCATATAATCCAGCTATCCTAACTTCGAGGTATATATCCAAAAGAACTGAAAGCAGATCTCCGAGAGAGGTGCGCACACCCATGTTCGTGGCAGCATTATTCACAATACCAAGAGGGGGAAGCAGCCTGGGTGTCCACCGTCAGATGAATGGGTACACAAAATGTGGTCCAGACATACAATGAAATATATATATATTTTTTAAAGATTTTATTTATTTGACAGAGAGAGACACAGCGAGAAAGGGAACATAAGCAGGGGGAGTGGGAGGGAGAAGCAGGCTTCCCGCGGAGCAGGGAGCCCGATGCAGGGCTCGATCCCAGGACCCCAGGATCATGACCTGAGCCGAAGGCAGACGCTTAGACTGAGCCACCCAGCGCCCCCATACAATGAAATATTATTCAGCCTTAACAGGGAAGGAAATCCTGTCTCATGCTACAATGTGAACTTTGAGGACATCATGCTAAGTGAAATAAGCTAGTCACCAAAAGACAAGTACTGTTTGATCCCACTTATATGAAGTACCTAAAGGAGACAAATTTACAGAAGTAGAATGGTGGCTGCCAGGGTCTGGGGCGAGGGGAGGGAAAAATGGGAGCGGGTTGCTGTTTAACGGGTATAGTTTATCCTGCAAGATGAAAACGTTCTAGAGATCTGTTACACAGATCTCTAGAATATACTGACCACTACTGAAATGTACACTTCATTTTTGAGAGAGTAAATTTCACGTTACATGGCTTTGTTGTATCACAATTAAAAACAAAAGAGATTTATAACTGTAGACGCACATTTTTCAGCTATGTGGCCTCACTAAGCTCAGGCTTCCCTAGTTAAAACTTCACGATGATTGAGTCCAGGAGCTAACACATTTACAAGTGCAGTGTCTGGTACCAGATACTTGCACAAAAAGTAAAAGCAGACGTGATCACCAACACCCTGCCTCCTTCTTTCACGGTGCTCATGCTCTGATCAAGCTGGAAGATTCACGAGGTTTCCTTGCTTCCATAATGTGCTCTCAGTTTGGGATGCCCTGGTGCTTCACCTCACATATCAAACTCCTCCCCATCTCTCAAGATATACCAGCACCTGCTGGGAACTCAGTTTCTTCATCTATTAAAAAAAAGGGGGGGGGGATAAAAATTTGTCAAGGTCTGCTGGACAGATTAACTGAGATGATTCATGTAAAGGGATCAGAGCCTGGGGTCGTGTAAGTTAGAAGACAGGCATCAGCAATCAGTAGTATTAATTACTATTCATATAAGAGTTTATAGTATGCTGAAGCCTCTACATTCAAGGCCTTGAGCCTTAAATATTCTTGAAAGTCAGGCATCAGTTTCTTTCCTTCTGCCCTTACCCCAACTCTCCTTCAAGTAAGGATTGGGACAGTCTTTCCCTCATGGTTGAAAGGAGGGCTTTCAGAGCTGCCTGACTCGCTCTGCTGTGTCAAATGTTGGTGGCTGCCTTCATCATCCTCCCATACAAGAGGGCAAAAGACACAGGAATGAGGAGATGAGCCATTGGAATCATTCATTATTTGGGCCATGGAAGCTGCTTTGCAAAACTAGGACAGACTTTTTATTTTGCTCTGCTTTACCATCATCATCTTTAAAATGAGAAGGTTGCATCTTTGTTGTTGTTGTTGTTAATGGCACATTTTCAAAAGAAATAACATATAATAAGAGAGCATGATACAGAAAGCAGAGGAGGGCAGGACTCCTTTGGAGTAAGCACAGACAGGAGGCTGCAGGAGACGGGACCCCTAGCCAGGGCCATAGTGTGGTAGCCACCTCCAAGACTGTCCCCACCGATCCCTGCAGCCCTGGTGGAGCCTCTCCTACACTGTATAAGGGTCGGTCTATATGACCGATAGAGCTTGGCAGAACTAACAGTGTATGATATCCAAGGCGAGGTCATAGAGAAGATTGTGGCCTCTGCCTTGTTCTGCTGGATACCTTACTCCGGGGACAGGGAGCTGCTACAGTGTGAGAACACGCAAGCAATCCTAAGGACCCGAGGTCCTGACCACGCCAGCGTGCCTTCTCCGAAGCAGATCAAGCCTACCAGCAACAGCCACCCTGGCAGACACTGTAACTGCAACCGCAGGAGAACCCTCCAGACACAACGTACAACTAAGCTGCTTCCAGATTTCCTGATTCTCAAACTGTACGACAAAATAAATGCTTGTTATTTGAAGTCATTAGGTTTGGGGGATAACTTGGTATGAAGCCATCAATAACTACTAGACTTGGTAGGGGAGGTAACCTAAGTAACCACTACAGGAGCATGGGTTCCCAAAATCACTGAAGAAAATCCTGCTAGGTTTCTTCCAGCTATAATGTTCCCTAACTCCAGGGCCTGACATTTAGGGAAGATATTCTAGCACACTTACATCCTTGAAGGAGCCCGGAAGACAACCTATGAGGCTAATAAAATGTGAATCCAAATGCTACAGCAGTATCTTCCGATAGCCATGTGAATATGAGAGGTGGCAGGCAAAACCCCTCCACTGCTGAGTTATTTCATAAAATTCTCTAAAATGAAGTAATAGATCAAAATACTATGGTTCTAGGGGCCCAGAAAATGAAGGCACAAGGTGTCAAGATTTATAAACATAATGGCTAAAGCAAAATAGTACATCTGTACTGAGCTAACAAATACACTCACAGTCTGGAAGGCAATTTTAAAGATTTTATTTATTTATTTACTTGAGAGAGAGAGAGAGAAACAGCATGAGAGGGGATAGGGTCAGAGGGAGAAGCAGGCTCTCCGCCGAGCCGGGAGCCCGATGTGGGACTCGATCCCAGGACTCCGGGATCATGACCTGAGCCGAAGGCAGTCGCTTAACCAACTGAGCCACCCAGGCGCCCTGGAAGGCAATTTTAAATATAACTTCTTTTAAAAGAACAGATACATCCTTGCCTCGACCTACTGAGAAATGACTACCCCCACGTAGCTGCTGTAGCCCCCAAGGTGAAAGATGAACCCCATCATGCCCGGTAACCCTGAAGCCTTTGAGATGAGGCACCTGCTGGGCACAGACCAGGACTGGGGCTCTAAGCTCATGGGGGTGTGGGTCCTGGGCGCTCTAATTCACAGAGTGGTAAGGCAATGGTTCCAAATACAGGTTCTTTTTTTTTTTTTTTTTTTAAGATTTTATTTATTTGAGAGAGAGAGCGCACACACAAGCAGGGGGAGAGGTAGAGGGAGAGGCAGACTCTCCGCTGAGCAGGGAGCCCGATGCAGGACTCGATCCCAGGACCCTGGGATCATGACCTGAGCTGAAGGCAGACACTTAACTGACTGAGCCACCCAGGCATTTCCCATCCCCCCCACCCCAAGTACAGGTTCTAGAAGCAAACTGCTTAGGTTTAAATTCGAGCTCCATCTCTTCTGGTAGTAGGACTTTGAAATAATTATTGAAACTTTCTTAGCAGCTTTCTGATGTGTCAAATGAAGAAAGTATGCTGTGTGGACTGAATGAGATAGTTTATGTAAATTATTTTATGTAAATTTTAGCACAATGTCTGATCCTCTTTAAAGGCTGAGTAAATGTAACTTTTATTACTATTACATTACGACCGAGAAATGAAGCTCAAAGCATGGAGGAGAGACAGACTTCCATAATGGTGGTCTCACATCAGAGTGCACCATTCACCTGACCTCCCATGGTAACAGTATCAATTGTTGTTGTATTCAAGGACATCCGCCAATTCTCTGACATTCCTCCGACATTCCTCCGACTGAGAGATGGGGTATGTACTTTTCCCTGTGAAACTGCGTGAGCTTTTGAGCCTCTTCCAATGAAAAGATTTCACTATCAGCAGAAGTGACATTATGTGACTCTGAGGCCAGGGCATAAAAAGTGTTTCTGTTCTGCCTCAGTCACTGGAACACTTGTATTTACTCTTCGGCGGTCAGGGAAGTGGCCGAGCGCCCTGGGGCCGCCATAGTGTAGGGAAGTCCAAGCTGGCCGCAGAGACGGACATGGAGAGGCCCCGAGTCTATGACAGGGAAGAGGGGCGCTGCGTCAGCGCCCACAGCTCCAGCCCTCACTGTTCAGCTCCAGCCACAAACTAATGACATGTGTACGAGGGACCCCAAACAACAACTGCTCACCAAAGCCCTTCCCAAATCCTGACCTAAAGAAACCATGAGAGCTAATAAAATGACCCATGTTGTTTTAAGCTGCGACATTTTAGGTGTTTGTTAGGCAGCATTAGGGAACTGGAATGCGCAGAGTAAGGCTATGGGATGCTCCTACAGAGTTGGTTTCCCACCAGCTAGCCCATTTCATCCTCACAACTGCAGTGGGAAGAGCAGATTATAAATTCGCATTTTTGTAATGACAACACGGACTCTAAGAAAGTCACTGAATTACCCCAGGTCATATGACTAGCGACTGACAAAGTAAAGACTCCCAGTCTGGAATTCGGACCCCAGTTCCAGTGACTTTTCTGCTGTAGCAGAGCTGACTCCTGGAATGGACCAGAACCAGAAGTGCAAGAAAAGTACACCTATCCAGACAGCCGAGGGCCCAAGCAGAAATCACATAGGATGACTCTGCTGCAGAAGTTCCATGGCACGCAGAAACCAGTCCGTTGCTGAAACAGCATTGCCCAGACAACAGAGAAAGGCAAGAATAAAACGGACAGCTCTTTGAAGGCCTCATAATTAGGAACGATAAGAGGGCACCAGGACTGGCGAGGGCCCATTGTTTCCATCACCAGATATCTCGGCTGACAGCCTGGGCATCATTACAGAAGACTTTTCAGAAATACCTGTCATACCCCAGAGAGGTTTCAGTGCAATGAGGGAGGATGACAACATCCTCTGTGGTGAGGTGCTGAGCTCTGACAGGGCGTCAGGACCGGCTTCGGCACTTGTAATCGCCAAGTGTCTCGATGAAGGGAGGCTTCTATTTTGACTTCGCTGACTGACATTTCTTGTTTGCCTCTATGGCTTCTTCACTAATATCTTTAAAGACGCCAAGCGATGGAGACAGAGAAAGTATCTACACTGGAATGGGTATGAAGTCAGCATCTCAAGGTCAAGGTGTCCCCGGAGGAGACCACCTCGAAATAAGCTACAGCAGATCAAGACTTCCAAATTCATCTGTGGTGGCTTGGAACAGGACCAGGGTTTCAGCACAGACAATTCTACCAAAACTAACTTCAAGGGTCTAGGAAGTAACATTATCAAGACAGGCAAAGAGAAGAAAAACAAAGGAAGGAAACTTTAATTCTCAGGTGCAAAAGACAAAAAACTAAATTACTAGAAGAATCAACAATCCCCAGGTCTGAATTCCTAAATTGCTACTTCATCTCTCAAAGAGAACGGGCATGAAGAGAACCCCATTGTTTCTGTTGTGGCTTCAGGCAGTGGCTTTCAAACAATCTCTACTATCTCAGAATCACTTGCACTGTTTTTTTTTGTTGTTGTTGTTGTTTTTTTAAGATTTTATTTATTTATTCATGAGAGACAGAGAGAGAGACAGAGGCAGAGCGAGAAGCAGGCTCCCCGCGGAGCAGGGAGCCCAATGCGGGACTCGATCCCAGGACCCTGGGATCATGACCTGAGCCGAAGGCAGACGCTTAACCGACTGAGCCACCCAGGCGTCCCTGTTGTTGTTTTTTTTTTAATGCTCATGCTCTTGCAACTTACACCCAGAGATTCTCGATGAGTAGGTCTAGGGTGGGTCCCATGAATATGCATTTTTGGTACGTAATTCTAATTGACCACGAAGTTTGGACACAGCCCATGTGATAAAGAATGTTCACTGTAACCTTGACATCTGTTCTAGAAGCAGCGCTCCAAACTGTTAGCAGAGAACGTGGCTTCCTCGAGTAAAAACCAACCTTTTGCAGGCTCCCTTGCAGCTAGGTGGCAGCTCCTGGTAGTCCTACAGGGAAGTTCTTCCGTCAGTGTGCCCCAAGAGGAACGGACTGTGATATATCTAACACGTGTTATGAAAGGGAGGTGGCGTGCCCCACCTTAACACCGCAGCTTTCCTGTCAGCTGGAATGTGGAGACAGGACCAAAGCTCTGGCAGTCATCATGGACGAGACGACCTTGGGAATGCCAGACAAGTAAGCTGAGCGAAACATCACCGAAGCCTGCGTCCCCAAAACAGACATCCCTACTGAAAAAGGCCTCCAGACTTTTCAGGCATAAAGAGAAATAAGATGCAAAGCCACTGTCAGGTGGGATATTTTGGTACTTCACCATGAAATCTAATGCCAATAACAACTCTTTTAGAATTTGCCTCCAGCTCTAATATCTGTTGTCACCACTGATGTAGTACAAACCAGGCAGGAACTTGATTTTTCTTGGTAATTTACAGACGAGGAAACCAAGATATGGAAAATGATGTAAGTTGCTGAGTGCCACATAGTTATTAAGCTGGGCATGGGACCAGGGTTTAGGTTCGGGTCTCCCAGCTTTAGGAGCTGTTTTGTCTACACTACTCTGTGGGGCGCTCCGGGCAGAAGCCCTCTTTAGAAATAGGATGTGTCTCTCAGGAAACAGCACTGGGGAGACAGACTGTGGTCTGACAGACTGTGGTAGGAAGAGAAAGCCCCCACCCCCACCTTCTCCCTCTGCTCCACTTGTCTCCCCCCACCACCGCTTTTTTTCCTTTCTCATTTCCATTTTTTACCTCCTTGATTCTCAGTCAGTGCTTTGAGTCAGCCTGAGTCATAATAACGTAAATACACTTCCTCCCCCTGGGCCTTCCCACCTAGTGGGCAGGGTTCCATCGCCCACTCTGAACGGACACCAGGGCCATAACCAGAGAGCAGAGAACCTGCAAGAAAGCCAGCAAGTCTTCTCCCAGACAAGAAGGGAAGTTCCTCAAATTAGGGTCCTTCCAGACCAGCCAGAAGCAGGGGAGTCTGTTAGCACTACTGAAGACGTAAGAGAGAGATGTTTAGGACCTCAGGCCACTGGCGATGGTTGTGGCGGAATAAATGGATGGGACCTGGCACGTGGGCAGGGCTGAACCAACATGTGGCATTTAACACCTCCTGATGTTTGAATTCTCAATTTCTTGAGCATCTCTTTCTCCACATCCCACCTCAACGGGAAAACAAGAAAGGGAGTTTTGTCTCTTTTTTGTTCACTGATATTTCCCAGCACAGCGAACAGTGTGAGACACGTAACAGAGGCTCAGGGACTGTCCACTGAACGAAAGAATGAATGATAATCCAGTGCAACCATTTCCCAGCCCAGGTTCTCTGGGCTTGCTGACTGATCAACTCACCATGTCCTGCATTCTTTCTTGCTAGGACAATGCTTTACTTCACATTTTATATGCTCACGTGTGCATTCCTCACTGGACAGGCTCCATCCACCACTGTCCACCTCTCCACACCTCAACCAGGCTTGAGAAGCCACAAGAAATCCTACTAGACCCAGGGGGCTCTCCTCGTTCACCGCTGACCTTCTCCAGAATGGAGTCTATGCTGCTTAGTAAGCCCCCCATTCCCTTGTGACAGACTGTATAGTATCAGCAACATAATAACCACCCTCACATGAACAACATATTACAGTCTGCCAGGTGTTTTCAGGGAGGTGTGAAGTCTCACATTCTGACAATGTGGCCAGGAAATGGAATAAAGCAGCAGCAGCTAATGTAGATAACTAAAAATAAAAATTAACCATAACTGATGGGGCGCCTGGGTGGCTTAGTCGGTTGGGCGTCCAACTCTTGATTTAGGCTTGGGTCATGGTGTCGGCGTTGTGGGATTGAGCCCCACATCAGGCTCTGTGCTGAGCGTGGAGCCCGCTTGGGATTCTCTCTCTCCCTCTGCCCACCCCCTCATCCCCACTGCTCGCACACATGCTCTCAAAAAAACCCAAAAAATACCATAACTGAGAACATAGTATGTACCAGGCACTGTTTGTGGCTTTATATGACCCATCCCATCTACTTCTCATAAATCCTCCATGAAGCAGGAACTTCTTTTCTCAAATTTATGGATGAGACATCTGAAGTTCAGAGAGGTTAGGTAACTTGCTCAAGCACCCACAGTAGAAACCACCAGTGCTGGGATATGAACTCAGGCTTGTCTGGGTCACATAAGGCTTTGCTCTTAACAGGGCTGCTCTAATTCCTGTCCTTGGGAACTGGAAGAAGCAGGACATGAGTGTGCGTGTGTGTGTGTGTGGGGGGGGGTATGTGTGTTCAGGGCAGACCTAAGCACGGATGTACAAATGGGAAGGATGAGGATGGGAGGGAGAGGGTGTGGGTAAGTTTTCCAGATGTCCAAAGAGTTACTAATACAGAAAGCATACTTGGGGGGGGGGGGGGGCAGGATATTAAGCTACAAAAGTTAAATCACCGCCTTAGGGAAGCAACAAGTCTCTGGTTCTGAACTCCAGAAGCTGATTATAAAGTAAGAAGGAGGCCAAGGGAACCGCCCAACAGGGCCACAACTCCATCTGCGCCACTCACACTGTAGTCTAAGTAAGAAGCATCCCCAGGATGGATGACAGCTAGGTGCAGAAATCCCGAGTGGGTCACAATGAACCGCCAAGAAACAAGCGGTAGTTTCCATCCCTTTGCTCCTCTTAACATCTCTGTGGTGGAGGTCCTCTTGCGCCCATTTCTCAGATGGGAAAGACCAAGGCTCAGAGAGACTAAAGGACTGGCCAGGCCACACACAGCAAGGTTAGGGGCGGTGCCGGATTCGCATTCGGCCCGAGTCAAGAATGCCGGCGCTTTCCGGGCACCGGGCGCGGCTGCCCAGTGGCACCTGTGAGGGTGGAGGGCCAGGGGTCCTCCGGATGCTCTTTACCTCACACTTCTCCACAACTGGCTGCTGCCCGCACTCGGAGCTGTTGCCCGCCACGATGCCGGCGCGGAGGTTCTCGCTGTCCCCGGTTCCCTCCTCCACCGAGTAGCTCTTGGAGTGGTTGCCGTGGCGGTGCGCCGGGCCACGGCCCTGCGCCAGGCTGAGCTGCCGGCGCAGCGCGCGGTTCTCCTCCTCCACCTCGCGCACGCGCACCTCCAGGCTCTCGCGCTCCCGCTGGCCGGCGGCCGCGTACCGGGGGCTGTGCGGCTGCGACTCCAGCGGCGACAGGGACACGGGCTTCCCATCTGGGGGAGGAGGGGGGGGGAAAGACCAGGTTAGCCGGGACGAAACACCCCGCGAGCCCCGCCCCACACCCCACGCATCTGTCACTACGCGGGAGCCTGCGTTCACAATCCCACGGACCAGGGCAAGTGGGTGGCAACAGAGTGACAAATAAATGCATCCACACTGACCTGGGGACAAAGCTGAGAACAGAAGGACTTAACTACGGTGATAAAAATGCACATGCTGTTTAGAGAAGACAATCATAATGTTTCCTAATTAAATACACCGTCTTCCCTTCCCTACTTGGAACATTTCCAGGTAGACATTCTTGTTCTCTATAAAATAGGAATGTGAAGGAGAACTAGCAGGTAGAGGTGAAAGAGGAAAAGTAGAAAGTGGAAGAGAGCAAAAAGGAGTAAAAAGAACAGATAATAATAATGACAAGGTTTATTTATTTCTTCCTATGGGAACTCCTATTCATCCTTCAAAACCCTGTTTCAGAAGCCTCAGTTCCCAGGGAAAGCCGCCTTCAGTGTGCAGGCAAAATCTTCAGGCTGTGCTAACACATTTTATTTCTGTACATATCACTATTGAAAAACAAATTATCATACTGTACTTGGTCAGTTGTTTTAGCGAATGTTTCCTGTGAAGGCCGGTAGTTCAATAAGAACAAAGCACAGGTCATACTTACCTTCGTGGTAACGTATCATACCATCTGATAGATGCCATAAGGGTGGATACATGTGTCCAAGCCAAGAGTCAAATAACCAAGTGCAATAAAGGAGAAGAAAGGAGTGTAATTAACTTCAAGGTGTTCCCAGAAAAGCAGTCACTGTTGCCAGCAACACTCCATTTAACCGTCATACCCGGAAAGGATGGGAGGTCTCTGAACATCACACAACCAACGCACAGTGGTGTCGGAATTTGTACCCCGGGTTCTCTTAGGCCTGAACCTGTACATGCTCCACTTAAACAGCTTCATAATCAGCCCTACAGAGAACTTTTTTTAAAATTTTATTAATGTAAAATCCCCATTTCCCAAAGATACTTAGCATGCCACACCTTGTACACAGGTGCACCAGGGACAGGACACAGCCAAAGCTGTCACTCCTCTCGGCTCCTGCGCTGCCGAAATCCTGGGATCCTTCGAGGCGACCAAGCAAAAATGACATCTCTAGAAAATTATCCTCTCTTAGCTGCCTGCCCCGAAAATCCGCAATTTCTCTTTTTCCACACTTCGAGTTTTTCTTCTTCCTGCCCAGACCCCACTGAGCTTCCAAACCATCGCAGAGCGTCTCTGTGACTCACAAAACTTGAGGATCAAAGGAGGCAATGAATTACACCCCGCGGGCTTCAGCTGTGCCGATGTACCCCCGGCCTCTGCCCACGACCTTGTGATGTGTCTGTGATCCCTCATAGACATGACTCATTCTTCTCCCCCTTAATCGCCTTGGGGTTGAACACCTGAGCTCCTGGCCCTCTCCTACTAATGTGGCATCTCGGACTCACTGAATTCCACTGCCCAGGACCACAGATCAAAGGCCGAGGTGGAGTGTGTGGGTACATGAAATCACAGGTTGATGAGGGCTGGATTGTCACTGAGCTGGCCAGTCACAAGCTCCAACCCCAGCTTTTGAAACCTGTTTCCCTGTTTGGTAAAAACCAAATCAGTCCCACCTAGGATGGAAATGAACAGGCCACTAGTGGCAATTGTGTTTTGCTCAACTGCCATCGACCCTTCAAGCAAGGGTGGGAGGAGATGGGCATCCAGCTTCCGGCAGCGGCAGAGTGACACTTCTGTGGGGGGTCTGCCACGGATCTGGGCAGTGCTGGGTAGTTCATGCTGATAATGTCTTAGGTGATCGCAGCAAAAGCAGGTAGCAACTGATGTCCCCATTACGGATAAGGAAACAGACTCGAAACATTTAAGCTTTGCCGCTGTGGTGCAGGAGGACTGCAACTAAGGTCTCCATGACTGTAGGGGGCCCTGCTCCCGTTTTTATGCTCGGAGTTACGGCTACAGATGCTCTGAGGCCTGTGGGGTTTTCGTCCTTATGAAAAAAACCCTGGGGACATCTGGGGAGGACTCCAGCAAGCTCTGGAAATACACCAGGGTCCCAGAAGCTCTGGAAAATTCACAACAAAGGGGGAACCAGAAATTTGTTCTTTTGGAGGGACTACTTAAATGCTCGGAGCTCTGACACGGGAGCAGAAATGCTAACTTCACAATCCATGATGGCCGGTTTAAGATACGGAAATACAAAGCTCTGAGCACTCTGCCTCCCGCTGGGCAATAGTTCCAATAAGAGGAGGTGGTATTACGGGTAGGATACGTTGATGACATAAATTAGGGGGTCAAAGGCTGTACATTTTCTCAACACAGGGCTGTTCTCTGGTATATGGGAGAAAAGGGCCAACAAACCTTGGCTTATTTTCGACCTGTGGCATCTCTGAACCTTCTTCCCTTCAGCCTCAGGCAGGTCCAAGTTCATCGGGAGGCCAAGTGGAGGAGCGCACTGCATCACTTCCTCTGACTCCTCCCCCGAGAGCCCCCATTTTGCATGCCCATAATTCTTTGATTATGTGCTTATAAATAAAGGCATAATTATGTAATCCCCAAGCAATTACAATTCCAGGGGTGGCAAGGGGGGCAATGCTAGATCAACAGTCTACTCTTCTTTAGACCCCAGATGGCTTTAACCAAACCTAGCTCTTAAAGGCCTAAAGGTGTCTTCTCCCCTTTTAAAGCTCTATAGATTTGTCACCGAAGACAAACACAAAATAGTAAATGCCAGGTGTCAAGGAAGGGAACCAATGTTAGGAAAGGAAACACGTATGCTGTGCCCTGCGCCTGGCATACAGGAAGTACTCAATCAACAGTGGAATTGGGATTTCTGGTTTGTTCTAAAGGTAGGCTATCCCGAGCTGGCCCCGCCGTCCTCTTCCTTGGCCAGGTTCCGCTTCTGGAAGGGAACGTCCGGGAGCTGTGCTGCGGGCTCTCTCCACTCTGACTTTCCCTGGCTCCATGTGCACGGGGACCCTGTGTCTCTACCCCGACTGACAGATCCCAGTGCTGCTCCATACAAGAGGGGCCTGTTGCTCAGCCATGTTCATGGCTCATTCTAATTTCATTCATCCTGACTCCTGCTTTTGTTCCTGAACTACTCCTCTCTCTGTCTCTTGACCTCTTTGTCTGGCTTGTCCTGACCCTCTGGGTGGAGAGGGGGAGGGGTTAGGACAGCAAAAGGCCGGCCTTTTTAGAGGTGGTCTGCACACCCCAATGACGTCCTGTGGGCTCTGGTCTCTCCCAGGAGCGCTCCCTCTAACTTTTAAATGTCAATTTTTACCTTTCATTCTTCCCTTGCTGCAAAACAGTTTGGGGACTGTGATGGTTCACTTTATGTGTCAACTTGACTGAGCCATGGGGTGCCCAGATATTTGGTCAAACAGTATTCTGGGTGTATTGGGAGGAGCTTAACATTTGAATCAGGACATTAAGCAGATTGCCCTCCCTCGTGTGGGTGGGCCTCATCCAGTCAGTTGAAGGCCTTGACAGAACAAAAGGGCTAACCTTTCCCTCAGTAAGAGACTTCCTCCTGCCTGACAGCCTTCAAACTGGGATATTCTTTTCTTTCGTCCTGCCTTTGGAACTGAACTGAAACACCAGCTCTTCCTAGGTCTGGAGCCTGCCATCCTTTTGAATGGAACTGTATCATCGGCTTTCCTGGGTCTCCAGCTTGCCAACTCACCCTGCAGATCCTGGGACTTGCCCATCTTGATAACTGCATGAGCCAATTATTTATAATAAATCTCTTTACACATGCACATGCACACACGCATACCCTCTTCCTCTATTTCTCTGGAGCACCCTGATGAATGCAGGGACCAAGAACAGTCCACAGATCATACTTTGAGTGGCATTGCCCATACCTAGCCTCTCGATTCCCAGGGCCTGGCATGCTGCCTGTACTTAACAAACATCTGAGGAAGGGATGAAGGGAAGGACTGACATCTAGAACTTAAAACAAAAAAAGGCATAAAATATTATATATTTTATATGTGGGGAACAGTTATAATATTATAACTGTTATAATATAACATTATATTATATAATTGTATATTATACAATTATGTATTATATATAATTATATATATAATAATATTATGATTATAATGATAATATATATCATTATAATATTAAATGCTGGGGAAGAGGGAGAGATAACCAAGAAAAGCAAGCAAATTAAGTAGAGTTGTAAGAGTCTGGAATTCAGAAGAAGAAGGAACTGAATTTGAATTATGGTTCCACTTACTAATAAACTTTGGCAAAAGACTTAACCTCTTGGGACGCCTGGGTGTCTCAGTCGGTTAAGGGTCTGCCTTTGGTTCAGGTCATGATCCCAGGGTCCTGGGATTGAGTCCCACATCGGTCTCCTTGCTCAGTGAGGAGTCTGCTTCTTCCTCTGCCTGCCACTCTCCCTGCTTGTGCATGCTCTCTCTCCCTCTCTCTCTGACACATAAATAAAATCTTAAAAAAAAAATAGCTCATTACTTTGTATCACTCACTGAGTAGTAGTCCACCTATGAATGTACTAGTCTATTGGCTATTTAAAAAAAAAAAAAAGACATAACCTCTCTGTGACTCTGTGTTTCCATATATAAAAATGGTGTGTGTGTATTACCTAGCATCAGGCCTAATTAGGGTAGATAAATAAATACTCCTTTTCCTCCTACCCTACTCCATGAAACCAGGAAGCAGGACATATAAAGAAAATAGCAGAAAGGATCCCTCATTTCTGAGCCCCTTTACCTTGCTTCTCTATTACCTTTCCTTCCAGGTTCTATTTTTCAGATATAAACAGTCTATTCGTACACATGCTACATCTCGGTCACATAATGCCTACACGTGTTGATCTGCGGTTCAGCCCACTTTGAGTTTAAAATGTCAAAGGAGACATTATTCAAAAGCTTAGCTGACAACATCTTCCTCCTCCCTCCAAAATTCTCAACAAACATGAATTTATCAGCAGATTTGAATCTCTGAATCCACTTGAGATGAATGCTCTGAATTAAGAATCAAAACATCTAAGATTGAGAACAAAAAAGGTAAATTGAAAATCAACCTCCGTGCAGTGTGGTGACAGAGATTAGGGACTTGCCATCCAAAACGTTCTAAGTGATGATCTGAATCAATTTGTGTGCTCTGAATCTCTCTGGATCTCTCCAGAGTGCTAGTGTTGAGCACTGTGATACCCACCACTTGCAGATGGACAGAACAGGACTGTGGGGCTCACTAATGGAGGCAGGGCCAGGACCCGGGTGGGCCTCCCAGACCTGAGGCCACCCATGTAGGGGACTCCTACCAGCCCCTTCCAGTGGTGACAAACCTAGATGTCTCTAGCCAAGGACACCAAAATCCTACACCATGCCCAGATTTCAGGAAGTCTGTCCTCCCGCATCATTCTACCCATGATGAAGACACTGCATCCTTAACCTTTCTACAGCAAAATCCCCCTACGTACAATCTGTCACCAGGGCCTTCAGATTATTCCTCATGCTTGAAGCACTTGCTTCTCTCACTGTATTTCAAACATTCCATCCCAAACCAAATCTTTTAATCTTATTCTAAAACAGGGGTCAAACTTTTTCTGTAAATGCCCAGAAAGGAAATATGTTTTACTCTGAAGGCAACGCAGCCTCTGATTCAACTACTCCACTCTAGCAGGTCAGCACAAAAGGAGCCACAGAAATGTGTGACACATGGCTGCGTTCCAATAAAACTTTATTTACAAAAACAAGTAGTGGACCAGCCTAGTTTGTGAACCCTTGTCCTAAGAACCCTGGCCTCCAATCTCTCCCTGTTTCTGCCAGCCTCACTCAGATGCCAGGGATAATGTTCTTCAACCCTATTCCTACTGCATTTTGTGGTTTTTGACAGTGTACAGAAGTTAACTCCATCTACTTCAAGGTCATCTACTGAATTCAACAAACGCTCAGTCACAGTTCCTAGTGAGGACATGTCCAGGGTGTGGAAGCTGTGTGTGCCATCTCATTTAATTTAGCAAGACTGAAATGAAGCGGGTATTCTCACTATCCCAGCTTGACTATGAAATGGGAAAACAAAACAAGAAATAAGACACGTGAGTTAACCTGTTCAATGTCATCCCAGCAGCTAATGGCAGAGGGAGCATCACTGGCTCGCAATCAATTGCCCCTTTTTGCTACAAATCAGAATGTGTCCTGATCATCTCCTCTCTAAACAAGTCCAGTCCAATTGTTGTGTTGCTTCTGCTTCGTTTCCTGGTCCCTTAGGCCAGTGGTTCTCAGTCCTGCCTGGCTGCCATTATAATCCCCTGGGTAACTTTTTACAAAATATTGATGTGCACAGGCCCCATCCCCAATGACTTAGCTCAGAATCTCTGGAGGTGGGGATCTAGTTAGCATTTTTAGAAGCGGCCACCTTCATGGGGGTCCTCCTGTATAGTCAAGGTTGAGAAACACTGGTTTAGGCATTTCCCTCCAACCTCTGGATAAGACACCATAAACCCCATTTGCAAGCACGCCTGTTGGCCCCTGAAGGGGGCTGTTTAAGAAACAGCTCAGATGCAAAGGAAGTCTTAGCATTGCCACACTTAATTCCAGTTCTGCTCTGACCCTGGGCCCTGGTTTCCTGGCCCGAGTCTCTACTGTATTCTTAGAACAGGTCTATTGTGTAACCCAGGACCTTCCTGATTTCCTAGAAGCTAGGCTGCCCAGTGTTCTAGTTACTTCAAGCTTGGGGTTGTTTTGATTCTGTCAGTGCCTCTCCTTCTGAGCTCATCTGGAGCTCTTTCCAAAGCAGCCTCCCCACCCCAACTCCAGCTGCCAGATCTTCCAGCTTCCCTGGTTCCAGGCTCCCTTCTTGTGATCAACAGGTCACTTCAAGCCAAATGAATTCTCCAATTTCTCACCTTCCATATAAGACTGTGCTCATTAAAAAAAAAAAAAAATTACAAAATGCTTAAACAAAATGCTCTCCTTTTTATTAACATCAAAATTTCACACCCTCCTTTAATACATTTTGAAACTGCAAAATAAATAGTGCAGCCAAGTCATTTTAGAAAAAATCAGAGAACTGTTTCATCTTAAAAGTCTCACATTTAAAAAAAAATTTTTTTTAACATTTTGATTGCTGGATGCCCATGTGACAGCTGTATCTGAGATGGCACTAATTCTGAGCAGTTTACAAGTCAGAGTAAGACACGGGGCTCAGCCTGGACATCTTCCTAATTCCCGAACTGTGGAACCAGATCTGCTGTGGGGAGGAAAACGGCAGCAGTAACAGGCAGAGAGGCTGCTCACTTGTTATGGGGTAAACAGGGAACATTTTACCCAAAAAGTCCCCAAAGTGATTTTCTGGAAGTTGTCTTGGCAACAAAAGCAAACTTGAATTCCAGCAAAGACCTTGGAGATCTTCTGGCAAAGACTGAAGAACAGTTAAGAAAACTGTTCCCCACAAGCTTCTAAAAAGAATTTGCAACCACAAAGCCACGGAAAAAGCCTGGTTCTGTTTTGTCATAATAGGCTAGATGCAATTTGACTTCTCTCCTCTATGAAAGTATTTTCCAGAACCTTGTGTCTTAAAGAGCTTAAGTCAAGGAAATGAAGACATTTTTAGCACCAATTTGCTGTATCTATAGCTGGGTTTTTGCTCTAAGTGCTTAGAGTATTATCTTAATGAGCAATGATGTCAATGTTTTGCTCCTTGAAACTCTAGGTTCAAGGACCTCAAAGTTTCAAATGTCTTTTTTGCCAAATATCCTAAGTTCTGAACGTTTGAGGCTGTTGGTCTTTGAATTACTGTTCTCACAGCAGAGTAACGAGTCTTTCCACTTCTAAATCTGGGCAATCCTAGTTCTCTTCGATGTCCAAGGAGTCTAAGTATGGACAGAAGGACTCTGTTAGTAGTATTCAAAGCATCACCAAACAAGGCAAAGGATAAGGTGTGTAGTGCTTTATTTTTTAAATAATTGCACAATTTGGCAGTGGGGTCCAGTTCTTCTCTTAGATCACTAGGTGGTTTAGGAAACAACCACTGGACAGTGTGTCCCAGAAAATTTAAGTAGATATTCACTCCATATCTGGAAAACCAACCAGTGTGTAAGAGCGTAATTCACATTCCAAACATCTCTGATTAGCTTCTGTCCCCATTGAACTCCTCGACTTCGATCCCTTTTGGCATGACCTCAAAGACAGCCCGCTTTAGTGGTGCTCTGCAGTGGTTGAGTTTGGAAGACGGGGTCTCCCCTTCCATAGGATCTTGAGTCACATTTCATAGGCATGCAACAGGTGAACACAATCCCCTTCAATGGGAGAGTCATCAAAACTACAAGCAAAACAAAGCATTAACTGGCCATCCTCACCCTAGAGTCATCAACACAGACCCTAACCCAGAAATCTTTCAAAATTTCTTTGTGATTTTTCTCTTTGGCAGTACTCAAGATGAAAGATTACCTAGGGGCGCCTGGGTGGCTCAGATGGTTAAGCATCTGCCTTCGGCTCGGGTCATGATCCCAGGGTCCTGGGATCGAGCCCCGCATCGGGCTCCCTGCTCGGTGGCGGAAAGCCTGCTTTTCCCTCTCCCACTCCCTCTGCTTGAAGAAGCAAGTATTTTTGTCAATGTGGCTGATCCCCTCAATCACATCCCTCTCCTGCTAACTGCCACATCACCTAAATCAATGCTGTCGTCCTCAGCTCAATTGTAAATTAAAAACAAGAGCAAACAAGCAAAAGCCTGACTTCCTTTCCTCGATCTTCTTTTCCCTTCTTCAGAGTCTCCAAACCCCTTTTATCAGTTTGACTTACTTATATTCCAATTCCCATGAGTATCTATATGGAAACAAAGGGACCAAAAAAAAAGGGGGGGGAACCCTCATCATCTTTTTTCACTTATTCCTGACAAATCCAAACCATCCCTCAGGAGGAAATCAGAAATGAAGTATAAGGTTTTATCAGATAGATTGGGGAGGGGGGGGGATAGACGATTTTATCAGAAGCTCAGCTTGACAGAAATAACACTTTATCAGGATGGGCACTTGGCAAAGATAAGACATTACCAAGAGCAACATAGATGTTTGGGTAAAATACAGCGCTAATACCTATTAAGCAAAACCTGCCATCTCTACTTCTGATGGGTTGTTACTTATTTCCAAGTCCTACTCCTGGGATGACAGAGACTTTTTATAAGGTGCTTCCAGCAGGAGCATAAAAGCAAGGAGAATAAAACTGAGGTCGCTCTCCACTCAACTCAGCCATGAAGTAAAGGCAGGCAATGCCTCAGTGAGTGGAGAGGGAGCTGGGCTTGGGTGTGGGGAGCGCTAAGAGACACAGGGGCCCCAAGAGATGCCTTGATAGGGAGCCTCCAGGGCAAGACCCCAATTCCTGGCCCCTGAGAAATGAGCCCTTTGCAGGACCCAGCAGAGGTTTTACTAATGGGACTGACCTCAGAGGCCGTGCCAGGATAGAGATAATGGAGTGGGTTTAACAAGAGAAAAGCCTGGGACAAGCCTCTCAGGACTTTCTGGAACTGCTGTGAAACCCCCTATACTTTATGCCTCCATCTTCTGGCCCTGAAGGGTACCTCGGAGAACCAGCAATCAGCGCCAGCATTCCCAAAGCCCCTCCAGGTGCAGACTCTGTTCTAAGTTCCTGGGCAACATGACTGGCAGCGGGAACGGGTATTAAGGATTTGTGCTGCTTCCTTTGCAGGCCTTGTCACCTGGTGAGTGACTACGGACTCTCCCATTATCTGAGAAATCCTTCCTCAGAACCCTTCTCCCATCTGCCCAGGGTGACTCAGCCACTCCAATCTTCATGTCACTGGATTTCCTGCATCCTGTGACAATAGGGACCTAAGGTAATGGCTCTCATTACATTTGCAATACCTGTTTCTGGAACCTGACTCATGCTGTGACTATCCATTCCCTCAACACCTGTTCAGAGCGGACACCATGCTGGTGAAGGCAGAGGCCACGCTGACTCACCTTTGCTCCCCGAGCGCCTCATGCCAAGGCCTGCAAGCAGTGGCCCTTCTTATATGCTGGCTACATGGTGGCAACAGACGGGGACTCAGGAATCCCTCATGTCCCCATATCCAAATGACAGCCCTGGGTTCCCGCCTCGAAACCCCCTGCTCCCCATCTTAGTGAAGGGCATCACTGTTTCCAATGTGCATGAACACATGCACACACACACACACACACATACACACATACTCACACACTCACACAGGCAGGACTCATTCTTGAACTTCTTCCCTCATGTTCCACACGCACCACATTAGCAAGGTATTTGAATGTGGGCTCTACCTTGAAAGTATGCCCCAAATACAAACTTCTGCACCCCCACTGGAGCCCCAGGTCCCACTTTTTCTCATCTAGACTCATGCAATGGCCACCTGACCAGACACCCTACTGCATACGATCTACTTGCCACTCAACAGCCAGACAACCTGTACAAATTGTTCTCAGGTCCCGTCGTTATCTTGCTCAAACGGCTCCTCTTATGGCTTCCCAGCAGACTTAAAACCCTAATACCCTACAGCGGATTACAAAACTCTTATCAGTCATCTTTCTGACAGTCACATGCTCCTCCGCTCCCTCTGTGCCTGCTGCACTGGTCTTTTAGATGCTTCTCGAACATACCAAGCATTCTCCGACCTTGGGGCCTCTACCCTTGCTGTTGGTTTTCACCCTCTTAAGCAGGAAATCTGCCTAAATACCACTCCTCAGAGAAAACTCAGGCCACCCTTCAGCCCAATTCTCTCACTCCTTCCGTTGGTTATTCTTCCCCATTGCACACAGCACAGAGCTCCCCCAAGTATAAATTTGTTTTCTTTCTGGTTTGTCTCCACCCCCTAGAATACAAGTTCAACGCTGGAGAGGTGTTTTTTGGATTGGTCTTATCCACTCTTATATGTCCAGGGCCTAGAACTGAGCACACGGTAGACACCCAATAAATGTCTGAAATGACGAAATCAATGAATACAGGCAGTGACTGGAACAATCCAATGATGGGAACTGGTTTTTGAGAGAGAACAATGATTACAGCCCCTACTGACCACCCACTTTGATCGAGTGGGTCTTACACATTATCTTACTGAAGTGCTGATTCCATAGGGTAGTTTTTATTGTCCCCATTTTAAGGTGGAAGAGGTGGGTTCATTGCGCTTAAGTAACTTGCCGAGCGAGACTTACTGCAAAAGTTAAATGACCCAGTTGAACAAAAGTCTAATGGACACCTGCCCCCAAAGAAAAAGTCTATTTTCATGCCAGCTCTCTTTCCAGAAAATAAAGGCTGCATTTTGCGGTGACGAGCAGGAGACACCAGAGAGACAAAAGGCAGGATGGTTTCGACAAGCATCAAGAAAGTAAGGAACCTCCTGCAGAAAGAGTACTCGGGGAAGCCAAGTAAAACCATTTGTACCAGCCCACAGGACTCTGCCAAGCTACGGCAAGAACAAGGGAAGCGGACAAAGCAGCCCAAGGATGCTACTGGACATCCCAGAGGGCAAGCGTGCGCACACGGAAGGAAAGTAGAAGCAGAAAGGGGGAAAGTTTCTGATATCCTGAGCTAGCCATCCCGGGTACCCTGCCTCAGGGTCACCCTGTGTCCTTTGAAAAGGATGCTGCTGGTTGCCTAAGCAGGAGAGCGAGGGCAGGGAGGCCATTATTTCTAGGGCTGTAAGCGATCCCGCCACGAGAAACAGAGATGGATCTGTTCTGCCTTCTGTAGCCTATAAAACAGAAAGGCGGTGGGGGTAGGGGAAAGATGCACACATGCTAATACAAGGGGTCAGGAAGACTCAGCTGCCAGACTCCGGCCAGACAGGAGGAGTGAAGAATTGGGAAAATCAGAATCTTTGTCTGCAATCACCGGGGTATTCAGAGGCTAGGAGGAGGCGGCAGCAGCCGGGGTGGACTAGAAATGGTTAACTCCCAGTTTCTCTCCTGATGAGTAGCTTCAGCTGCTCATCAATAGAATCTCCAGCTGATAATTATTAAGTGAAACTTGGGGCTTGCATTTGCATATGTAAAGCACACTTCCCTCCTAAGCCACAATGGGAGGGAGAATGCACTTCCTGATTGTGCAGCACTGGGAGGTTTGGGTGGGGTGGGGCTCCAGCCTGCTTTGCATGTGCTTCTCCACACTAATCAAGCCAGATATTCAGCAGAAATAAACCCCACATCCCAAAATACGCCATTTGTCAAAATCCAGAGCGCAAATAAGAGACCTCTTTTCTCCGGATCCGAGAAGGATGCATTCTACCACAAAACATGTCTATAAGGAATGTTGATTACCCAGCCAGGCGCACATGGGCTCCCACACACACACCTGGGCTGTTTTACGGGATGGAACGGTTATTAGTTTCTCCAAAAGCAAGGCTTCTATCTTCCTCATGTATTCCTGACACTTTTCAATCTTTGCACCTGTGGATTAAGCAGCTTCAGCCTCGAAGAAGCCAGAAGTAAAATAGCATCAAATTCCAAGTCTCTGATGGCTTATCTCTGTTAGGACATTTGTCTTGGCTCGCGGAGGAGGACAGAAGTTACTGAACACGTCTCTCCTCCCAGAGGAAAGGATGCCATACGGAGAAAAGCCATCAGTCCCAGGAGCACAGTGAGGACACTGTCCTTAGCGTGGCTTGAAAAATCAGGGACTTCAAAATACCCATGCCATTTCTAGGCGCCACGACTTGATTGTAATAAGGATGTCGCTGGGGCTAAATTTACAGGGTGTCTAAAATTATACCCATGACATTCTAAAGGCAGAAACAGACAACAAGATAAAAAAAACAACAACAACAGTATAAATGATCAACTCTGGGTTTCTTCATCCTTGGTTAAGCCTGTGACCCTCTTGGCACCTCAGTACCCTCATCTGTAAAATGGGAGTAAAGATTCTGCAGGAACCCTCTTACCAAGCACCATCGGGGTTATGTACCTACTATGAACATTCATTCATTTGACCTCTTTTTTTTTTTTTTTTTAAAGATTTTACTTATATGAGAGAGAGAGAGAGTGCGCATACACACTGGGGGGCTTGATCCCGGGACCCTGGGATCATGACCCGAGCCGAAGGCTGACGCTTAACCCACTGAGCCACCCAGGTGCCCCTCATTTTGACCATCTTTTGATACAGGACTAAGGCCTCTCCTGTAAGAACACACCCACTGTGTGAATAGGCAGCATACCTTTGTTGCTTAAGTCACAAAGCGATTGTCAAAGGCTTTTGACCAGGATATTATCTTATAGGGAGAACTTAAAAGCCATTTGTGAAGTCATCAGAGAGCAGAAGTCCTTTCATATTTTTATCTCCACCCCCCCCGCCTCCCCCCCAGTTGTTTTAGTTGTCTTACTTCTATCTGACAGCTGCTTTTATGGCAATTTGCCTTTACGTCATTGTTCCAAAATACGCCACTTAGTTGTCTATAGACACGCTTCTTCCTGCCCTCATATTTCACTCCCTTCCATAATAATTCAACTGTATCATTTAATTATATGATAAAGATAACACCATAACAGACTGGGAAACAGATTACAATGATTTTTGCTAAGCACAATATCCAACCGGTGGGAGCAAATGTCAAACAGTTCTAGAAAGCAGGCCAATACCCAGGAGACCGTGCATTTGGAAGGCAACGAACAGTACTCTGACGGAATGGACGCACGCTTGGGGACTGGGTGTGTTCTTAAGTGGGGGTGCACTGAGAATCTTCCACGGAGCCCTTGCCTTGTGGTACTGCTAAGAAGAATGAGAGATTTCCCAGGAGGCACTGTGCTTCGCAGGCGAGGTAGGAGATAAGGGCTTGGTTCAAGTTCTTCTTACTATTTATCTTATAGGGGGTCAGGTCACTGCTTCTGTAAACTATGGCTGCAGGCTCTGAAATAACCGTCCATGTGCTTCTGGTAAAAATACTCCTCCTTTACGTTGGTAGAGCCCCGTGAGACTGAGGTCCGAGCATCTGTGGATCTTTGCTCATCATCTCTTGATCTTTCATGTGAACTGATGTAGGCAGAGAAGGGACTGTGGCTGTTCCCACTCTCCAGGAGCCAGGTGAGGTCCAGAGGTTCACAGGCACGTGCCCCGAAATGTCAGGAGCAAGACCAGAAGCACCGGTCCGCATTCCCTGAAATTGCTTCTCGTGCATATTTTGCTGCTTCCTATCACCTTTACACCTTTTGGAAGTAGCATAAGCATTTAATAGAGTGAAAAGGTGCACCAAAACAGATCTTCACTTGCAATAAAGAAAGGTCACGAGAGAGCAGACTTGAAGCATCTACGCAGACCCCTCCGCCGACCTTGTCCTTCCACATGAAACATTTCAGTGGACCTTGAGTCCGGAAGCCTCAGGCTGTGTCAAAGGTCTTCAAAGGCCCATGTGGGTACAGCGGAAGTGAGAAAAGTCTCCCCTTGCAGCAACTGAGCCATTACAGAGAAGGGAACAGAAAAGGGTTATCTGCTGTGCTGACCTTGGTTGGGCAAGTCATTTAACACCTATAAGCCTCAAATGACGGAACAAACTTTTCTACTTTACAGGGCTAGTTTGAAAATGCCTATGGGAAAGGCCTAGGTGAGCAGGGACTCTTATGGGAATGGGACATGATGTCCTTAAGTGAAGACACACAGGACCTCGTTGTGATTATCAGTACTGTTACTAGACATTGTTCACTTACCATGTTGTTTAATTTAGCAGTAAAAGCAGCCATCTGGTAGATTACAGCATTGATGTCCTCGTATTTGGAGAAGACAAAACTGAAGACAAACAATGCCCTCAGAGCTCTCAAAAGCCAGATGAGTTATTTTCTCCTAGAACAGGAAACGGTCACCCTTCTTCCTTGATATTAATCAAATTAGTTCCAGGAACAGAGAGCAGAAATATACAGGGCCAATGTGTACCTGGATGACCACCATCTGCTAGGTGAGGCCTGAAGAGACCTTTCCCACCTGCTCTGGTGTAAAACCCATGTTGTGCACCCTCTCATGGGGGCTGGGCCACCATCCCCAAGCCGCCATCACTTCTAGATTCAATGACTGCCAGCACACCTGTATTTCCTATAATGCTATACTATGCCGGGAGCTGGCCCCATCAGGCACTGTAATCTGTTTCCCACTAAAGGAAAGAACACACACATCTGAAGCAAGTAATACCTCCAATTTCCGAACCAAAAAGATATGTATATGGGTCAACGTCTGGCAACATGAATAAATGCAAAAGGATCAAGATGACCTCCCCGTGGTTTGTGTTATAATTCAGGAGGCCATGTGCTTGTAGGGCTGCAGTCTGTGGCCAAGGAGCAGATGGGGTCACGGAGGGCAAGAGACACTGCATGTCGCTAAGGTCAGGCTTTTGTAGAAAACATCCTCATACAAATGACAGGAGCCCTGTAGTTGTCAACCCTGTCTGTTTGGAACGCTGACTTCCTCCAGTCTACAAGCTAATTCTGAACAAGATCCAGTAAGTTACTCATTCACTCAATTCACACATTTATAAAGCATCCGCAATATAATAGTCCCTCTACAGGCCCTTTCCCTTGAGAAACTCAAAGCCCAGTGGGAAAGATAAGTAAAGCTGAAACTACAGAGATGATGTTTATCCCTGCAAAGAGATAAAGTGGTAGGATTAAGGACAGTATGCTAAGGATGATGCACATAGAAGCACCTCCTAGCTCTTAAAGGCTCAGGGAAAACTTCCAGGAGGCATCACATCCATGCTGACAGCTAAAGGACGGGCCCACCAAGAAGCTGGAGAAGAGAAGTGCTCAAGCGGAGGAAACGGCATATGCCAAAGCCAAAAACCACGGTTCCCAAACTGTGTGCCAAGATGCCCCAGAGGCAGCCCAGGTTATTTTAAAATTTCTGGAGAAGCCTAGCTATTCTCAGTATCTGCTGGGCACGGCCTGAACTACTAGCTCAAGGTAGTTCACAGTTTCAACATCTGATTGTACTACATTCCAGGTTTTTGGCAAAGCTGGGTTTTTAGAATTTGCTAGGATAAAAAGCACTGACTGCATGGAAACCAGTGTACAATGGGTATCCAGTCTGATTCCCAGGTTTGAGAAGTTATGCAGCCCATAAGTAAATAACTGTATTTAACAGTGAAATTTCCTTTCACTTTAAGTGTGTCCTTTTTTTCAAACAGCTACTAAATTTTTAGGACATGAACAATCAACTGACTAGCTTGGTATTTCATTTGGCCTGTGGGCAAGGTGACACCAAAGGCCCCAGAAAATGAGAAAATGTGGGAACCTGTGCTTTAGAGATCGAAGTTGACCGGAGCTTATAATGGACAGAAAAGATTTTCATATGACTAAGGCACGGAGGGCAAGGGGTGGGGGGCGGGGAAGGAAGACGCTGGAAAGACGGATGCGGGCAGATCACAGAGGGCCTTGGAGGCACATGATAGAACCTGACCCTCATGCTTTTTTTGTGTTTTAAGATTTTATTTATTTATTTGACAGAGAGATAGAAAGAGAGAGAGCATAAGCAGGCAGACAGGCAGGCAAAGGGAGAGGGAGGAACAGACTCCCCACTGAGCGGGGACCCCAATGCCATGCGGGGCTCGATCCCAGGACCCTGGGACCATGACCTGAGCTGAAGGCAGCCACTTAACCGAATGAGCCACCCAGGCGCCCCAGAACCTGACCTTCATTCTGATGCCAGTGGGACCCACAAGAGTTTTAAACTTCCCTGTTGCACAGAACATAATACCACCTGACTTTTCCTGGACTCTCCCCAGTTCTCAGAACATCTGCATTTCACAGCTCGTCACATGGGTACCACACAGTTGCATCCACACTGAGGAGTGAGGTTTGCTGAGGACCAGACCAGTTCTAAGGAAAGCCATCATTAAGTCTCTGCAGAGCGGGGCTTGCAATTTCACCTAATCTACTGAACCTAAGTAAAATCACACTGTAAAGTGTAAAATGCTTTACAACAGAAGTTACCGTTACCTAGCATTTATATGTGGGTTTCACATTCTAAAATTAGTCAAGCTACAGTGAATCTAAGTTCTCTCTGAACCTCTCACAGGGCAAGCTATTAATACCCCCTCATTCTAGCAAGACCTCTCTCATTCTACATTGGTGCCAAAGCTTATGCTTGCTTATTCCTCTAATCCCTAAAACAACTTCTGGATTCAAAGAGAACAAGCTATCTGTGAAATCTGACCCGCTTCACCTCAAGTGTTTGATACATTCAGCATGCTGAAACAATGTATGTTGTCATTTCTCTAAAGCATCAGCTAAGATTTTAAAGAATGCTGGCTATTCGTATCTGCACGTGTGATATATTTTTACAACAAACCAAAGAATATTGTAAACGAATTTACTAAAACATTTCATATGAAGATACTTTCCCTTTAAAATGTCACAGTGGGGCGCCTGGGTGGCTCAGTCATTAAGCATCTGCCTTTCAATCCGGTCACGATCCCAGGGTCCTGGGATCAAGCCCTGCGTCAGGCTCCCTGCTCCGCGGGGAGCCTGCTTCTCCCTCTGCCACTCCCCCTGCTTGTGTTCCCTCTCTCGCTGTGTCTCTCTCTGTCAAATGAATAAATAAAATCTTTAAAAAAAAAAAAAAAGAAAAATTTCTTGCCAGGCAGAGAAAACACTTGTGTCAACCTCAAGCTAAACTGGCCATATCAACCCAATTTCCCTTGCAGTTCCAAAAGTCAGAAAACAGCGGGGTATTAAGTAATTAAAAATCACCCTATCTGCTGGGTCTCGAAGAAAAGAACAATGAAGAAGAGAGATTTTGTAAAGGCCATCCTAGAATGAGCACACAGCAGAGGAGAGGAGACAAGACCGCACTGGCATCTCATACACACTCTCTTATATAGGGCAGAAAATGGTCAGGGGATCAGGGACTTTGGCCAGTTCCAAGATCTTCCCCAGAAAAACCTACTCGCTCTAAAAATGGCAGGAAGAACTGCTATCCTGTATTTATTAACCCTTCTACCTCATTGTGCAGGGTCCCCAGAGGACTGAGTTGAGCTCTACCAGAACAGCAATCCTGGTCTCTCGTGGCACCTGCCGCTTCCTCCATCCTAAGGAAGAGGAGCCTACATCTGACTGTGCATCTGTGTGAAGGACCTGCGCATGCTCGGCCTGGCCCTGCTTCCCTGTTCTTTCTGGGGCCGTCAGCCTGTGGAGAGCCTGGGTCACAGGTCTCCAGGGGGAGAAACTGATGTTTACTTTGCTGCTAAGACTGTCTAATTTGGGTGAGGAAGTAAGTCTACCTGGTTGAGACACATTCATTCTCCAAACGGTTTTAACAAAAAGTGGTATTCTGATCTCTCTGTGCTTGGTCCCATGCCTCTCCATCTATTCTCATCTCAGACCTGGAAGGGAGGGGTATTATTAATTGATCCCTAAAACCTTAACGCTAGAAATAAGCCTAAGAACCCAATCAGTTAATGGAAAGGTAGATCTGATAAACCACAAACCATTTGCATTTCACAAATAGGACATGGAGCACCTATAATGGGCAAGACCTCATGCTAGGTGCTGGGGACACGGAGTGAAGAAAGCAGGTATGGTCTCTATTTGGGTCCGATTTCTAGTTCACCAGGAACACAACCGACGGCCCAATTAATTATTTCGTTGTAAGTGTGATTAGTATAAAGTACTGTGAGGGACCGTAACAAGATTCCCTGGTCTTGGCAACTGCCCCCACTGGATGGGCAAGCCTGAGCCCCAGGAGCCACGTTCAACACTGCCACACACCCCATCACTGCCAAGCCACACCCTCCCTTATCAGCCACACCCCTCACTGCCAAGCCACACCCTCGTCAACCAGCCACACCCCATCACTGCCAAGCCACACCCTCCAAACCAGCCACACCCTCATCACTGCCAAGCCACACCCTCGTCACCCAGCCACACCCCATCACTGCCAAGCCACACCCTCGCCAACCAGCCACCCCCCCACCACTGCCAAGCCACCCCCTCCCCACCCAGCCCCCCCCCCTCACTGCCAAGCCACACCCTCGCCAACCAGCCACCAGGTCACCTCCTTGGCCAATCCTATTCTCTCCATCCCTCCCAACAACCCTACATGCCAAACTCCCAGCTGGGTTTTCTCCCTTATGGCTTCAGCAGGCTTCCAACAGATCCACTCGGATCCGGTCCTATTTTTTTTAAGTTACTTTCAGTCGTGGTCAAACAAGCATCACACAAAACGCATCACCTTTGCCATCTCTACGTGTACAGTTCAGTGGCCTTAAGTTCATTCCGATTGTGTGCAACCACTGCCACCATCTATCTCCAGAACTCTTCGCTTCTTGCAAAACCAGAACTCCGTCCTCATACACAAGGGTCCCCCATTCCTGCTACTTTCTGTCTCTATGAATGTGACTTCTCTAGGGACCCCATACAAACAGAATCAGACAAAACTTGTCTCTTTACGACTGGCTTATCTCACTTGGCAGAATGTACTCGACTTTCACGGTTTTTATTCCCACATTCTGTCTGAAGCACCTAGCATACCTACCAGCATCAAGTAAGGTCTCAAAGAATTGTCATTTCCTTACTTGTTTAACAAACTCACACAACAGGAGAACCCGACTTGGGTTGGTGCAGGAAAGCCATGCCTGACACAGTGAGGTCTTTTCGAAGAACTGAAAAATGAGACAGAACCAGGCAAAAATGGGAATAGAAGAATATCCAAAACAGGAGGACAAGTCAAAGCCATCATGTGAGAAAGAGGTTGCTGTACTTGGAAAACTGGACACACACACACACACACACACACACACACACACACACACACACCAAAACAAGACAGAGGCCAGCGTGTGTGCAGCCGCTTGAACAAAGGAGGGGCTCTAGGCACTGGGCTGCCTGATGCAACAGGACCCAAAGGCCTTGGCAAACATGCTCTCTGAAGACTCCTGATCCTAGGAAGTTCCAGAACAAATGGTACCATACTTGGAGGGACTTAACAGCACAGGCTCTAAATGAGTCTCCAAGACCATCCCCTTTCCCCGACCCCACATACACAAGGATCATATGCAGGGCAATGACTCTAATTTCTTATATGCATTATCTCAATTAATCCTCCTAACACCTCTCCAAAGTGGATATTCTCTCCGATTTAGAGAGAACTGAGCTGGTGAATTCAGCTAGTGAAAGGGCTGGAGTTTGGACAGAGATCTGTCTCTAACATCTGTGAGATTTTCATCAAACCATGGCTCTTAGGAAGCCTGGAGTCTTAGGGTTGTGTGTGTGTGTGTGTGTTTTAATGCTTATGTAAATTCTTTTTCCAAAAGACCGTTTTATGTTTCTATGCATTACAGACACCAGCAGAAGTTGTAGGGTGATATTTTGGTAACAAAAGATATTTTTGCATAAAACATCAAAAAGTGGCTCATGAAGATTCCCTGCTCACTCTACTTGCTAAGAAACTCAGGTCGCAGCTCTGAGGTTCCCCAAAGAAACCAGATCCTGGAGATGAAACCAGAGGAGAAAGGGCCAGCCAGTTACAGGTGGGAGAATCCTCTGAGAGAGGTCACTGCTCACATGTAGTTCTTTGCATTTAAGAGAGTGTGTCCAGTGGGTTAAACCTGCACACCATATAGTTACAGATCAAAGGAAAGAAAACAATTGCTAGCTATCTAAAAGTGGTTTATGAAGATAGTGCAAGAGAAGGGAGAATAGTATAAAAATGTACTAGACAAGTGAAAAGCCAAAATACATATCAAAGACCAGAACTATATAATAAAATTAAAAAGCTAAAGTCTACGATACACACCATGAATATTAGAAAGCTATTTTATTAATTCCCATGGAGGCCATAAGATCCTCGAACAAGGGTTGGAAAACTTTTCATAGGAAGGTCCAGACAGTAAATATTTTAGGCTTTCTGGGCCACATGGTCCCTGTTGTAACTACTCAACTGTGCCCTTGTGGCTTAAAAGTGGCCACAGACAGTACATGAAGCTGTGTTCCAATAAAACTTTATTTACAGAAACACACAGTGAGCCAGATGTGACCTGCAGGCCACACCATGCCAGCCCCTGTCCCCAAAGGCCAAGAACAGGTGTTCTCTCCCATCCTTCAGAGTAGTAACACAGAGCTTGGGTATCACACAAGGAGGGAAATTCAAATTAAATGTTCCTCAGAGTTTTATTTAATTTTCACAAAACTCTACTTCTGTGAATCAAATGTCCTTTATTCCCATTTTTCCAAAGAAGGGACGGAGGCTCAGAGACCTGAAACAATTTTTTTTTTTTTTTTTTTAGATTTTATTTATTTGACAGAGACAGAGATAGCGAGAGCAGGAACACAAGCAGCAGGAGTGGGAGAGGGAGAAGCAGGCTTCGCCCCGAGCAGAGAGCCCGATGTGGGACTCGATCCCAGGACCCTTGGGATCATGACCTGAGCCGAAGACAGATGCTTAACGACTGAGCCACCCAAGCGCCCCGACCTGAAACAATTTTTGCACAGGGCCACCCAGACAGCTGAGCCAGGGGTAGGGTCCAGGGGTGGAGGGCCCCTAGTGTTCAGGTGCTTTTCACTGTACCCTGTGGCCAACTGCTTACAGACGGGGGGACAATCGGATGGAGCATCCAGTTGGGTCACCAGCCAGCCCGGGGGGTGAACTAGGAGTGGTGCACAACCGCATTCATTTCTTCCAACCGGCCGCGGCCGGGCATGGAGCAGGCTCTGCAGGACGTCAGAGCCATGGGTGGAAGCCAGCTGTCGGAGAGACAGGCAGTCACCTCAACACGTCTCACACCACAGCAAGGATGCCTGGGGCCTGCGATCCGAGAGGATCAGCACCCAGACTGGGGAAGCACAAAGCCAGGCTGGAATCAAAAATTTACTTAAAGGGAAGTGGGATGTGTTTACTCAATTCAGGAAGAATCTGCAGGACTTGGAGAGAGACCAAATGAGAGTGACAAAAATAATCCTATAGATGAGAAACCCAATATGCAAACTACAAAAACACAAAGAAGGCGGCTGTTCGTATTTTATGTAAAGGGATACTATTAAACAATCGTGGAAAGCTGCTTTTTATCCCCATAAAGGGCAGCTTTGAGGGGGCAACAAGAACGGAAATAAGGGCCTCCTGTTTGATTTAAAGAAGCTGGTAGTAAATTCTAATAGGAGTTGCTAATGGGTGCGTATCTGAACACACACGAATAGCTCAGTACAAATGATCACCTGAATGTGTATACAAGGCATCTGGGGGAGGGGGGACGACAGGCATTGCACAGAATTCTCCACTTTCTGTGAAATTTCAATATGGAGACCCGGACCAGGGAAGCTCGCTTCCTTTGATTTCTTGGTCCCAACGGTCCCTTAAGTGATGAGAAAATAAATTTCTGCTCAAGTTCTGTTTTTAGCACCAGCCCTAGAATCGGCTCATTCTCTTTTCTGCTTCTCCAAGCTGACCCAGATCTCTCCGCATTTCTTAATGACGTTCTGAGATCTGAGGAGAGCATGGTTACTCTGTGATCTAGCCTCACAAATCTGAGCAGAGTGCACCATGCCACAGAAGGCTTTACAATTACCATGAGGATGAGGCCACCAGAGACAGCTCTGCCTCATGATACCCAAGACACTGTAGTGGGAGAAGTGACATGCCCATTGATCCCTTTTCTTGATGTTGCTCTAATAAAAGAATTGACCACTGGGGAAACAGTACCAATGCTTCAGGGCAGTGATTCTTGAAAGCAGAATTATCCTTAGAGCTTTAAAAAAAAAAAAATTATATAATTTGCCAGGCGCCTACCACAAAACTCCAATTGAGCAGGGATGGGTTGGAATCTGAGAACTGGCCTTTAAAAGAGCCCCCCAGATGGTTCTATCATATAGTCAGCCTTCAGAACCATGGATTTAGGGCATGAAATACTTAAAGAAGGATACACAGGCCACTGGGCAAAGAAAAAAGGCCGAAGAGTAAAGGATCTCCATGGGCCAAGGAGCTAGGTTTAGGAACTGCTTGTCTAGCAACGGAGCAAGAGGTCCTAAATAGGGCAAGTGAGTCATATATACATGAGGGGTGGCTCAACAGTCAACAGAATGCACAGCCCCACTGGAGGTGTTGGAAGAAGAGGTTCATTTCTGCAACAGATGGAAGGAAGGTCTGAATAGACTTGGAGTTTCTTTGAAACCCCGCGAAACTAAGATTCGAACAGGGAGAGGGGGCTCAGAAATGGTTTTCCAGGCATACATTCAGATCAAATGTGACAGAAGATTCTAAGGGTTCTACCATGCACTTAACCCAACTGCTGTCCCGTAATGTTTTTCCTTCCTCTTATGTATCAGAATTCACTCCCAAATACCCCCAGCGTGTTTCCAAAATAAGCCCCGTCTGCAAATATCTTCTTAAATGAACCCTAGCAACAGGTCCTATTTAACGTACAACCGAGCACTTCACCTCTGTCCAGAACACAATTTCTCCACATCTCCTCGTGGCTCAGGGAAGTTTTGGCCCAAATGCTACCAGATCTGAGACACCTGCCTTGACCACTCCATCTCAAACAGCTGCCCATGGCACATATCACTGGTTATCTGCCTTCCCATTTTTCCTCCTAGCACACACCACTACTTGACCGTTTTTAAATTTAAGATCTCCCCCAATTAAGATAGGAGCTTCCTGAGATCAAGCAATCTGGTTTGCTCATGGGTCTACAACAGTGCCTGACATAAAGTACACAGATCAAATATTCAATGAATGAACAATGGATGGATGAACTGATCTTCTATGTGCCAGCCACTTTGCTGGTGTACAGGCTGGTATGGATCGAACTCTGTCCGCCCCCCCCCCCAAATTTGTATGTCGACGTACTAAGCCCTAGTTCCTCAGAAAGTGACCTTATTTGAAAATAGGGTAGTTGTGGATATAATTAATTAAAAATGAGGTCATACAGGAGCAGAACGGGCCCCTAATCCAGTATGACTGGTGTCCTTGTCCAACGAGAAATTTGGAAATACACAAAGAGAATGCCATGTAAAGACTGGGGTCATGCTGCTGTAAGTCAAGAGGGAACATGGCCCTGCCAACACCTTGATGCTGCACTTCTGGCCTCCTGAAACCTTAAGAGAAATTTCTGTTGTTTAGGCTAATCAGTGTGTGCTCTTTACTTATGGCAGCCCTAGTGAACAAATATATGGGGACCCCAAAATCAGAAAGTTATATTCCACTCTAAAGCTGTTTACTGTCCCCATTTGGGCCACCCAAAACGATGTGCTGCAGGCCACGCACCCAGATTCAGAAACAGATTCCATGGAGTCTCTGAACCCTGATAAAGGGTGGTAAGGACCAGGAGTAAGAGGACAGGTGAATGAGAGGACTACTTCCAGGGGAAACAGGTGAATTCACAGGTACAGGTATGTTTACGACAAAATAAGTCCGTGATGTCTTGCCTGCACCTTTCTAACCCCAGAACTGAGGGTGATGCCTTCGGACACCTTTAATAAATATGCATTGATCTGGTTGTACCGTAACTATTGGCCGAGAGTAGTTCTCACCCCACCCGTATCAAGCCTTCGGAAGGCATGAAAAAAAATCCGAACAGTTGTGTGATCCTCCTGGTTCCCAAAGAACAGACTCTTGGCTTTTGGAAAGGGCAGAGCCCACCCATGAGTGTGAAAGATACAGATTCTTCTTGTGTCTAGCAAAGAGAATCCTGACTTTCAGATGTCTCATTGAGACATTACCCAGAAGGCAAGTCATTATTTCAACTCAGATGTCTTCTCAGAATACCCTCTTGTCATCTGTTTTCAAAAAAAGACTGAAAAGATGATGTTGTTGGAAATGTCATCTGCCTGTTACGCAGAAGCGAAATCAAAGTGCTCTTTGTGTTAAATGTGACTATCATTGCACTTGAAATCCAGAGCATAAATGTTACTAATACCCTCTGCAATCACCCACCCAGTTATGTCAGCTGGCGGAGGCTGCAAAGACAGATTCCCATTTCTTCCTTTTGCCACTTATTTTTTTCTTGTTAATTTAAAAATATCACAGTGTTTTAATTGCACTCAACTTAATTTACTATACCTGCCAGTTCCAACACACTTCATTATTTATATTGCTGGAAAAGCACTTAAAAGTCAAATTGCATAATTTGTACTTGTACATCTTTAAGGTAGATTTATATCTGAAGTTGTAAATAGCATTGCTATTTGGTGGTATTGCTCTGAATATTAAATTTTAGCAAGTTGTCAACCCCTAAATACATGCAGAAACTAGTAGGAATGGGTCATTAGTTATTAGCTATTAAAAGAGGAGTTGAAAAGTCCATTCAAATTTGCAGCTGCTTGGCGCAAAGGGTCCAGGGCCAGACTGCCCGGGTTCAAATCCCAGCTCTGCCGTTTGTTACACGTGTGTCCCGAGGCCCGGGACTGAAACTTCCTGTGCTTCGTCTTCTTCCTGTCAAATAGGAATACTAATAATACCTACACCTCAAAGGAGCGTGGTGGAGATTAAATCAGATTACATACATAAAGTTCTCAGAATGGTACCTGGCGTACAGTAGGACAATTTAAGCACGTGCTAGAGCATGGATTTCCACTACCGGAACGGTCTCGGGCTAAGGAGAGGGGTGGAGAAAAGACCAGAGACGTAAATGATGCAGTTACACCACACAGAGGCCACAAGTCTGGTGCAAAGCGGTTTGGGGGCTCTCTGGGTGGGAAGGAAGGAAGGTAACCCGCAAAAACGAGCCGGCATGGGGCACACAGGCATTCCGAGTGCTATGCCATGGTGATGCGATCCATGGCCGTGCTGGGGGAAGAACACCGCATCCCCCGACATATTAAAATCAGAAATCAGGTTGATAATTTTTGTTCACGTTGCAGCTGTGTTGGAAATATCATATAAATCCGTTGTGCTTTTACTCTAGTTCTTTCAAGCTACTTCTACACAGAGATTGTACCAAGTTGCACATGTAAATATTTTTTATTATTATTATTATTTTTTTTTAGGGAGAGCACACCCAATCAGCGGGAGGGGCAGAGGGAGAGAGAATCTTAAGCAGGCTCTGTGCTGAGCGTGGAGCTGACGCGGGGCTCAATCTCATGGCGCTGAGGTCATGGCTGGAGCCGAAACCAAGAGTCGGACACTTAACCGAGTGAGCCACCCAGGCGCCCCGCACATGCAAATAATATTATAATGAAAATTATTTACGTCGACACAGGGCGCTGAGAAAAGTGTTCCTTGGGAAAGGGATGGGGAGATACTGAAGACGAAGAAACTTAGCCCCGAGAGATCCACAGACCAAGCTGGCCCTGGCTCCTCTCCCCGCCCCCACGCGTCCCCCTCATCCTTCGGCAAAGCACCCCGGGCTACTCCCTGTCGCCAGGCCTCCACCATCTCCCCACGTGGGCCAGCTTGGGCATTTCATCGCCGGCTGCAGGGAGGGTCTCTGCTACTGCCCCAGTGGTTACAGTCCACCTGCTGGGAAGAGAGGCAGGCATAACAGGCAACTGTATGGTGGCTCCCCTGTGTTCCCTGAGAATTTGTTGTCACCGTGTCCATGGCGGGGAGCTCATGCCCAATCCAAAGTGACTCCCCTCTCGAGTCCCCTCTAACACCCATCCGTGGGCAGTCTGGTGACTCCCACTGGCAGAAGTTAGCTCATCTTCCACGGGTTCTGCCACTGCCCTTCACGCCTGCCGCCACGTGAGCAGCTCTCTTCTTTGTACAAAATCCTCTCTGGTCACATCCGTGTTCTCAGGGAACGGTAGGCTGCTTCAAACCAGAGACCATGTGTCTCTGAACCGCTGGGTCCCCAGCCACACACGCACAGCCTGGTGCACAAGCAGAAGCTCACAGAAAACACGCCGGCCAGAGTGTCACCTACCGTGGGCCAGGCACTCTGCTGCGCGCCTGCTACCGGGTTAGCCGAGCCCGAAGGAAAACCGGAGACGTGTGGTTTGATTTCCCTGGGACGCAGGAGGCCAGTTCGCAGCCCAAAGGGATGCCGGCAGCAGGAAGCAGAGCTGCACGTTCAATGCCAAGTCTCCTGGCTCCAGCCAACTGTGTAAGAGTATCCACGACAACGACAGAAATAATAACACTAGGGAACACGTTATAACCTCCTCTGTAACAAGCACTCTGCACTTTTAATTTACTTTGTCCCTAAGACCTCATAAGACCAATGCTATTATCATCTCCAGAGGACAGGAAACTGAGGAACAGAGTGGTCAGGCAAGGTACCAAAGTCACACAGCTCCTAAATGGTGGTTATGGTCTTTGAACCATCTGTTATGCCTGCCTCTCTTCCCAGCAGGTGGACTGTAACCACCGGGGCAGTAGCAGGGACCCTCCCTGCAGCCGGCGATGAAATGCCCAAGCGCGGGTCCAGAGGTACCAGAACAGAACCGAGGGTTTGCTGCAGGTAAAGCCCTCCCCTTCCCCGGGTCTAGGATGTGGCGGCCCCCTCCATGTTACTAGCAGCGGCGCTAACAGCTGGTGACAGCAGCAAGAATGCTCTAGGCTGAAGGCTGTCCCCTCGGCATGGAGGCCAGGAGGGCGGGGAGGCGCGGACAGCAGACCATTCCGAGCTAACCGAACAGTTTCATGGTGAGCAGCTCTTTAATAAGACGCAAAGCAAGATTTAATACCGAACACACTGGCCCTCAAGTCAGCAGCGTCAGAAATCACCACGGGCTGGGGCTGGGACACCCAGTGTGAATGTGGAATGTGGTCAGGGAAGGAGTGTTCTAGGACACCTCCCCCCGGAATTCCTGCTCTCCGGCATCTGATCTCTTCTCCACCCGAGCTCCCCGCCATGGACACGGTGACAACAAATTCTCAGGGAACACAGGGGAGCCACCATACAGTTGCCAAGGCCAATAAGAGAGCAAAGACTGAAAGACTGGCCCCGGGCTCCCCATGTGTTAGATCCTTCAAGTCCCTGGCACCCACGGGGTGTGACCCACCCTCAAGAAACAAGACTGATACAGGAGAAAAACCCATGGAGGACCCCTCAAGAAGCTTTCTCTTTGAGGACTCATCTGGTGTTTCATTCGTTTCCCGAGTGGCACTGCCTATTAGCAAGGGGGTAGCCCATTTGGGGACAGGTAATGGGGAATGTATATAGTGCTAATTATTAGATCCTCATTAGTACACCCAGGGATGGAGAAATAGGTTGCCCACTTAGTGCAGTTAAGCAGCAGAGACCTCCTTATATAACACTATTCTCTTCTCCCTACACCCTATACTTACCCAGGATGCCACTCCGACCCCACCTGCCCTCCCACAGCTATATTCTTTCCATTCTCCCCCCACGCCCCCCAACCCTCCCGCTTTCTCGGCCATGGCTCTGAGCTTTTTACTTCGCTCCTTCAAGGTACTGGATGATAGCCTCCATTTCAAGGACTCCCAGGTGCCTGGGGTAGAACTACCACACTTTACCAAGCTCCTACCAGCAGAGATTTTCCTCGGGATGGGCACGTCGCCAAAACATAGTCAATCCAAAGTCTACCCAAAAACGTGCCACAGGGAGGGGTGAGGGCACAACCGGCTCAGGAAAGCACAGAGGGGCAGCTAGTGCAGGTCTGGACGTGAGAAGGGCTTAAAGAAAAAAAGGAGGCGAGGCTGGAACCCTTGGGACTAGGGGAGGGGCTGAGCAAATGAGAGGGCGCATCAACATGCGAAAGAAACCAGAAGCCATTCTGCCTGAAACACTGAATGCAGATCTTCCCCGAGGCATCTGTTAAAAGCATGTGGAAATCCCTGAAAATATGAGTAACCCATGCTACATTCAAAATTGTATCCGATACCCAAATGATGGAATCCAAGCATGCCCCACTGGGGCATCTGGGGGAACAGGGGTTTTTCCATATGGCATTATTATTATTTTTTTTTATGTTATGTTAGTCACCATTCGTTACATCATTAGTTCTTGATGTAGTGTTCCATAATTCATTGTTTGCGTGTAACACCCAGTGCTCCATTCAACATGTCCCTTCCTTAATACCCATCACCTGGCCAACCCATCCCCCCAACCCCCTCCCCTCTAAAACCCTCGGTTTGTTGCTCAGAGTCCATAGTCTCTCATGGTTCGTCTCCCTGATTCCCCCCCCTTCATTTTTCCCTTCTTACTATCTTCTTTTTTTATTAACATATAAGGTATTATTTGTTTCAGAGGTACAGGTCTGTGATTCAACAGTCTTACACAATTCACAGCGCTCACCAGAGCACATACCCTCCCCACTGTCTATCACCCAGGCACCCCATCCCTCCCAACCCCCACCACTCCAACAACCCTCAGTTTGTTTCCTGAGATTAAGAATTCCTCATATCAGTGAGGTCATATGATACATGTCTTTCTCTGATTGACTTATTTCGCTCAGCATAATACCCTCTAGTTCCATCCACATTGTTGCAAATGGCAAGATTTCAGGGTTTTTTGATGGCTGCATAATATTCCATTGTGTGTGTGTGTTTGTGTGTGTGTGTGTGTGTGTGTGTATGTGTATATATATATCACATCCTCTTTATCCATTCATCTGTTGATGGACATCTAGGCTCTTTCTAGTTTGGCTATTGTGGACATTGCTGCTATAAACATTGGGGTGCACGTACCCCTTTGGATCACTCTGTATGCCATTATTAAGGCAAAGTCACATAGCATTTCTCGACGCAAGTGTAGGAATAATGACATCAGACTCAACTGTGTGGGGTTTGTTCAAAAGCACATTTCTGAGCCACACCCCTGGTCTGACCAAACCAGAACTCCTAGGCATGGGTCTCAGGAATATGCATTTTTAACAAACCCCCTAAGTGGTTTTTACTCCCACTCAAGACTGAGAACACTGCTGTATAAAGTTGTGGAGCTGGGTTCTGATTCTGGCTCTGAGGCTTAGGACAGCTTTAGGAGATGCCCCTCATCAGAACAATGTCGCTGCCGAGTGCTGACTGTGGGTCTGGGACTCACATGCCCACAACACGGTAGGGAACAGAGAAATAACCCTGACGCCAGTAAAGCACATAGCATGCTCACCGCATTGTCTCAGACCCTCGATCTTCTGGGCTGTAAGCTGTGGATGATCCCAGCACGACCCTACCTGGTTGTGGGGGAATCACGGAAGAGGAGACAGTCGTGGAGAGCAATTAGCAGAGGGCCTGGCACAGGTTAAGTGCTCAAAAGATGATGTATTCATCTATGATGGTACCTATCGACTCACCTCTCAAGGCAGAGTGCATATAAACTTACCATGTGTAAAAACAAATGCAGAAAAACGTGGCAAACTGCTCTGCTTTCTTGGGGCACCTGAATCTTTAGCTCAACAGGTAAACAGCAGGCAACCTGGTCTACAGCTGACCCTGGGGACTCTCATGAACTAGAAGGACCAGCCTTGCTGGAGTCCCCTCTTTCCCTGGAACAATCAAGTTCCACACACTTCTCAGCACGTCCACTCGGGCCACCCTGGCCTGGACCAGCCCCACCTCTGTCTTGGGGATAACAGCCTCCTCCCTGGTCCCCTGACTGCAAAATTCCTTCCAGCCAACACTCTCCACACAGCAGGCCCCTGCTTGGAGCCCCCTGATGTCGGGTGGCCAGATTTAGCAAATAAAAATACAGGATGCCCATCCAAACTTAACAATCATCCAGGGTTTACCCACAATTCAAATTTAACTGGCCATCCTATATTTTATCTGGCCACAGGATACCAATGGCTTCCTATTGCATTTGAACTAGAAACCAATCTCCTTTCTACCATCTGTGAGCTCCACACCATCGGCACGGGGCTACCTCTGTTCCAATCTCTTCCTCCTTACTCTCGCTGCAGCACATCAGACTTGTACAGCCTTGAGACAGCCACACTTGTCCTTCCCTCCACCTGGACACTCTTCCTCGGATCCCCTTACTCCATTCAGGCCTTTGCTTCAAGACAGCCAGCCTCTTCTAAGACGTCCCGTCAGAGGCCCTATCGGACCCCACTCTCTACCCTCAGGCGCCATCTCTTTCCCTTGCTCATTTTTTTCTTTATAACATTCATTGTCAGCTGACAGAGTTTCTTTCTTACCCATTGTCCTTACTGGAAAGTTCTATGAGGTCCTGAGTATACCCCCCGAGCTGAGAGCAATAGGTGGCAAAGAGTAGGTGCAAAATAAATGTTTGTTGAATGAATGGATGTTCAAGGAGGTGCCGCATCCCGCTCCGCGCAAGACAGCCACACCAGAAGCTTTGCCAGTTCCAAACACCCCAGCAGGTGTTGTTGACGGCTCAGTTACATCTTGTCCTGGGAAAGTGGGTAGGAGGGGGAGGAGGGGGGCACGTGGGGCTGACGCTCCCTCTTCCAGGGAGGCTGGGGAGGTGGGAGGTAGGAAGAGGATCTGTTTGTCAGGTGGGCCCCATGCCAACATGGGTGCTGCCCACCTAAGGAGCAAAAATACCCCAACACTAATTCTTGTCCTAATCTTCCTCGAACAAGGCCCGCCCTCTGCTCCTCCCTCGATGGGAGGGAGACAAACATCACGCCTGCAGAGAACTTGCATATGCTCCTTCTCTCCCCCAAGATTCAGCACAACCACAGGCAGACAGGGTTACTGTCCTCATTTTACTGGGGAGGAAATCAAGGCTAGGAATGGTGAAGTAACTTGCCCAAGATAACACAGCTTATAAGGAGCCAAGTCAGGATTCAAATGCGGCGAAATGTAGCAAACTAAGTGTAGAAACTGCAGCTAGACCGCATGGGATGGAGTCCTGGCCCTGATGCCGTCTCTACAACATCCATCTATCCGGCAGAGATACGAAGAGTACTTGCCTCACAAGACGTCATGGACTAGCCCTCGCTTGCTGAAAACGGTGCCTGGCACATAGGAAGCAGTCCCCAAGTGTCCATTTCTTCAGGCTCAGATTTCAAGAGTCTAAATCCCCTTGCATGTTGCATAGATTTTTTTTTTTTTTTTTTTTAAGACAGAGAGAGAGAGCACAAATAGGCAGAGCGGCAGGTAGAGGGAGAGGGAGAAGCAGGTTCCCCGCTGAGCAGGGAGCCCGAGGCGGGGCTTGATCCCAGGACCCTGGGACCATGCCCTAAGCCGAAGGCAGACGCTTAACCGACTGAGCCATCCAGGCGCCCCGCATGTTGCAGAGATTTGAACCCAGACCTCCGGCTCCAAAAGCTGTGCTCTCTTTTCAGCCCCCTTCCCAGCCTCATCACCCCTCTCTCTGGGCCTTGCTCTCTCAGCTGCAAGTTGATTAAAAGCGGCCTTGCTGGTCATGAAGCCTCCCAAGCTGATGAGCTGGGCTCTTCCAGGATTCGTCTGCTGCTTTCCTTCTGATTGTTATGGGCACACTAACTGGCCCTGTTCCACCTCCCTAATTTTTCAAGCTCTCCCCCACCAACCTCCTTCAATGATCCCCCCCACCCCCATACTGGCCCTAGCTTTGCAAGGTTTTATGACCTTCCTGAGCACAGATCCAAATGTAAAAACACTACATTAAGCACCAAGCCCTGGTTTAGAGCTCCACGCCAGTAAATTAAAAATTATAGTTCCCACAGTAACCGTCTCTCTTCCTACCATGCCCATATTTAGAACTGTGTGTTACTGTACACGCTGACAAATTTACTGCTTTTAATGTGTGTGTGTGTGTGTGTGTGTGTGTGTGTGTCTAGCTAAGTTACGAGGAACGCAAAAATTCCATCACAGAACTTTTCTGACTTGGGGGAGACTGAATTCTCAGCTGGAGTCCTGCACAGGGATCTTCCCCTGCCTGTGGTGCATCTCTTCCGGCAGGAATAGATACAGAGCAGACCCTGGTGAATGCTCGCAGAGCCACACTCCATCCGGTTCTGTGCACCCAGGAATAGGAGGCCCTAGGCTAGCACGACTCCCGGCACTCCTGCCGTGCTGCGAAACGGGGGCTGACAGCAATCCCTGCTGCATTTGGTTTGGCAAGTATCGGGACAGATAAAAGCAGAGAGGGAGAGAGATGAGAAGGGGGAGAGGGACAGGCATGAAGCAGAGGGTGGGCGGAAAGATTTAGGAGACAAAAGGGAAATGGGGAAGGGAATACACAGGGGAGTCCAAAAAGTAGAAAAGATCAAAGAAAGAGGAAGAGGAGTGGGGCCAAATCCCCAGGATTGGAGAAGGGCGTGAGAAATGTAAAAAGAAGGAAAAGGAAAAAAGAAAAAAACAAAACAGGACAATTAAAATGGAGAGAAAAATGACATGAATAAATCATCTTTAAAATACGTATACTGTGCATCTTTCACAATGCATGTTGAAGAACTTTCAGCCGGAAACTGGAGACGACACAAAGAAATGGAAAGACATTCCATGCTCACGGACTGGAAGAACAAATATTGTTAAAATGTCCATACTCCCCAAAGCAATCTACACATTCTATGCAGTCCCTATCAAAATGCCAACAGCATTTTTCACAGAACTAGAACAAACAATCCTAAAATTTGTACAGAACCACAAAGACCCCCAAATAGCCAAAGCAAATGGAAAAAAATAAAGGAAAGCTGGAGGCACAATTCCAGACTTTAAGTTATATTACAAAGCTGCAGTCGTCAAAACAGTGCAGCAACGGCACAAAAGTAGACACATGATGAAAGGAACAGAAGAGAAAACCCAGAAATAAACCCACAATTATATGGTCAATTAATCTTCCACAAAGCAGGGAAGAATATCCAGTGGTGGCCTGGGGAGTGGAGCCTCCAGCCACAGAAGCCCTTATGGTGCTAGCCCATAGGGGGCGCCAGCCGGGAGGGTCTGCACGACTTCCAGGCATCCGTGGTTAGCACTCATCCGTGCAGCCCCGGAAGGTGGTCTGGACACCCTCAGGGGCTGAGCTCTGCACTTCCTCCTCGTGGTGATCCATCACAGTTCCCGAAAGAAGGTCCCTCCACCTGTGGCCCCAATGAGCCCCAAAGAGTCCAAACCCTGGGACCACTCCAAGGGAACCAGCCTGTGGTTTCAGATCATGCATTCTTTTCTAGAAAGAACAGAGCACTTGTACACATCACCAGGGACTCCTGCACCAACCAGAACGCCAAGGAACCAGATCCTCTTACACAACCTCCAAGCGCTGTGATTAAGTCTGTAGCTTGCACCATCAAGACTGCATTATAATCAAGAACTGTCACAGACCACTGCACTCCCTTAACTGATTAACTGCCCTAAATTCATTTAAAAATCTTTGGACCAGGCAGAAACCTTGGAGCTGACTTTTGGACAAGAGTCCGCCAGCCTCCTGAATAAAGCTCATATTCCTTTCCAATAAAAAAAAATTTGTGTGTGTGTGTATGTGTGTGTATACCTCCAATGGGAAAGGAATAGCCTCTTCAACAAATGGTGCTGGGAAAACTGGACGGCTACGTGCAAAAGAAGGAAACTGGACCACTTTCTTACACCATACAAAAAAATAAATTCAAAATGGATTAAAGACCTAAATGTGAGACCAGAAACCATAAAAATCCTAGAAGAGAACACAGGCAATAACTCCTCTGACATCAGACATAGCAACTTTTTTCTAGATAGATCCCCTGAGGCAAGGGAAACAAAAGCAAAAATAAACTACCGGGACTACATCAAAACAAAAAGCTTCTGCACGGAGAAGGAAACAATCAACCAAACTAAAAGGCAACCTACGGAATGAGAGAAGGTATCTGATAAAGAGTTAGTATCCAAAATATGCAAAGAACTTATAAAACTCAACATCCCCAAAAAATCCAATTAAAAAATGGGCAGAAGGTACGAACAGACATTTCCCCAAAGATGACATCCAGATGGCCAACAGATACATGAAAAGATGCTCAACATCATCATCAGGGAACTGCAAATCAAAACTACAATGAGATATCACCTCACACCTGTCAGAATGGCTAAAACCAACAACACAAGAAACAATAAGTGTTGGTGAGAAAGTGGAGAAAAGGGAACCTTTTTCTTGCACTGTTGGTGGGAATGCAAACAGGCGTACACTCTGGAAAACAGTATGGAAGTTCCTCAGAAAGTTAAAAATAGAACTACCTTATGATCCAGCAACTGCACTCCTGGGTATTTACCCAAAGGATACAAAAACACTAATTCAAAGGGATACATCCACCCGTATGTTTAGCTAAGATATGGAAGCAGCTCAAGTGTCCATCAATTGATAAATGGATAAAGAAGATGCGTTATATATACACAATGGAATACTATAAAAAAGAATGAAATCTTGCCATTTGCAATGACATGGATGGAGCTAGAAAGTATATATTTGCTAAGCAAAATAAGTCAGAGAAAGGCATATACCATATTATTTCACTCATGTGGAATTTAAGAAACAAAACAAGCAAAGGGGGGGAAAAGAGAGAGAGATCAAGAAGCAGACTCTTAACTATAGAGAACAAACCGATGGTTACCAGAGGGGAGGGGGGTGGGGGGATGGGTGAAACAGGTGATGGGGATGAAGGAGTGCACTTGTTGTGGTGAGCACTGGGTGTTGTATGGAATTGTTGAATCGCTATACCATACACCTAAAACTAATGTAACACTGGATGCTAACTGAAATTAAAGTAAAAACTTAAAAAAAAAAAACTTTCACCCATAGATGCTGAATGTTAGTCCCTCATCTCCCCATGTTCTAGAAGCTTCCATGGGTAATCTTGCCATGGTGTGAAGGGTGGAGCCAGGCAGGGTGGATACAAACACCAGCTTCACCATATAGCTGTGTGACTTTCAGTGAGTTGGCTGATCTCTCCAGGCGTGGTTTCCTCACTGGTGAGTTGAAGACAGTGGTCCTGTCTTGTGGGTGGTCCTGAGGACCGAGTATACACATGTAGAACCATGTGTAATGCGTTATATATACACAATGGAATACTATATATAGGTAATATATAAACGTAAGGGCTATAAAATTTCTAGTGAGCGCAGTCATTATCCAGACCTCCTGACAACCCTGAATAGACGCATCTACATCCTCATTTAACCCTTGAAGACACTGGCGCCCAAGCTCCCACACATACTCATCAAGAGGAGGCAGAATTCTAACACGCTCCATGCTCCTTCTTCTAGAGACTCCAGGGGAGAGAAAGGAGGAAAGAAGAGCAGGGAAGACAGGGAGATAAGGAGCGAGAAGAGCACCCTCTCCCCCTCAGATCACAGGGGACAGGGGTGAGAAAGCAAAGAGACCAGAGAGAAGAGGGATAAAAGGGAAAGGAAAAACATCCTGGGACCTTCCTGACAAAGGCCACCAAGTACAAGATCAGTTTTTGTGCCATCTCCATCTGGCTTAGTGGGGACCCTCTAGCCAACAAGGCCAGCGCCGGGAGGGGGTCCCACACTGCCACCTCCCCACAGTCCCGTCGGGTCTCTTCTCCCACACAGCAGCCGGCCATCCAAGACTCTCCTGGACTCTGCCAGTCCCACAAGCCACAGCCGCTGCACAGAACAGAGCTCACGGGGACCCTGCGTGGAATCCCCTCCACAAGCACGGACCCCAGGTCAAGTGCACAGCCCTGGCCGGTGCTGGAATCATCCTTTGGCCAGAGAGCAGACGGTACCTAAGGGAAACACAGAAACCCCACAAAGGCTCTGTGCAATTGCTTTCCACAGTCCAGCCACATACTGTAGGCAGGTGCGCAAGCAGCCGCGACGGCAAAACGCGAATCCAGTTGGCATTTGGAGGGAGGGAGGGAGAAGAGGTTGCTGGTCAGGAAGAGTGGCTTCCCCCCTTTCCGAAGAGATGAGAGGAAGGAGGGAATAAAAAATAGGTTTGTCATCACCCTACCACCACAAGCCATGCACGTGACCTTGATCAAAGAGAGAACGAGCGTGGCTGAGCATTGGATGTGGCAGTACCCGTGGACTGGTTTCCCGCCAGCAAACACTGACTGCACAGTAAGAAACCTTGTGAGCCCTGGACTGGAATATGGCTCTTCACAGGCCTGGAGGACGCAAGTCAGCAAAGCAAGCAAAACACGTGCCTCTCTGCTCACAGCCATACATCTCCACACAGACCTGGACATAAGAACTGACCAAGCCGCATTAATCTCTCCTACGTTTCCCAGCGTGTCTGGCCCATCGTGGCAGCTTCCTCACAAGTGTTTGCAAAGGCCACAACTACTCCTACCCTCTGGGCCAGTTCTTCCAGTGGTTCAAACATGCAGACAATGGAAGACCCCTAAGGAACCAGGAAGAGCTATGGCCTGGGAGGGTGACCCCACTCTTCTCGAGATAACCCTAAGGACTCCCAGGGGACCAGGTCTCTTTCCCACTCTGCACCCCTATTTCTTCTCCTCTTCAAAATGAGCAGTGTTACATACAGTATCTGTAATGTAATCTAAAAGGCAAGCCTCTCCCTTGTTATTTCAATAATTCATTCCTGAAAGGTAAAACGTTTTGTGCCAAAAAAGCTAACATGGAACCAATTTCCCACAATGTTACATGGGAAGCATTATAATTAAAATTATAAATTAAAATTATAATTAAAACTTCTAATGCACTGCATGTTAAGCCCACTCCCTCCTCCCACTCAAGTCCCTAAAATGTAAGGAAGACATCATAAGCATAGAACACCTATATAGAAGTGACACATTCTCCTGTTAGGATGTGAAATACTTAAAAATGTTGCTTCCTGATCAGGAAACTACTCATGCAACGGTCAGCAAACAGTTGCTGTGCATACAGCACGGTGACCTTTCCTCGTACCAGCAACATCCTGGACCCACATCCCCATCTTGTTGAGGCTTGGAGGCTTCTAAAAGCTCTATGGAGGATTCTGATTTTCTGCCTATTGTATCTGGTCTATAACTTAATGCTTATTGCAATACATTATTTTGTTAAAAGTATTATATGGGTTTTTGCAATGTAAATATAAACAACCTACGTAAATATCACCCTAAAAGTGTAGCGTTGATATGTACATTCTATGAAGTTTAAGTATTAGAAAAAAACAAGAGGCAGCAGTCTTATCTATAAATCACCAAAAGATGGAAAAACCCCAATGTTCATCTACAGATGAAGGGATAAACAAAACGCACTACACATACATACAGTGGAATTTAAAAAGGAAAATTTAAAAAGAAAATTCTGACACATGCTACAACATAGACAAACCTTAAAGATATTCTGCCAAGTAAAATAAGCCGGTCACAAAAGGACAAATATTGTATGATTGCACATTTATGAGGTACTTAGAATAGAAACATTCACAGAAACAAAGTAGAAGTTGCCAGGAGCTGAGGGAGCAGGGAACGGGGAGTTATTGGTTAATGAACACAGAGCTTCTATTTAAGATGATAAAGCACTACCGGAAATGAATGGTGGTGATGGTTACCCAACATCAGGAATGTACTTAATGCCATGGAAGTATACTCTTCAAAGTAGTTACAGTGGTAAGTTTCATTAAACAAACAAGATGCACTCTACTAGGAACTCAACCCAGAAGCAAGAAGTAAGGTGTGGATCTAGTGAATTTTGGAATGGATCTGGATCTAGTGAATTTTGGAATGGGGTTTTCTTCACAGTGGCTTGTTAAATGGCAGGTGGAATTTTAGAAAAGAGCTCTCACTGGTGAGATGTTTTCAAGAAATGTGGACAGGCCAAAACATTTTAGAGATTGTCTCCACCATTCCATAAACAGACTGCAAATCTAGAGAGATTGCCCATCCTCAGTAATGGCGTCGTAGGGGTGGATCCCTAAGCAGTCTTGTTTCCAGCCACTGTTGGGAAAGACTTCTATCTGCCTAGACACCAGCTACGACCACAACAGCAATGGGCCCTGCAACTTTGCCATGTCCGCCTCTTGTGATCCTTTCTGTAAGATGGTAGCCAGAGCATCTCAAAGGACAGAGGACAGAAACATCATTGATATTTTCATGGTGGCCTGAATCACTTGGTGCATATTGGCTAATGAATGTAGGGAGGTTACAGTGGGAAACTAACGCTCGTCCAACTCAGACTTTTTGGCCACTACTATTACCTATAAAATCGGCTAAGATTTTTAAATGACCAAATTGATTCAGGTACATTCACAAAAAGATAAAGTGGGATTAGATAGGTTCCCCCCTCACATCCCAGCCAGGATTTCGTCCAACTATAAAAGCTTGCACTTAACCTTATCACGGAAATGCCTAGATGCAGTCTCTGCATGGCTGGCACCAACTTTGGGACTATCACTACAGAGTAAGAGAAACAGATTAAGTACTTACTGGGCATCTTCTGTGGATGGGTGCATCCACACTATATCCCCAATCCCAGCTACTTCAGTCACCTAAATTATGAGTCCTTGGTGCTATCCTGTTCAGCAAAAGTCACCTCATCCCATAAAGTAGTGCCGGGCGGCTGGGATGACCTTCTCAACAGCCAACAGCTACCTGACGCAGGAAAGGAAGGAACCATACATCCTACCCATTTTTTCAAATTTTTTTTTAACATTTCCTTAGGAAATTTTTAAGCACACTGTAAAGGTGAAAGAATTTTACAGTGAACATGTATATCCCCCCCCATGTCTACATTCTACACTAATAACTTAACCATGTTTTATCACATCCACCCATCTATCCACCAGCCCATCTTTTTTCGAAAAATGCATTTCAAAACAGCAAGGTAGTCAACAGCACATTATTCCCTAGGCACTATGGTATGGATAGCATTAACTAAGGTTCAGTAATGTGTATTTTTTTCTTTTTTGAGGAAAAAGGTACCTTATTATAATGTAAAACCTAAACCCCTTTTAAGACACAGAACATTCTGGAGTGATGATGCAATTTACTCACACCCCCTCCCCGTCTCTGCCTACACTCCCCAAAAGCAATCATTTTTCTGATTTATTCCCATTATCATTAGGTACATCTATTAGGAATCATGAAGTATATGCTTTTGGCTAAGCCTTCTTTCATAGTGTAACATTTCTGTGATTCGTCCATGTTGTGCATACCAGTTGTTGGTTTCGTTCTATTGTTCAACGAGTGACAGGTCACTCTATCAATATATCGCAGTTTGTCTGTTTATTATTCATTTTCTTATTGACAAACACCTGGGGTTTTTTGGCAAGGATCACAACTGAAACCGAAGGGTCAGAGGATAGATGTTTAGCTTTAGAAGAAATTACCAGACCCCTTTTCAAAGTGGATGAACCATTTGATACTCCCACCAAGCTAATGTAGGAGAATTACCTTGTGCCACATCCTTGCCAACATTTGAATGTTGTCAGTCTTTTTAATTTTAGCCATTCTGGTGGGCTTGTGCTAGCATCTCGTGTCTTTTCCTGCCTTTCTGCGGGGTCCTCAAGCAGTTTTTAGAATTCCATTTTGATTCACTTACAGTGTTGTGCTGTTGTGTTTGTTTGTTTGTTTTAGTGTATTTCTTTGTATGGCTTTTTTAATGGTTGCTCTAAATATTCTGTTATACCTGCATGATTTACCAAAGTGTCCTGGGGCTGACATACCACCGGTTTAAGTATGGAAACCTTACCTCGGTTTGCATCCCTTTACCTGCTCCTATTTACAATAGGATTTTCTTAGTATTTTCCTCTACATAAATCGAGAGCCACATCAGACATTTTCTAAGCTCCTTTATACCTATTAACTTCTGTCTAACTCCTGGACGCCCACTGCGAAACCGAGTTTCCACCACGCAGACCCAATCCTGGGAGATTGGAAAGGCACGGATGGACATCAGGAGATGGGGCAGCTCTCCTACTGCTTCTACTCTTTTCTGGCAAGCAAAAGCACGGGACATTCGTTTCTTTCCAAGGCGTCTGTAGTTAGATCCCGGAGTCTGGTCTTGAACGTTATGAATATCAAGAAAACATGATGCCGTACTGCTGACCCCAATCCCAGCACACAGGGTGTGGTCTTCAAGGGGCAGTGGTCTCAGCGGCTGCTTAACCACAGTCTCCCTGGTGGTCTGCTTCTGCGTGGTGTGGAGAACTGGTCCTCACAGCTCGGCTTAGAGGCTGTGTCTCTAGCTTCTCCCGGAATTCTGCACCCAGTAATGGCCATAGATCCTTTTCTGTTTAAACTAGTGTATTCTCTTGTCTGTAACTGAACTCTAATAGATAGAGTCCCATGGCTAATTACTGGCAGAGCTGGGATCAAAACCCTGATCTCTGTCCTCTTCTTCTAGAGTGTGCTGCCAGAGTCTCTCTCTGGCGCTGTGTTCTTCAAAGAAAAAAGAGTTGAAAGTCCCGTATTCTATTTTGAGAACATGCCCTGGGAAGGAAATGTTTGTATTGCTTTCTCGTCGCCTCCTTTGCCCACTTTCCCATGCGTGCAGTCACCTCCACCGGGGTTGGTTAGACCGCTTGCTCAGGAACCAGACACCATGGGCACTTTCTGGGCTGCATAATGGTGACAATGAGGAGCGCATTTTTCTGCTGCGGCACAGCTACTTGCTACTGGAGCTGAATTAATCAAGATGTTTCCTAAAGGATTAAATTCACTCCAGTAAACAGAGAGAGGTGTAGTCCCGCGATGACTTCTCACATTTACCTGCATGTGGACAAACTCCAGACTTGGAGCTCTAAGATCTAAAAATTTCAGCTCAGCCACATCCTAACATATGCTGTTTATCAACCCCCTTTTTTTCTTTTTAAAGATTTTATTTATTTATTTGACAGAGAGAGACACAGCGAGAGCAGGAACACAAGCAGGGGGAGTGGGAGAGGGAGAAGCAGGCTTCCCATGGAGCAGGGAGCCCGATGCAGGGCTCGATCCCAGAACCCTGGGATCATGACCTGAGCCCAAGGCAGATGCCTAATGCCTGAGCCACCCGGGCGCCCCGTTTATCAAACCTTTTCGAGCTGCCATTGCTCCAGCATAGCTGGCTTCCTTGCTGTGATCCACATATATTTGGTCTTTGTCCCCAGTTCCTGGCACACAGCTCCAAAAATCCCTTGGACTCTCTTATCATCCCAGTGTCCTGTTTATGCTAATGAGATGACTGGTGGCTAGGGACCCCTAGGTAGCTTCAGGATGGGTACTGGTCACCAGAAAGAACAAGGCACAATTAGAGGGTTGGCACTTTCAGCCCCAGCCCATGCCCAACCTCCAGGGAAGGAAGAGGGGCTGGAGGTAGAATTAAGCCCCAATGGTCAATGATTTCATCAATCATGCCTATGTGATGAAGCCTCCATAGAACCCCCTAAATGACAAGGTTAAGACACCTTCCATGTTGATGAACACATCAAGGTCCTGGGAAGGCAGCATGCCAGGGAAGGGCATATGCATAACCTCTGCCCCCTCCGTACCCTGCCTTATGCATCTCTTCCATTTGGGCTCTTTCAAAATAAAACCGCAATAGTAAGTAAAGCACTTTGCTGAGTTCCAGAGGGGGTTGTGGGAGCCACCGAATTTATAGCTGGTTGGTCAAAAGTATAGGTAGCAACCTGGGTCTTGTGACTAGAGTATGAAGTAGGAACAGTCTTATGGGGTAGAGCCCTTCACCTGTGGGATCTGTACTAACTCTGGACAGTTAGTGTCAAAATGGAATTGTAGGATATCCAGTTGTTGTCTGGAGATGGACAACTGGTGGGAAAAAACTCTTAAGCATTTGGGGTCAGAAGTGTTGTAGAAAAGTACTGACTTCCTATTCCTCAAATAAGACAAACACATTCCTGCCACAGGACCTTTGCACTTGGAATTCCCTCTGGTTCAAATCTGTATCCTTTCGATATCTGTATAGTGTATACCTTCACCTCACTCTAGCATCTACTCAAAAAGCCTTCCCTAACACCCAGCATACCCTGACTTACTTTTTCTTATAGCACTTAAGTGATTCAATCTTGCAGATCTATTCCTTGACTATTCCCCTGGAAAATTTTCCACTTCAGTATTCCCGGTGCCTATAATAGTGGCTGGCACATAGTAGGAGCTCAATAAATAGTTGGGGAGTGAATGAATGCCTGTTTGCATGTTTAATGGGGACGCAACGTCCTCAGCTATAAAATAGGTCATGGGGTTGACCTTGGACAACTGTCATAAATACTAACAGACCAGTTATGTGAAAAGCCATGACCGTGAAAACATGTCGGTGAAAACATGTGCCCAGCCTGTGGTGATCATTCAAAAAAAAAAAAAAATGTATCGAGTCTAAGACCAAGTGGTTTTCACATTCTAACATCTTTGACATCAAGAAGCTTCCAGCAGGAACAGGACCACAGGGCAGTGGTAACGTGACTGCCCCGACTAGCATGTCTACAGAACTTGCAGAACGGATGTCTGTGGCTTCAGTAGAAATCCTGGAGAGCGAGGAAGAGGGCAGTCTTTCAACCCTATGAACCAAATGGTTGTGGGAAGAGGCAGGAGGAGGTGGAGAATCAGATGTGTGCTTGCAACATTCCTGAAAGAGAAGCCAGGAGGATGATAGTTCCACAGAGCTGCAAAGTGGGCTCAAGTGCTCACAAAGGTGAGGAAGAGGATACAATGTAGCAAGACAGAGATGGCAAGAAGGTGAGGAAGAGGATACAATGTAGCAAGACAGAGATGGCAAGGACAAGAGCTGAGAAAGCATTCTGAAGAGCCAGACTCAATGTAAAGAAGCTTTAGGAATACCAGAATCAACATATTTGCCAATACACTTTGCTTTATATGTAAGCAGAGCAGTAAAATATGATAAAAACCCATCTAATTAGGTCTAAAAGGGCCCTTTCAATAAGGACAGAAGAAAGATTCAGCAGGATAAGAAAGCCTTGTGTCGCAGTTTAATTAAAAGCCTTTTTTAATTTCTTGGCTTTATATAAAGTAACAGTGCATCTTACAATTGGCAGCATCTAGGTTTAGATGAAACAGAATTCGCTTGGGGAAAAAAATTGGGAAACAAGACTCCAAAGCACCCCGACCCCAAATATTTCTCTGTTGGTTTATCCCTTGACTTATTTTCTCTGTATTTAATCCCCAAGTCTGTTGTCAGGCCTGATTTACATTGCAGGCTCCCCTGGAGGAAAGCAATAAATCTGTGTGTTTCTCAAGGACAGTGGTTCTCGAAGGGTTGTCCCAGGACCAGGAGCATCAGCATCATCTGGGAACTTGGTAGAAATGCACACTCTAAGCCCCCACACCCCCACCAAAGACCTACTAAATCAGAGACGAGGTACAGGGTTGTTATAATACACCCTCCAGCTGATTCTGATTCATACTAGAGTTTGAAAAGCACTGCTCTAAGAAAAACTCCCAGCGCCATCAGCTTGAGCACTCAAACTTAACTACTCATGCAAGTTGAACTAAAATGTCCTAGGAATTCATGGTGCACCAGGCACTGTGCTAGGAGCTGAATGTGCCTCACATTCTAAAGAAGTACACGTGCCAATGACTAAGTAAAACAGAAAACAGAACGAGAGGACGGCTGACAGAGGTGCTAATACCATGCTCTGTTCAGGAGATGGAGGAGAAATTCTGATTCAAGAGTCCTGGTGGGCTTCTCGGAGGAGGTGGCCATGGAGTGGAATCTTCTAGGGGAAGAAGGTTTTAGATGGGTTTTCTATGACAGAGGAGAATGACCCGCACCCCAAGGAACCAGGAGAAGAAAAGGGCACAAAAAGATTCAGAGTTCTGGGAGCGTAAGGGGCCATCCCTCACACACACTATAAGAACCCCCCCCCCCTTACGTCCCCACCACGGACGCTGCTTGTGGCAAGGACTGCCCCGTTGCCACCCCAGGTCCACTGTCCCTTTCCTGCTTAGGAACAGAACCCTGCTTACATTCAGGGAAGCAAAGCAGCCAGGGACAACACTATCTATCATGGCCTCTACAGCAGCTCAGCATGGCTATGGGACTTCAGGAAGGCCACTTACAGGCAGTTTGCCGGTGGCAATGTGTGCCCGTTCTGGCAGCCTCCCCCGTTTCTTCTTGGCTGCCGGCCTACACTGAAGACATTGACGCTCTAGCGCCATATTGGATGCTGAGCTATGGGGCCTATCGCTGAGGATGGCAAAGCCGAAATAGGGTATTCTGTGAATGACACCCTTAAACTACTAAACTAACCTACTGCCAACATCCCGACTGCTTGGATGTGGGGGAGAGAAATCAACTTCCCTCTGGTTTAAGCCACCATTACTGGGGACTGCTGTCACATGCCGTGGCACCTCACTGTCCCTGACTCACCATGATTTCTACCGGCCTCCTCTTAATCTGCAGCACTACAGGGTCCTTCTCCTCCTTCACTGAACACCTTTGCCCCAAGCCCCCATTTTCCTCTCCATCTGCTGTCATTCTTCTGGAGAACATTATCACAGAGCCATCGGACCTTTTAGCCTGATAGCGTGGGGTGGGGCTCATTTCCAAGCATCTTCACCCCCATATCCACCCCCGGCCCCAGACCTGCAGCCCCCTCCACACCCTCCCCCCGCAGTGCAGTCCAGGTACCCAGCACATGAGAGTCATCAGGGAGCCAGTCAGAGGAGCAGACTCTCAGGCCCTCCCCAGGCTTGCGGACCAGGAGATGCGTATGCCCAGTACAGCTGGGGAGACACTACGGTCAACCTCCTCCTCCTCGCCTCCAGCTGCTCACCTCCAGACCACAGAGTGGGGAAATCCATCCTCCAGCTACATCCTCCTGTCCTTCCAGGTCTCACCCAGTCATCCCTTCCGACAACTTTAAAAGCAACCCATACTACCCTAATTGCTTGCTACGCACTCTTCCCTGAACAAAATAATTACTTTCACACTTCCCTGCTTTTGTTTTCATTATTCCCTCTGCCTGGAATGCCCTTCAAAATCCCAGAAAACCCGCGGATCTCCCACTCGTCTTTGAGTGCGCACACCCAGCACAGATGCCACCTCCAGACCATGAGCATTTTGGGGAGAAGGAACTGGACTGGGCCTTCTTGGTCAGCTCTGGAGCCATGTCACTTACTAGAGTGTGACCTTGAACATGGAAGGCAACCTCTCTCTGCCTCAGTTTCTTCACCTGTAAAACTCAGATGATAGGACCCACGTTTCACAAGGTAGTTCCAAGAAGCCAAGCAGGCGATAAAATTAAAGCACCTGGAACAATGCTTGGCACATAGTAACCATTTAATAAACGCTAGACACTGATCCTTCACACCAAGACCGAGCGCGGGAGCGGACACACAGTGGGTGCTCCATATACATTTACAGACTCTAGCTTGCAGTTTCTGGATTGGCTTCTGTGCCTTAATTCTTCCTGGGCGCATGAGTCCACCCCACCCACTCTTCTCCCCAGCCCAGCGAAAAGCCGGAATCCAGCCCCCAACAGGGACATTATTTAGATGGAAGAACATTTTCCGCAGCCGTCCCAGTCCTCAGAGCCTCGCCAAGAAATAGAAAAGCAAAGCAATATAAATGTTAATAGGAAATTGTCTATTCGCTTTTACGGAAGCTAATCTACTGCAGCCCAACAAAGAGGGAATTAGACAGCTGAAGGGACAGGAAAACATGGAACCTTGACACGCTGAAGCCCAGGGGACTGCAGTTCCCAAGAGGAAACGCATTCCAGGCCGATGAGGCTGTGTGGAAATCAGGACAGAGGGCTTCTGCTTTGGAGGTCTCCATGGCGGGCAGCCTGGTTCCTGCCCTGGCCCCCGATTTCTGGGCATCCACCATCCTGTGCCTATGAAGTGCGGCCACTGGTCCGCATGGTACGGATAGCAAGGCAAGGACAGTGCAGTCTCTGTTCCCAAGGACTACTGGGACGAGCAGACAAATAAACCTGATGAGACAGTGCGGAAGGGCACAGGCTCAAGGTGCCAGGCAGGCAGGAGAAGCATGTTACCAGATCAACGGGGCAGGAGATGGAGGAGGTCTTCTCAGAGAGAAGACCCGGGGACTGGGCTCTGGAGGGTAACTAGGGATCAGCCCCATAAAAGCAGCGGGAAAAGGTGTCCCAGGCAGCGAGAACACTAGGTACAGAAAGACCAGGGAACTGCACTGGGTTAAGCTAAATAACGATCGCCCAAAGATGCCCAAGGCTAATTCCGAGGCTGCCGTGAATGTTACAGTATGAGGCCAAAGAGACTCTGCAGGTATGATTAAAGATTTTGAGACGGGGCAATTATCCTGGGTGATCTGGGCGGGCCCAACGCAATCACAAGATCTTTAAGACACATGCAGGAGCTGTTGGCATCAGAGGATGAGTCACTTTGACACGGAGGCAGAGACTGGAGTGGTAACACTTCACAGATGGAGGAACGGGTCACAAGCCAAGGAATGCAGGCAACCACTTGAAGCTGAGCAAAAGCAAAGAAACGGATTGTCCCCTCAGAGCCCCCCGAAGGAACCGGCCCTGTGACACCCTGACTTCAGCCCAAAGGGACGGATGTTGGACTTCTGACCTCCAGGAGTAGGAAAGAATGCCTCTGCGTTGTTTGAAACCGCGGAGTGTGTGGTAATTCTTTATAGGAGCAATGGAAAATTAACACACATACGCTGTCTGAGGGGCATCTTCAGGAATGCTAAGGAAAAGTCACAAAAAAATGAAACTGAGGAAGGGGGCAGCCAGGGGCCAAACCATGAATGGATTTGTGCACCAGGCTGAGTTTCCATTTTACCCTCAGTGTGGAGCTGCTGCTAAGGAATATTAAGCAGAGGGATGATATAATAAGATTGCCCATGTGAAAGCACTGAAACGTCACATTTTTAGATCTTAAATCTCAGGAATTGCCACACGTCTAATTCTCCATTTTATTGACTCATTTCTTTTTATCGTGGACTGGAATGACATTATGAAAAGGAGGAATAACCTACTGGAATACGGAACTCTGTTGCCAGCCCCCCCCCCCCAGTGCCATTCTACAATTTTGGAAGATGCACACCTGCACAGGTAGGGCTGCACTCACGTAGGAGCCTGCAGGTGCAGAAAGCTGGACAGCACCAGGGATTGAGAGTGTCCCCTCCAAAATCCTGGATGGAGGACTGCCCTATACCTAAAAAAGATCCCATTCAGATGCTCCCTCCCCCCCACCCCTGCGCCTGGCCTCCAGGAAGGGGAAAGGCAACCTAGGGTGTGTACTGAATGCTCACTCGGGGCCAAAAGCTTTGTGAACATTTCCTTCGCGGCTGAGTCTCCAGTGACTGAGTCCCACTCCTCGGGCACCACTGTCGCAAGGCACAGGGCCCATCAGAAAATGCCAGGCAGAGGAGAAGAGGAGATATTCCATCTCCCCATGCGTCCCCTCCCCACCCCCCCAAATCTCCGCAAGTCTCTGCCTGCACACGTAAAGGCTTTAAATGTAAAATTCCAGCCGGCCTCCAGGCTCCATGCCCTTCCCCCCTCACCCAGTGCGTGTATCACACCCTCCGCCCACGTCCACCTCTTCAGGGCCTCTGACAGCTGCGCCTTTTGCCCAATGTCACTCGCTGCCAAAGGGATTGCTTAGGTGGCCTCTAAGCAGCCCTGGATCTGAACAAGCTGGGTTTGCTCTGGCACTGCCACCAGCCCCCGGAGGCCATGGGCCAGGCCCTGCGGAGGTTCCAAGGCAGTGCTTCCGCTGCCACCGAAGCAGGGGAGTCACCCCCCCCACCCCACCCCCACTCCCACCCCCCGCAGAAGGGTGCTCGCTCCGCAGACAGCAGAACGTATTTCAAAAAATCCCTAGCCCTCTGCGGGCTTCAGTTACAACAGTGTTTCGCCCCGGGGACATCCCACAAATTCAAAGCCGCGCACTCTCTCCGCGGCCAGAGAGGGCGCTCTGGGTGGTGCTGAAACCCCCGCCGAGGGCGGCCCAGGGGTGGGGGGGTGGGGAGGGCACGTGCGGGCGGAGTTTTCAATCCCGAGCTATTTTCGCAGGGCTGGGAACCGCTCTCACAGGCTCCACGCTTCCCTGCTCCCCCTTTTCTTTGAGGATCTATATTTGGGGACAGTACATTCCTAAGAATAGAATCACTGAGTTAAAGGGTAAAAGCACAATTTATAGTTCCTATGGCGAACTCGCTGCTTACTCTCCAGAAAGAGCGCTGTTGGCGTTGCCAGCAATTGGGCTCCAACAGCCACTGATTGAGCCGTGACTGCATCCCAGCGCGGAGCCGGCCGCCTCCCCTTCCGCGCTCCCGTTTCAACAGCCCATGGCGCTCCGTTCGCCCCATTGGGTTGACGAGAAGAGTGAGGTCGCGTCAAGTAAAGCAACCTGCCCCTACGCGCTATCACTATCTTGAGCTGTATTTGAGACGGAGCAGGGAGAAGATTCTAAGTCCCCGAATCCCCCCCCCCCCCCGGTTCTGCTGCGTCTGCTGAATTATTCAGATCTCTGAGTTATCCCACCCCGCTACAACAGCTTTCACTTATTAAGATAACCACAGACCAGGGACGAGACTGCGTACTTCTCTGTTATGTAAACCAGCACATCCTCCCAAGTCCATGGCCAGCCAGCCAATCGAAATCTGAGCAAGGCATGGATCTGCCCAGTCTATAGATGAAAGCAATGAAGCCCAGGGAAGTGACTTCCCTCACCAGTTCCACAGATTATAAACCTATCCATCAATAAATGGATCTGAACAGAGAGGGTGGTCTCCGACACCGAAACATTTCACTGCAAGGCTGGACTGCCCCAAACAGTTACCACCACCAGGTGGGTGGCAAGGAAGGCAGGAGGAGGTTTCCAAAGATGGTGGTGAGAAAAGTCAGCATTCCATTTCGGTTCATCTTCCCCGGCTGTGTAGTTTGACAAGTGCTGTGTTTATTTCAATGCCATCCGAGTAGCTGCATACAAATACATGTCCTTCTGAGGGCTGCTTCCCATTACACGAACAAGGAGCACAAGGATCAGCCCACGTCCCCGCACAGGCCTCCAGCCGACCCGTCTAGTGGTGCCTAAGAGGGGTCCTCTCATCAGAGCCTGGAAGAGAACAGGAAGGCCTCTCTCAGGGGTAGCCTGTGCAGTGCGGAGGGAGCAGAAAGGGCACAGTTCCTAGAAAGCAGAAGGAGCTCCCTTCTAAGGGCAAGAGCATCAGGATGGGAAAGAAGCCACAGGTTCAAGTCCTGGCTCTGCCAGTTAACTCCATGTGTGACCTGGGGCAAGTCAGTCTTGGCCTTGTGAAGACTCATAGATTATAAGACAAATAACTTGATGTATTTTCAGACTCTCCTCTGGAGGCAGCAGGCGAGACTCTAGTAAAAATTGACAGAATCGCTTTAAAGAAAGGAAAAGATTCAGCAAACCAAGACCAGATACCCGGGTCCCAGATCATTTGCACAACTAACCTACTATCTTAGAAGTCCTTTGCCTCAAAATACACAGACAGAAACCCATGGGTTGGCCCTTTTCTGCCCTAAGGCAGCGACCATCATAGATTCTTTTAGATCCGACACCAGCTCACATCTTGGTAATAACTGCAGGTCGAAAGCAGCCTGAAAAAGAAATCATTACCTCCATCATCAAGTAAGAATGCTATCATCTCAGGAGATCCAGAATTGACACAGGAGACCAATTCCAGCTGAAGAACCTTATGACTGATAAAGAAATGGGATGGAGAAAAGGAAAAACCCACCCCAGCTTCCCTTCCTCACGGTCCTGCCACTAGAAGGATGGGTCTTTTTCCTTGTCATCCTGCCAGTTGCTAAAGGGAGACCTCCCGGGATCACACCTGCCCTCTGGCACAGCAGCCTGACCATTTTGACTAGGCGTCCATCACTGAAATACAGGGAATGCCCAAGTGAGTATGAAAAGCATCTAAGCCACATATAACAAAATTCATAAAGTCAAGTTTGGCTTTGCCAGAGAGGCTCTTTTCATTGTAACTTAGAAAGTCTCCAGGTGTTAACAGCTGGAAATGGTTATAGGGCTCCTCTTGCTGGGGTTTATGGCTACATTTGCAGTACACAACCAAGATCTTCCAAGCACGCAAGACTCCAGAGACATATGCATCATTCCCCACTCCTTTCTCCAACTGCTCTGGCTTCCCAGCCAACCTTCTTCTTTGCTCCCAGTTCTTTGGAATCAACGGAACTTAAAAAAAAAAAGAAAAGAAAAGAAAAGAAAAGAAAAAAAAGAATCAAGCTGCTTTGGGGGGAAAAAAAAAGGTGTCAATTTGTAAATTCCCTACTTGGCCCTGTCTACCTGCAAAGATACAGAAAAATCTAGAAGTAAAAGAAGAGGATTGTTGTTTCCCTTTTTAGTTTCCAGATGGAGCTGCCTCCCACAGGCTACCCACACTCCCAAGTGGTTGATGTCACTGTTGTGATTTTGGTAGTACCGTGCAGGCCCTGGGGCGAGTACCCCCATAAAAATCCACAAGAGTTAGCACATCTGAGAAAGCCAGAGATAGAAACAAGGGAACCAATGGGTGCCTGGCACTGGAAATGTCCACAGAATCACCGAGCAGAGACCACCAGCAAACGGACGTTTGTGCACACAGGCCGACTGGACCAGACCTCCGCAGTAGTGAGGCTGAGAATGATGCAGCCCCAAATACCGCCCCACGGGACCCTCAGAAAGAACCCCTTTGGCCATTTCCTGGGAAGGAAAGGCTCAAAATTCATCAACCACGTGGTCTGGAGGAGGCTGGCACTGTGGTGTGACTGGCCTCCACACACAGAAGAGAAGTTGTTGACACCCAGCGGAGCTGCTATTTGAACAAGAATGTGATCAGCAGGACTGGGCACGAGGCACCGGGTCTACCTACCAAGAAGGTCGTGGTGGTGGTGGTGGGGGTGGTGGTGGAGAAGGAGATGTACGGGGAGACCTGGCTGGGGACTCCAACCGGAACCACTTCTACTCGGTCTGGTCGGGATTCCCACCATGGGCCACGTCCTATAAACTGGACATTACACGCCTTCTTGACTCACAGTGCCTGTCCTCAGGGGACTGTCACTGCATTTGGTTACCAGTGCTGCCGTAAGAAAGCATTCCAGACCAGAGGGCTTCAACACAGAAATGTATGTCCTCACAGTTCTGGAAGCTGGGGTCCCAGATCAAGGTGTCAACAGGGTTGGTTTCTTTTCAGGTCCCTCTCCTGGCCTTGCAGAGGGCCCTCTTCCCCCTGTGTGTCTGCATCCTAATCTCCTCTGCTTGTAAGGACACCAGGAACACTGGATTAGGGCCACCCACGTGATCTCATTTTACCTCAGTTGCCTCTTTAAAGACCTTATCTCAAAATACAGTCACAGTCTGAGGTACTGCGTACGAGGTCTTAAGCCAAAGCATTTTGAAAGTAACAAAATTCAACCCGTAACAGTCATTACCGTCTTTATACCACTGAGGAACAAGACACACCCAGGAAGGTGAAGCCGCTCACCAGAGGGCCACAGGTCCAAACAGAGTGAGCACGGGACTTGTATCTAAGATCTAACTTTATCCCAAGTAGTCATTTGCATTAAGCAGGCCAAGACTGATCAAGGATTAAAACGGTTGTGTTGTTGGCTGTAGAGCCAGTAACTGCCTATCATCATGACTCATTCTCCTCTATTCAGGGTTGTCTAGACACCATAGTTGAGCGGAGCTACCCATTCTCCATCGCAATGCGCCAATTTTTAAAAAACCTTCATTACAAGCCATTCAGCTGTGGGATCACAACTCTCAGTTGCCCCCATGTGATTGATGCCTGTTCTCCAAATTGGATTTCATGCTTCCTAAGAATCTTTTGATGGTGCCTCGTGGAAAACCTTGCACACAGTGGTTTCCTGGTCAATATTCGCTAAATGCATGAATGTACACGTGAATGGACGGAGTGATCAACGTAACCTCAAAAGACCCTTCCCGGTTTTAATTCAGTTCCATGATTTTGTCCTAGAACACACTGGGACAGCTGCTTGGCAGTGGAGGATTACATCAGACCCCAAACCGTACCTTTCTTCTCTAAAGTGTATCTTCCTCCTACCCAGCCCACAGATCAGGGCAGCAGAGCCCACGGAAACAATGCAAGGATAAGCTGCCTTTGAAAATAATGGCCTTGGTCCAGGTACAGAATGATGGAAAACCCCAAGACCAATTAAACTTTGCCCTTAGAATTAATCCCAACACTACTTTGATATGCTTTCTTCTCTTGCCAAACACCTGCTAGGCGGAAAAAAAAGAAGGAAAACTTCACCATCAACATCTGACTCTACCGTCCCTGTTTCCTATCTGGGAAATGTCACTGTCATTCAACCAATGTCTATTGGAGTAGCTCTATAAGCAAAGAACTACCATGGGCAGTTTCCAAAGAAGCAGGAGACAACAGCTCAAGACAGCAAGGTGTTTATAAGAATTCAAGAAGGTAAAAAACATACAAGAATACAGAATAATGCAATATAAACTGTATTAATATGTGTTAAGCCTTTGGGGATTGCCCAGGAACAAGTGTAAGGCTAGGATTTTAAAGAATAAAGGATTCTCAGAAAAAAAGAGACAGTAAATCAAAGCATCAAATGGGAGACTAAAACTGTAAGCCTTGACCTTGGCCCTACAAAATGGCTAGTTCTGGGTCTAATGGAGGACCATGGATATGAACTGTCCAAGTACTGAGCAAGCTAGGAGGAACAGTAGCAAAAATTATAGGCCCAGGAGCTGTACCTAATGTGCAAGGAGTAGTTTGACTCCAGAGAGCTTTAACCACTCTCATTACCCTACACAATAACCTTGTGGGGTGAAGAACAAGACGGCAGATGCTGGGGTGCCTGGGGGGCTCAGTCAGTTAAGCATCTAACTCTTGCTTTTTGGCTCAGGTCGTGATGAGGGTCATGGGATTAAGCGCTGCACTGGGCTCTGTGCTCAGTGGGGAGTCTGCCTGCCCCTCTCCCTCTCTCCTCCCCCTACTCTCTAATAAATAAAAATAAAATCTTAGAAAAAAAAAAGATGGCAAATGCTAACCTGGTTGGAAAGCCGAGAAACCTGGATGCCAGGCCAACCAGTGGACGCGAGTGGCGCTGGTCCAGTAAGGATGCCGCCTCAACTGGAGAAATGGCCCTTTCCTGAACATCCAAGCAGTCTTGCGGCAGGCAGGATCAGATGGGTCATGGGACCAGAGGCCCTCAAGAGGAGAACAGCACAAGAAGGGGACTGTTCACGCAGACCAGGGACCCGTGGCTATGAGCATGTTAGAATGACAGTCTAGCCACTGGGCAGCTAGATGAGCCACACACTCCACTCCATGGTCAACGGCAAATTACCAGGAAATCTCAGCTTGGCCCCAAGTGTGGTCAAGACACAGAAAGGGATAACTAGAGAACTGGAGGAAACCAAGGGTGGTTAGAGCCACAGCAGTTGAGAAAGAAAGATGGAGAGGTAGGCTGAGGGTGAGGGTGAGGGTGTGTGTGTGTGTGTGTGTGTGTGTGTGTGTGTGTGTGTGTACACACACTGTGGGTATCACATCCTACTGAGGCCAGCAAGAAAAGCTACTAACATACTCAGTCTTTTTTAAAAAAACAAAGTAGAAGCAACAACAGGGGGGAAAAGAGCCAGTAACCTTGGCCCTTGCATTCCTCCACCAGCCTCCACCAAAGTCAAGTTTAAATCATGTTCCTGCGGCACCAACTCTACCAGCTCCAGGAATTTTGCCTTGCATGGCAGGTGTACTCACAGATGGTGTATCTTAAGGTATCTATAGTGCCGATGACTGCTACTCATTCACAGCCACCAAAACTGCCTATCCCCGTGGCTAATTTGTTTTGTTTGTCCTCAAAATCTCCCCTTCATGAACCTCTTCATCTGGAGAGCAAAATCACATCACTTGAGGGCTAAGATTTGCTAAGAAGCTCAAAGCTTCATTTCACATCTATTTTCTTATAATTAATCAGTTTTATTTAAAAAGGACGAGAGGGATAGATAGATCTACAGACCAGGGAAAATGGATACAGCTTGGAGAATGATTATATATAATAGTCCCAGAAGGTTTAGCTGCTCAGACGATCATTAAAGAAATGGATGAAGCTGGTTTTTAAAAAGGTTCCAGCTCCCCCTGCCTCCCCTGAATCAGATAAAGAAAAATGAGAGGGCTATTTCCACCTGCTTCTGGAACTACATTAAAATGTATCCCAAACAGTCCTTCACTGAGAGCCGCCCCACCTCTGCCATGCCTCCAGGATATGAATGCAGGGCACCATCCCTGGCTGTTGGAAGCACATCAGTTACAGTTTGGGGTCCATTCATACTGTGGTTTTGGGTCGTTTATTATTTTTTTTAAAGATTTATTTATTCGAGAGCGAGCAAGTGAGCATGTGCGTGAGGGAGGGGCAGAGGGAGAAGGAGAGAATCCTTTGAGCAGACTCCCTGCTGAGCGTGGAGCCAAGGACTCGGGGCTTGATCCCAGGACCCCGAGATCATGACCTGAGCCGGAACCAAGAGTCGGAAGCTTAACCGACTGAGCCACCCAGGCGCCCCGTTGGTGGATAATTTTTAAACACACCAGCCAGCATGTATGGCTGGAGACAGCAAACCAAGTTGACACTGTATTAATCCGATAGGTCCTTAATTATCTAGGTGATGGTTTTGTTTTAGGCCTTTTTTTCCCCCTCCAGGTATAAATTCCTTAAGTCATAAATAGTAAACTCATGGATCTGTTTACTCTTCCTCTGTGATATTCAGCATTTAAAAATGAACCCCCACCAGTTGGTGATGATGAACTGGATCACCTCACACGATGGTCTAGGCAACTGGGGGCTGGCTCCTGCCTTTCTACTAAGTTGGGTGGGACAGCTCAAAGTTCCTACTGTCAAGCCACTGTGGTGCTGGACAGGCCAGAAATGAAGAAGTCGGCCTTGCCTGGAAACAATTAAAGTGGCAGCCCCAGAGTCAGACAAAGCCGTTCAAATCTTGGCTTCTCTGCCCGTGCACCCTTGGGCATATACCCCTTCCCTCACTAAGCCTGTGGCCTCATCAGTGAACTGGGGAAAAGAATTATACCTACTTTATGAGATTAAATGATCAAGATCCAACTGAGACAGAGGACACCACACAATATACTGGAGGAGAAAAGCAGCAACTGCTTTGATCGTGTAAATGCTAAATTAAGAACTATAATGTAAATCTACCAAATCAATCCAAAAAAAGCCGGGGGGGGGGGGGGGGGGGGGGGGGGAGGAGACAAAAGAAACTAGAAAAATAACCTACAAAGTCCAGGTAAAATGGATTGTGACATCATCTCCTATGGCTACCCATCTTGTGCTCACTCAGGCCTAGCACTGCCCCCCGGGAAATTCTCCAAGGACCAAACAACCACACACAGACCTCTGACCCATCCGAGTGCACTCTGGCCTCCAGAACATCCTGAATTCCAACCTGAGCCGCCGCAGATTACGGGAGGACACGGGGTGGTTACCTCAGGTGTACGGAGTGCAGGCCTCTGAAGATGCACAGAGGTGGGGGGAAGGGGGGAGTCAGTCTCTCAGAAGCTCATTTCATCACCACCCCCTCTGACTCTAGGCTCAGCAGCCCTGCACTCAGACTGAGCAAGTCTGCAGGGGAACTGCTCCTTCCGAGTCACTCTGTCTGCCCTCCTCACCCCCCACCCCCAGCTTAGAAATCTGAACTCGGGCCTGATGGACGCCCCCAGGGCTCCTGGCTCCGTCCAGGCTGTCCTCTGGAACCCAAGTCACAGACAGTTCCCTCTCATCCTCAGAAGGCTTGTTGTTGGAAGGGCTTGTGTGTAAGTGTAGAGAGAAGGGCGTAAGGCAACAAAACAGAGAGGAAAGAGCCTGGGTGGGAAACAGGAGACCCCAACTCACGCTTGGCTGGCCGGAATCCTTGGGCTTCCGTCCTTCATCGTGTGTGTGAGAAGCTTGGGCAACAGAGAATCAGAAATAAAGCTGTTCCTCTGAAATCCTCACTTGGCACCACTAGACACTGAGGTCTGGAGAAAAGCAAGCAGTTGTAGGAGGTTAACTGGCCCACTTACTGGGTAGGTCATGATCCCCGGACTTTTCCCACATCTTAGCATCAGCGCGTGTGGGACATTTCACCATCAATGGGCCATCTTCTCTGAAGCCCACTGAGCCCTCCCACTGCTCCCTAGAGGTACAATAGCCCCCTGCCATCCTGCTGCTTTAAGCTGATGTTCCTACGGGCAGGTAGGTAACGCTGGGGTAACATCTGGGCATTAACCGGTCTCAAAGTGGTTTCCCCAGGCCAGCTGTGTTCACGACAGCCCTTTTCTCAAACTGCAAAGTGAACACTCTTCGATAGTTCCTCCGAGTTGAGAACGGTGGCTCACAAAGTTCAGCGGGCAAAGCCACCTTGAGGGCTGGTGAAGAGCTAAGAATGCTGGGCCACCGCCCTCCAGGGCATCTGCTGCAGCAGGTCCGGGGCAGAAATGGGGAAACCGTATTTCCAACAAGTGCCCAGTTCAGAAATTCTCTCTCCTGAGCTCCCCGATCCAGTGACCGGACACGTGGCAAGGATCACAAATCAGACCCCCCCCCCCCGGCCCCCCGTCCGCAACTCCGGGGACATCCGACGAGGCAGCCTAAAGCTGCTACTCTTTCCAACATAGCTCATATCGCTCATGTGATCACAGACAGATGTCACAGAGGAAAAGACCCACAAGGACATGCTGGGAATCCCAGCTGGCAGCGGATTCTCTTTCCCCTGCTCGGAAACCAACACGAAGAAATCTCTCTAAGGAGTTACAAACCATCCACAATTGAATTTTGAGTTAATTCTCCATCACTAACTACTAATTCCAATTCCATGTTTCCCTCTAGATAAATTGTTCCAACTCTGTGCACAATCTACACTCCACTCTCCACCTTCAACCCATATGCTTAAGCAGGATCACAACAGATAGCCCTCACTTTGGGAAACAAAGGCAAACCTTCCAACGTATCTCCATAAAGGCACTCCTATGTCCTAGGAGTTGCCAGATTCAGGACAGAAAAATACAGCACACCCAGTTAGAAGTGAACTTCGGATGAACTAATCATGTGTTAGTAGGAGTATGCCCATGCAGTGTGTAAGCTGTGCTTATACTAAAAATTGTTAGATGTTTATCTGAAGTGCAAATTTAAGAGTCTTGTATTTTATCTGGCACCCGTGCACTCATTCAAAAAGTACATATTGAGCCTCTATGGCATGTTACTTGCTACAAATATAAGACACAGAGACAGGGGTGTGTGGTAAATGTTTAAAAACTGGCCGTCGGAGAGGGGATCATTTTTAGTGTTCGCCGACGCCTGAAGTTCCGGCAACCATCTTGCAAGCATGAGAAGATCAGAAGACCCGCAGAGATGCCCATCCAAAGGAGCAACATTATTGAGCCTCAGATCTGATAGCAACCACCTCCCACCTCCAAGGTCTCGTATGGTAAGACAAATACACTCTTATTTAAGCCTCAACTGATTAGTTGGCTCTTCTATCACGAATACCCCAATGATTCCCAATTGACATCCAAGATACTCCTCTCAGCTATGTACGTTACACTCTGCCTCCCCAAGGGAGACCCAAAGTTGCTTCTGTTTGCGAGTCCTGTTGGTGCATTTCATCTTTCCTCCTTCCTTCCCTTTCCTCACCCACCCACCCCTCACAGTATGACATTTATCCCATTATTCCACCGAGACATCCAATGGTGCGATGTTCTAGATCTGTGGGGACATATCCCAATTAGTGCCTCCAACTGACGATGAGTCAATCACCAGTATTTTCTCCCTAGGGCCTCTTCTGGAAGAGTATTCTGTAAACCTGCTCTCGGCTGCTCCCGCAGAGGACGGCTTGCTTGCTGCCAGCATCGCTAAGGCCCTGGCCCTTCTAGGGAACCAGTTCTTCCAACCTACTCAATACTTCCTTGGGGTCCATGCACAACCCTGCAGAAATCCAAAAACACCACAGAGGAGCCCCTGAGGACCAATAAACCCATTTCAGGACCCTCAAGTACTGTACTGGGACACGAGTACTATTAGCCACAGTTAGGTGCGAAGGAGGCTGGGGACCCAACAGACCCTTCTTTTGTGAACAATCCCGAGCTCGAATGACTCTGCTTAAGAAACCAACCGGAACCGACCTCTCTCGCTGATGCAACAAATGAAAAAGGAAACTTAGCGCACGAAGGATGAAGATTATGAAAACCATACATGGAACCCACTTGACTGACCATGTCGTGAAATTTCATTTCAAACACATTCCTCCAAAGTCAGGCTGTCCCAAAGAGCCAGGCTGCCCATCCCTATTCCCACGCCCTCTGGTGCCATGCATCCCCGTTCCATTCACCATTAATTCCCACCTTAGGGAGATCCTTTTAACAGTCATTCTGCTTTCATTGCTCATCTCAGCTCTAAAGCTTTTCTCTTTCTAATCTCTAGGTTCCTGTAATACTTTGTGAGATAGCCGTTTAGAGAAGCTCACAATCCTGCAGTGTTGACAACCCTTTCTGTTTCATTACTTGCCCTTCAACCAAGCCAAAATGTGCTATTTATTTATCATTCTCTCATGGTCCCATATTAGCACACTGATGTCCCCAGAGACCAAATGTCCAAGGTTGTCAATACCTTGAGGTATTGCTCCAAGAAGCCGACCAAAGCAGAGACCCACTCTCCTGCTCAGAAGACTCTTGGCTAAGTGGGGTCCATCAGAACTACAGCTGGCTCACCAAAAGACAACACTATACAGAGGCAGACCAGATGCTGGGGTGAAATCTAAGACAGTGACCAATTTATGAGGGGAATAGGGCTGGACAAATTGGAAGACACAGAATGAGGCTAAGAAAATAAACAGACAGGATGCTTTTTAGAGGAAATCTGTTCACACTGAGGATAATTAATTAATGTGTTGACTGGACTCCCAGAGGCAATCACTGAAGCTGAAGCCATGATTATTTTTAATAGACCTGGGCTCTCATTGGGTGGAAACAACATGAGCCAACAAAGAGCTGGCTGGCCACGTGGCCGCATGACTGAACGCCTTCCATCCTGATCCACTATTATTTTAATGAGAGTGAAGTGGCTCTCCCACCCCCAACTCTAATTCAGTATCATTTTTGGCTTCTACTCAGCCTGGGATGGCACCATTTAGAGGGAACCACCTTATTTCCAGATGTCTAGACAGGTATGTCACTGTCTGTGTGTCCCAGTCTGACTCTGTCCTCCCCCGTACGGATTACAAGGGCCAGAGATTCCTGATCCAAGATGGCCGCTGGGGGCTTCAACCAGCAATGCTGAGCCACTCAGTTATTCTCATGGAAATTTTTTTAAAAGATTTTATTGATTTATTTATTTGACACAGAGAAAAGAAAGCACAAGCTGAGGGAGCAGCAGCAGAGAGAGGGAGAAGCAGACTCCCCGCTGAGCAGAGAGCCCGATGCAGGACTCGATCCCAGGACTCTGGGATCATGACCCAAGCTGAAGTGTTTGACTGAGCCACCCAGGCATCCCTCTCATGGAAATTTTGAATAAGGCATACAAAGAGAAGTTACCCTTGGTGGCAGGTGCCTAAGCTGACAGGTCACAAGGAGTTGGGATTGGAAGGCCATACTACTTTGTACAAAAAAGAGAGAAGACAATGCACGAGAGAAAGAGAAGAACACAGGTGATGAATAAGGAGAAGCAGAAAAGGAGAGTGTATGGGGTGGGAGCGTGAGAGAAAGAAAGCAGGAAAGTCAGAGGGAAAAGATGGAGAAATGAAGAGGAGACCTAGAATTAGATGGATCTAGAACTTCCTACATCTTGGAAGTAAAAGCCTTGATTCCTAAATGTTTAGGTAAAAACTGAGCTGTATTTCCCACTCCTAGGTTTCCCTGGGCATGTACCTATGTCTCCTAGATAATACCACCTTTACCCTTTTCAAACTGCAGCAGATCTGTAGGTCTTGCAACTGAAATATGTAGGATTAGGACTTCCATCAACATGAAACAAAGGTCCTTTGTTTCTTCTTGAGCTAACTACCAAGGTCCTTTTAAGGTCAAAACATGCCTTCATTCAGCAAACCTATTCTATGCCTTTGACCTTGTACTTAGTATTGGCTTGGAGAAATGAATCAAAACACAGCTGGTACCCACCCACCGAGTGCAGAAAACAGAAGGGAGATTTCCATACCCTCTGATAAGCGTTATTTATAACCAATGTTAGCAAGGAGGCATGTGAAAACACAGAGCCTCTGCCAGGCAGGGGACAGGTGGGTGCCGGTCAAGAAAGTCATCCTAGAAGAAGCAATATCTGAACAAAATCCCAACACCACCCAAGAACCAGCAAGGTGAAGAGAGAGGAAGAGGCTGCCTGTGATATGCTGGCTGGCTCCTGGGAGAATTTGTGCCCCAGAAATGGGCACATACTGCATATCAGGGCTTTTTTCATTCTTTTCCAAGAGTCGGTATACCAGTGCACACCTGGAGGTCCAAAGCCCAGAGGCTGGAGAAGGTGGTTTGTGGTTAAACAAGATTGAAATGTATAGATGGTCAGAGAAGGAACTGGCTAGAGAGAAGGCTGCTAGGTCAACGGAGGTCACACCAAACATCTTGTTGCTTGTGAGAAATTTAGACTATCCTAAGCCATGGGAGAGGTTGAAATAAGAGACTGAAATGGTTGGCTGGAATGATCTGGCTGCACAGAAAAAGATGCTTGCTAATAAAAGCCAGCGGCCACTGAAAGCAGAAGGCTGATGGAAGAACAGCCTGGTCCTCTGGGAACGCCATCCCCATGCAGAGCACTACCGCCTACCCAAGTAGGGCAATTCCTGGGTCCTTAGTGCCCACGGGATTCCTGGGGGACCGTATGCAAAGCAGAAAGCAGATCTTAATAAAACAAAAAACGGAGGCAGGAGGGAGTAGGATCCAGCAGCAGTGTAACTGGGCTTTACCATTTACAACCCTCGTATGATTAAGTACGATTATCTACATAAAAGGACTTCAGAAGCAGGTGTTGTGTAGGAGAAAAACTGAACTTGAAGTCACGAGGTTTGGATCAAAATCTTGGCTCTCCAGCTGTGTGACCTTGGGCAAGTTCCTTAACTGCAGCAAAACATTTATTCCTTCTGCACTGCAATGGCCTCATTCATAGAATGTGGACAAAAATACCTGTTCTCTCGGGTTTATTATGAAGACTAAGTCCTAGGACTCTGAAATTCCCTACTTAACTTAAAAGTCTGGACGAACTGGGGCAAAGAACAAGAAAGGACACCGAGCCGTGAGCACGAAGAGGAAATGTGGTCATGAACGTTTGCACGGAGGATCTTCAGGCAATGTCTCTGAAGTCCACTCGAGGCTCCCGAATGAAGAACGGTATAGACATCGGACAGATGGAGAACTAGAGCAGGCACAGAACAAACGTGCGTGGTGCTCCTTTGAAGCTTACTGGTCGGTGCGGGGGAATGGTGTCAAGTGTAAGTGACACCTGAGAACAAACGTCTCTTCTCACAGAAGCTCTGGACCTCACACCCCGAACTGATCTGGTCTGAGAGCTATCCTCCCTGACGCAAAGTGGGAACATGAAAGTCTTGTGTGCAGCCCTGACACACCGTTGCATTTCTTTAGGTTTGTCTTTGTCCACATGAGGTTTTATACACAGCCGCAGAGGTACAACAGAGCGCCCGGATAAGAAATTACGTTGTCAATTCTAAGTCACTCTAAAGATGTTAATGACAACCGTGGATGATGAAAATAACGAAGACACCAAATGTGACCCAGACAACTTTAAAAGTGCTTCGACAACATGAAAATGTATTGAGACCTACGATGTGTGTGGCACGAAGCCAGACGTCATGGGACTCACCATTCATTCCTGCCCTTGGAGCTGACTGGACAGACAAAAGCCTACGAGAAGAGTCCGAGCAGAAGGCCTGCTACTGTGGAGGGAGGGAGGACAGCAATAATGAGGGGAAAAGACTTTTTTTTTTTTTTTTAAAGATTTTATTTATTTATTTGACAGAGAGAGACACAGTGAGAGAGAGAGCACAAGCAGGGGGAGTGGGAGAGGGAGAAGCAGGCTTCCCGCGGAGCAGGGAGCCCGATGCGGGGCTTGATCCCAGGACCCTGGGATCATGACCTGAGCCGAAGGCAGACGCTTAACAACCGAGCCACCCAGGCGCCCCATTGAGGGGAAAAGACTTCTGACAAGACAGAGCAGGGAACAGTACTTGGAGAGCAAACAGTTGCGGGTGGGACCTACAGAAAGGACAGGGGGAGGCAGGGGAGGGAGGAGGTGGGCTTTGCATGAGGACCAGCATGCAGACAGACGAGGGATGCACACATCTAAGAACCAAGTCCGCTGGCTGCTACAGGGGTGTGCTGAGGGTTGGGGTCATGAGTGGGAGCTGAGGTTGGTGGCTGTGGGCAGACTGCTTCAGGGGAGCAGGAAAGGGAAATCAGAGCAAGATCCTGGAAGGCAGAGATGAGAAGCTCATGACCTCTGGCCTGACTCTCTCGTTCTGCCAATAAGGAGCCACAGAAGGCTTTCTAGAGGGGGTGGTACAGCCTTTGAGGAAGAGTCCTCTGGAATCTCTAGGAAGGACTAGGGGAACAACAGGAGGCAGAAGGCAAGGTAGGAGAGGTCAGATACGTGCTAAAGAAGGCTTTTTCTAACAAGACCGCCATTAGAGGCAAAGACAAGAAAGAAAAGTCTCACATTGAAAAGAACTTGATAAAGTTCTAGTAAAAGGCAAGTGTGTTAATCTCCAGGCTGATGGGAGAGCAAGCCCAGAGCTCATGGTGAAAGACACACAACCTCCAAGGTCCAGGGACAAAGGGAGACATGCCATCTCTGGATGCCTCACGTGTAAGAACTTCAGGACATGGGTAGCGTGTCGAGAAGTTCTGGAGACTACCACCCCCGTGCTATCTTTCTTCTACTACCAGCCAGTTCTTTTCTGCAGACAGTCTTGCAAATCCTACTATCTGTGACACTCTGTAAGGTACGGAAGTGGAAACAAGGATGAAAAAGGCAGTTGCTGATTCTCAGGATCCTAGACACAGAAACAGCTGTGATACCAGGTAGATTTGGGTAAAGCACATATGAAGCTGAAACAAGCAATCATGGTAAAAGGAGAAGGAGGTATAGAACTCGGAGAACACCACCACTGAAAACCACTGGAAGATGGTCTCTGTGCTGGACAGAAGAAAAAGTCCCGTCTTCTGGGACCCCACCATCCGTACAGCCATTGTGGGTCCCCTTTCTCGCCCACTCCCCATGAGTGTCTTCACGCACACAGCTCCCAGTGCCAACCTTCAGCTGGAGCAGGGTCTGGCCCCAGCCACCAGCGCAAATGGGACTCATCACGGAGCCCAGCCCTTGGTGGCAGCCAACACAAGAAGAGAATGAGGGGGTCTGGAAGTCCCAGAAGGAAAAAGGTGGGGCCAGCATGGGCCAAACCAGTTCCCTGCTTCAAGAACGGAAGGATGTGGACACGTCAGCTGGGGAGGGGAGTGTGGACCAGGAATTACCACCAGAACAGTGTGTGGGGGCAGGGGGAGGGGGGCGGGGGAGAGAGGCAGCAGGGTGGAAGTATGCAAGGAAACATAGGCTGGGAGCAGGGAGCAAGTGGGCCACAGAGCGTGCCGGAGTGGCAGGTGGACTGGCGCATGACATTGCATGGAAGACCACAGATAGAGGAGTGACAGTGATGATGCACATTAAAATTCTGCATGCATTTAAGGGCGGGATGCCAAGGGGGAGTGTGGGGGCGGGTGAGTGCCACAGAGGGAGCAGGGAGTCCCAGGACACAGAGGCTGACAACGCTGTGGGTCAGACGTGTGAATCCAGAGCTGTCAGCCGGAGTTCTCCAAGGGTCACACCCTGCACACCCCATCTGTATGTCCACGTACGCTCATAACCAACAGAGAATCCTCCCAAGATGCAGAAGGGAAGGGCTGACATAAGGTAGATCAAACACCACGCAGAGCTTTAAGATGATACTGACTACCAGTACCCAGGTCATGGTCCCGGAGGTACAAAGGTTCTGCACATTCCTGGCAAATTTGAACTAACATGAGTCATCTTTAAAAGTTTCCTTCCTCAACAGGGAATCCATCCATCCGTTCATCCATTTATTATTGAGTGCCCAAGACACTCTTCTGGACACTGAATAAGATCTACAAATAGCCTGCCCTCAGGAGTTAACACTCTAGTGGGAGAACACAGATAACCAACAGCCTCAACCACAAAATACACTAGATGTGTTGGGCGGTGATCAGAGTTGTGAAGAAAATAAAATGAGATGCGCAGGGAGGGGGGAGGAGGGCTGCTTCATAAAGGGCCCTGAGGGAAAGCTTCTCTTATAAGATGAAGTGTGAACCAAGACCTGCTGGGAGTGAAGGAGTGAGCTATGACAGATGGGGAGTGAGAGTATTCCCAGAGGGGCCAGAGTGGTGGTCTCAGCAAGGAGAGCAGCTGTGTGTGTATGGGGGGGGGGGCGGGCGGGGCAGGGAGTAGAATGAGCTGAAGGGGCGAGGAGGTGGTCAGAAGGGGAGCAGGGAGGAGCAGCTCAGGAAGACCCTGGCAGGTCAACAGTCAGGTACAGAGAGAGCACTGAGCCGTGGCACCATGCAACGTGGCCACGTGTTTGGGGGCCCCTGCTGCCCCTGTGGGGCAAGCGCAGGGGAGCGGTAGGGGTGATCTGCCAGCAGATTCTGGCGGGCTTTTGAACACAGAGAAGAGAAGCAACAACACAACCGTGTCTGTCATCTCCAAGGGCCACCTGCTCGAAGGGACAGTCTCTCCCAGATCAGGGTTCACAGGAACCAGGGGACCAACCAACGGCATCACCCCTTCTCCCCACTGCCCTGTTCGCTGGGAATCCAACAGGGAGGACTGTCAACCCAGGAGGAAGGCCTGACAGTGGGCAGAACTGCTCTCAGTCCACCTTGACTTTGTCCCTCTGCTACATGGAGGTCGGAACGAAATGTTCACAGCCATCCTGGAAGCCCATGCTCAGGTGGGGGATTCTCGAAGGCCATCATAATCTCCTAGAAGGCAAGAACAGGTTTGCCTTCCTCATTGGTCTCTCAGAACTCAGTGTAATGCAATGTACACAGTAAACGCTACATAAATGCTTGCTGGATAAATCCTACAACTGCATGATCACCAAGAATGATGAGGTTTTTAATAATACCTCATGATGTCTTCTTACTCTGTGCCACTAGTTCTCAGCTTAGGGTGATCTTGCCGCCCAGGGGCCAGGTGGCAATGAATGGAGACATTTTTGAGGTCACAACTGTGTGTGGGGGGAACAGGGGCAGGATGCTACTGGCATCTAAGAGGAAGGAGCAGGAAAACGGTGAACCATCATACAACGCACAAGACAGTCTCCACCACCCCCCTTGGCCCACCACCACCACCACCAAGAATCCTCAGGCCGCTGACACCTCTGCTCATGTAATCCCCACAATACTCTCTTTACCAGCTGAGCAAACTGGCCCACTGGGAAGTCCACATACCCAAGAGAGCACAGAGGGGAACATTCTAAATTACAAAATGGTACCAACAGAAGCCAACAGACAGGTTGCACAGCTTTTCCTCGGCACTTTTGACACTAAATGTGTAGTTTTTTCCCCCTCACCTCAGTTCTGACACCACCTGGAGTTAGCGACCCCACATGTGAAAAAAGCTCATTCCCACAAGATGGGCCCCACTTCAGACACCAGTCACAGGGTGGTATTACTTCTGACCCACTGGCTAGAAGATTGGCATGTTTCCAAGACTCCCTCCTCGGGTTCGATAGTTTGCTAGACTCACAGAACTCAGAAAAGCACTTTACTCCCTATTGCTGGTTTAGTATAAAAGCTGTAATTCAGAAACAGCCAAATGGAAGAGATGCAGAAAGCAAGGTATGGTGGGGGGGGGGGGGGAAGAATGGGAAGTTTCCATGCTTTCAAGGGGCGCCACCCTCCCAGAACCTAGAGGCACGTGCCAACCAGGAAGCTCTTCAAACCCCTCAGTGGTTTAAGAGGGCATGACTGAGCTGGCCAGTCAATGGCCAATGATTTAACCAATGTCCAGCCCCTCTTCCTACTCTACTGCATTGTTCTGGCAACCAGCTCCCCATCCCAAAGCTATCTGGGGGTCCACCAAGTATCACCTCATTAGCATAAATTCAGGTAGGCTTAAAAGGGGCTAATTATAATGACGAAGCTCCTCTCACCCCTTAGGAAATTCCAAAGGTTTTACAAACTCTGTCAGGAACCAGGGCAAAGACCAACTATATATTTCTAATTATCACACGGGTAAATATACATTGCCAGAGCATAGGATAGGCAGAGAAACTGAAACAAAAATGGGAAAAATCAAAAAATACAGACAAGATCAGTGAATGCACTGGAAGTATCTCTAAGCCAAGCTCTGCCAAGAATTGGCATATGGCCCCGCGACTCCCCCTCCCCATCCTAAACCAGCACACACAACTGTAAGATTTCAGGAGATGTAGAGGATCACTCACTTCCTGCCTTAACCTTGTTAGTATCAGTCCTTCTCTGGAGCAGAAACATTAGCTTTGAAAAAACGCTCACAAACTCATGGCAACATTAGACAAACAAATCCTAAATCCCTTCCCCTTTACCCAGAGAAGGCAGGAGGTGCCAAATGCCTTACTAGATACTCCCTCCTTCCCTCCCTCCTTTCTTACTTCCAAAAGTAAGTATTGACATCCACCCTGTATGGGGCACAGTGTCAGGACTGGGAATATTCGAATACAAGATGCATGGGGTTCCTCTTCATCTGGTCCATTTGTAAAGCATTCTTCACCTGCCCAGGCCCGGGGTAGGCCATTTTCTTATTGCCACAGGACTGGATGCCACATTGGGACCCAGCCTGCCTATCTCCAAGCAGCAAGCAGGATTGGGCGGGGTGGGGAGGACTCCCCCACCTCCCTGCCTGTCACTGTTTACCTCTCCACTCAATACATCCTGATGTTCATCTTAATAAAAATCAATACCTACTTAATGGCAGAGGAACAAGAAATTAAGGCAATATAAGTGAGGAGAAGAGAGAGGTTTTGAGAGATGCGAGTGGATTTGGAAAGGCGATGTGGGGAGAGCCAGCTTGCCGTGGCAAGCATGGGGAACATGTGCTGGCAGCAAAACCAAGGCTTCCTGAAGGTCAAGGTGATTCAGGGCAGCCGAAAAGGTGGAAGACGATTAAGACGGGAAGGAAGAGGGCTTCACAAACAAGAGTGCTCCAAAATCGGCCCCCCAAAGAGAAAGACATTTTCCATTTCTTAGGACAACCATGGCGTAGTGGTTGCTACGAATTAAGAGCTTTCAGACGGCTCAAAGGAATGACCACAAATAGTGAAGCATGGGCTGGTCTGATTAAGTCATTTGATTAGTACCCATACTGTGCTGGGCACTGAGGTAGGGCTGATCCACTCTCCATCTGATTCGATCTCCACATTAAAGAAGATAGTAGATATTACCCCATATATACCACAATGAGGAAACCAAGGGCCCAAAAGTATTTTGCTAAACCAAGTAGAAAGGAAGAGGCAGTGTTCAAATATGAGTGTGTAATGCATGTTCTTCCACCACACTGTAGTAATGTGAATGGGGCTGGACAGGAGAACACGAAGAGAAATGCAACTCAGAGTCCTGTTGACCCAGACCCCATCATGAATGCTGTCTAGTTGTAATGGGATCAAGTCCCAGTTCATCATTTGAGGAAGATGACGAGGTGTGTCTATTTCCTTCATCTGGAAATTATGATCATATCCATATGATAAAGAGAAAGAAGGTAAGACCCAGAAAATCCCAGGGTGTGCCGAAGATCACAAATCCAACTGACTCGTAAAGCTAGGACCTCAACCCAGGTCCATTCTCTAATTGACTAACCTAGAAAGCAAAGGCAAAGAAAGCATCTCAGGAAAGGAGGTAAAGAAGGAATTCCTGGGGCCTGGGGAAGTTCAGGGAAGACTTCCTAGAAGAGGTGGGATTTGAGCTGAGCTTTGAAGTATGGGTAGGAGTGGGGCCAGCACAGAATGTCAGCAGGGATGAGCAGCAGGATCAAGGACTGGGGACAGGTAAGGGACATTCAGAGGCTGGGTAAATGGGCCTGGTGCTCACAAGGCCTGACCGCAAACATCAACCGTCCCAATAAGCAGACTCAGAGCTCCCGGTCTGTTTTGGAAATGCCCACTCGAAGCCCTACAAATGGCTCTCCATCAACTCGGCCACACAGCACATGGGATGGGCCCTCCCTCCCTTATCAGCCCAACTCCCTTCTGCTTCCAGAATTCATCCAGCTCTTCTCTTTTTTTTTTTGCCCCAGCTCTTCTCTTACACACATGGAGGCTACTCCTCCAGCCTAGAGACATTCTACCCCACAAATAAAAACATTTCCAGGCGACTTATTCCAGGCACACCGTCTGTTGGAAGGTGTCCCCGATACCAGGAGGGACCCACTGCCATGGCCTCCCACCCCCAGTGGGCCGTGCCTCCACTCAGCATGTAGCGTAGACCTGCCTGCACGGTCTGGCTTCCCCACCAGCTCCTCGAGTTTCAGTTGAAGGTCTGACAAAATGAAATCCACACAGCATTAAGTGGCAGGCCTGCGTCATCGAATTCCTCGTCTAGGACTCTTTGGTATAAAGCGACTCTTCTATTTTTAACGCATTCCTGAGGATGCCACTGCTGTGGAATCACAGAAACACGATGAGCAGCTTACAGCCCGCACCACACTCCACAGCTCAAAGTGACAACATTAATTTAATGAACTTAAACACTGGGGAACTTTTTAACACGTCCGAAAGTTATTTACACTGGGAAATGCACGCCCGAAGACTGGTGCCAAAGAGACTCAAGTAGAGAGGACACGCATATCTTTCAAATGTTAATTTGCATTTTCAACTTTGAGCTTTGATATGAAGAAGGCGGTTTTTCTCTTTGGATTTTCTGACTCATGCATGCATGCATCCGTCCTTCCTATGGGACGCGTACATCAGTATGCCATAGGAACACACAAGGCTAATCCCTACCATCACAGTCTATTTAGAGAGACAAACAGAAGTAAATACAGTGTAATATGACAAATATAATAAGCAAATGACAAAGTGCAAGGGGACACAGAAGTAGTAAATGGCTTGGTGGAAAAAGCAGAAAGGCCACAGTATTCATGGACATGCTGTTTATTAGTTTCCAAGGGCTGTTAACAAACAAGTACCATAAATGAAGTGGCTTAAACAACAGAAACTCATTCTCCCAATTCCAGAGTTCAAGGTCAAAGTGTCAGCACGGTTGGTTCCTTGTGAGGGCCTTCAGGGGGAACCTGTTCCATGCCTGTCTCTTAGCTTCCAGTGGCCTCAGGCAACCCTTAGCTTGTAGATGGTGTTCTCCCTGTGTTTTCATATTGTCTTCCCTCAGTGGGAGTCTCTGGGTCCAAAAGTCCTTTTTGTAGAAGGTCACCAGTCATACTGGGTTAGGGCCCACCCTACTTTCCTCATCTTGATCATCTGCAAAGACCCTATGTCCGAATAAGGTCGCATTCACAGGCACCAGGGATTAGGACAGCAACATCTCTGGTCGGGGAAGGAAGGGGAGACACAATTCAACCCACAACGTGGTGAAAAGTCAGACCCTGGAAGACAAATAGGGGCTCCCTAACGGGACAGCAGGAAGGGAGCTGGTGTGCTCACGGGAAAGGAGGTCTGGGGGGACCAGCGGCAGACGTGGAGCCCAGAGCGCGGAGGATCAGGCCAGGTCACTGGTGGCCTTGGTACAGAGTTCATCCCATTAGTGATCAGAAATCACTAAAGCGTTTTAAGCAAAAAACTAAAAGGCGGTGGCTTGTGAAGACTCTTTCGGCCATCTCTGAGCTCCTTTTTATTTGGTCCTTTGGTTTCCCTTTGTCCCAAGAACTGGCAGGAAAGTCCCATTCAACCTCCACATTGCCACGGGGGCGGGGGGGGGGGGGGCGTCTGGGGTTCACATCCCTCTTTCCTAACAACGCTTACCTCAACTCTGGCATAGCACTCATCTGTAAATTAAATGGCAAGTCATCACAATGTCCATTTCCCACTCTGTTTAGACTGGAAGGCTGGTGGTCCCAGCCCTTCACAGCCAGGGAGTCAGGGACAGACAGAAAAAGAAACACGTCCACACTTTCTCTTACTGCCCTGTGATCCCTCATCTCAGTTTCCGAGATAGAGGATATCCAACCCAGAAGGACCATATAGGTCCTCCAAACCGTGTTCCCTGGAACTATGCGGCCATCTCAAGAACACCCTTGGAGTGGGGTCAAGAGAAAGAACAGAGGGGACCCAAGCCTCCCTGTCCTGCTTTACTGCAAATAGCTCCACTTTCATCTTCAAAAGAAAAAAAAAAAAAAAAGATCTTTGAGAGAGAGTGCACAAGGGGGAGGAGGCAGGGGCGGGGAGAGGGAGAAACAGACTCCCCGCTGAGCAAGGAACTGGAAGTGGGGCTGGATCCCAGGACCCCAGAGATCATGACCTGAGCTGAAGGCAGACACTTAACCGACTGAGCCACCCAGGCACCCCTTCACTTTCATCTTAGTAACACTTTTATTGAGATATGATCCACATACCATAAAAAAAATCACCCTTTTAAAGTATACAATTTAGCAGTTTTTAGTATATTCAGAGTTGTGCAACCATCACCACTGTCTGATTCTAGAACTTCATAACCCCCAAAATAAACCTTGTACCCATTCCCAGTCACTGTCCCCCCAACCCTTAGAAACCACTAACCTACTTGTTGCCTCTACGGACTGGCCTATCCTGACATTTCCTTTTTTTTTTTTAAAGATTTTATTTTTATTTATTTGACAGAGAGAGAGAAACAGCATGAGAGGGGATAGGGTCAGAGGGAGAAGCAGGCTCCCCGCTGAGCTGGGAGCCCGATGCGGGACTCGATCCCAGGACTCCGGGATCATGACCTGAGCCGAAGGCAGTCGCTTAACAAACTGAGCCACCCAGGCGCCCTATCCTGACATTTCCTATGAACAAAATCACATATAGCCTTTCATGTCTGGCTTCTCTCCCATATGCCGTTCAAGGTTCATCCACGCTGTACATGTATCAAGACTTCATTCCTTTTTATGTCTGAATAATACTCCACTGTGTGGCCATACCACGTTTTATTTATCCATTCATCAGTTCACAGACATTGGGGTAGTTCCCACTTCATTATGAATAAACTGCTATGAATAATTGTGTACAAGTTTTTGAGTATCTGTTTTTGATTCTTTTGGGCATACACGTAGGAGTAGTGTTGCTGAGCTATATGCTAATTCTGCGTTTGACTTTTTGAGGAACTGCCAAACTTCTATAAAGTGGCTGCGCCATTTTGCATTCCTCCTAGCACTGTAGAAGGGCTCCCATTTCTTCACATCCTCTCCAACACTTGTTCTTTTCTATCTCTTTGATAACAAGCCACCCTAGTGGGTGTCAAGTGGTATCCTGTTGTGGTTCTGACTTACAGTCCCCAGTGACTAATGACATTGAGCATCTTTTCATGGGCTTATTGGCTACTTGTGTAGCTTCTTTGGAGAAACGTCTGTTCAAGTCCTTCGCCCATTTTTTATTGGGTTGTCTTTTCAGTGATCTAGAAGAGTTCTTTTTTAAAAATTTCATTCATTTTTTTTAATTTAAATTCAATTAGCCAACTTATAGTTTCAGACGTATAGAAGAGTTCTTTAATAAGGATACAAGTCCCTTACTGGATTGCAAATATTTTCTCCTATGTTGTAGGCTGTCCTCAAGGTCTTAAACGGTATCCTTTCCTATGCAGAAGAGTTAAATCCTGACGAAGTCCAATCTTTTTTTTGGGGGGTTTTGGCTTTTCGCTTTTGCTTCTGGTGTCATATCTAAGAAACCAGTCCGATCCAGTCACAAAGATTTACCCCTGTTCGCTTCCAAGAGTCTTACAGCTTTAGCTCTTATAAGTTTATTTGAGCTCGACAATCCATTGAGTTGATTTTCGTTTTCATCCTTTTGAGAGAATAGCAATCCTCATAAAGTTTAACTCTCCCAACACCCAGCCCCTTGCTTACAGATTCTAGAAAGGAGAAGTAACTTGCCCACAGCCACACGAGGAGTTTCAGGCACAGCTGGACTCAGATTCAGGTTATCTGCCTCAATGTCCACGGCGGACGCTGGCTCCCCATGAGCGCTGTAGAGGCCAAACTTTTCCAGATGCACCGGGTAGGTACAAAAGGATCCTCCTCCCCTCCTCACAGAAGGCTCTGGCACCCCAAAGGAAAAACTCAGATTCAGCTCTGCAGCGACCTGGAACGACCCACCAGTCTTTGTACAGACTTCCTCATTCCTGTGTGTCATCTGCGTCCTGCTTTGACCCAGAACCCTGACAATTAATCTCAGGTCCTGTACCCTGGGTCCTCAAACTGGCCCTCAGGTATCAGGGGATTAAAGGATCTTTCTCAGAACCTCCCTTCCCCAGGTGGGCTTTTATCTTACCCACTCAACTGAATTCATGGAACACTTACCATGTACCTGTATTTGGGGATACAAAATAGAGTAAGACAACACAGTCCCAACCTAGAGCAGCTGTCACGTCAGTGATGGACACACACACACTGAATATCGACACTATATCACTTTCCCAAAGTTTAACAACAAACCTAAGTGCTCGTCTTCATTAGAGAGTGCCCACCTCTGTTCTTTTTGTGTTCTAAGTGTATTATTTCTCCCCATAGCAACTTCACGAGCTAACAGTATTCCTGCCCCATGTATAGCACATATTAAGCGCTGATTCTGCACAAAACACTCTAACAGAGGGACCCAGAAGAGCTGCAGGGACAAAGAGAGGAGTTGGGGACAGCTTCAAGCACAAGGGAATCGGGGGGCTGAGCGTGGACCATGGAACTTCTCAGGGAAAAAGCAGAGCGTGGGGCAAAAATAAAGACCTCAAAGGATCTGTCAAGTGAGAGGAACAGAGTGACGGGTAGATTCCAGGGAGACGGGGCCAGGCAGGGGGAGAGGGTGCAGCCGCCAGCAGGATCCACACTCCTAGACCACAGCCTGGAGAGCCAACAAATTACACGGGGGAAAAGTCACGTACAAACCTGTCTGTGCGGGTGTGCCATATTATTACACACTCCGTGCCTTTCAGGTAATCTGCAAAACAAAAACAAAAACAAAAACAAACCTGCCAACTAAAAGGAAAGAGGTATTAATACAATTCAGTGTGAGGATACGATTGATCTAAGAGTGCAGGGTAGAGAGGAGGTTGCTTTATTCCTCACCATAATAAATACTTGTATTTCGAGTAATAGAGTTTGTTCTTAGCGCTAATGTCATTTTCTGCTAACTTAATGTCGTGGGAATCCCTCTGAGGAAGAAGAACACTGCTCGCGGAATGCAAAGAGGGCCCATTCGGCGGCGGGGGGGGGGGGGGGGGGGGGGGGGGCGCAGCGGGAAGAACTGTTCCTCCAAACGGGGTGTGCTCAGAGGCTGAGAAAAGGCCAATCCCACTGAGTGGAAGGAGTTAAATAGATCCTGCAAAGTGGCCTGGGTATGAAGGCTGCGTGCTGAGCAGAGGAGACGGCGGTTATTCGAGATTCTTCGCTGTGGAAGCAAACTCATCAGGCCCTCCTGCACCAGCCAGGTGGCAAGCCAGCAGCACTCTGTCCTGGTGGGAGGGAAGGGAGGCAGAGAGAATGAGGTCTGTCTTGCCGCCTCTGTTTCCAAAAACAGCATGGAAGCATCCCTGTACCTCCAGATGTATTACAGGTAAGAGACCATGCTTCTCGGTTACCCTGGACCAGTCGCCATTTATGCCTGTTGGCCCAGCTGAACTATTCTGGCATCCTCTTTCATTCCTTAAAGCCTTCCGGTTTGGACCATCAATTGTACTGTCGTCCCCGGTGGGGAGAGCCCAAAAGGAGGAGTCAAGAAACCTACGATGGAATTCGGTCCCTCCCCATTTGCCACGCAACCTCAGCAAAGGCACTCAACCTCCCAGTCCTCTTTCCTCGTCTGGAAAGTGGACGAACAATACACATCTGGCAAGTCTGTTTGCGAGTGATTTACTGCGCCAACACAGCACGTGGCACATGATAGAAGTTGGGTGCATGAAGAGCTATTTTTGGCAGCGGGTTCACAGAAGCAGGAACAGCATAGGACAGAGAAGAGCTTTGGGAGGTAGCTCCTTTCCATCCTAACTCTGACTGGTCCTCAAGCTCTCTGCCCCTGCCCCTGCCCCTGGCATCCAGGATCCTCAGCTCATCACAGATCACAGAAACAGAGCATGAAAAAGGCACCTGGGTGCTGGCGTACTTCTCCCAGGGTTGAATGGGATTTCATAAACCAAGAAGCCTACAGCTTCCAGGTGTGGTTCTGCCCTGTTCTAATTTCCCCAGCAGCAGTGAGGACAGGGAAGCTGGGAGCTCCCACTGGAGGGAGCAATTTTCCCTTCCCTCCATCCCCTGACCGTGGTCTTCAATCACAGCATGCAATGCTTGAATGCAGGGAGGCTAAGAGAGGGAAGCAGAGAAGTGATCCCCTGAAACGCATCTGCAGAAGATTCCAGAGCAGACACTGGAACAGTCCCTGAGCTCCCAGCTCCTCCCTGGGCCTGATGAAGATTAATATCTCCTCCCTGATGAGATGAGGCAGCTTAATCGCTGCTATTAATACAGAATCACTGAGGGCTAAAGATGGGGGCATGGAGGGAGGTAGGAGATGGGATGACAGCACCTCACAAATATCATACAGAAACAGAAAGGGATACCCTGAATGCCTGAGGACAGAGTATTTCCGCAAGGCTCAGAAGTTAATACAGAAACCTGCTAGCTGAGGCCATGCAGGATACCACAGTTTGGGGTGTAATCTGTGTTTGTCCTACTAAGACCCTGGACCAATTCATTAAACACGCTGCTCTCAAAGACCACATGTGGCACTGCTGGATGATCTCGGCAGAGACCACCCCTCTCTCATCACAATCTCATGACCCTGACCAAGGACAGCTCGGGTGTGGCCTCCCAACTCTGCTCCTCCTTGGCTTGCTCCTTGTCATGCTGCAAGACTCAGCCCAAAGAGGCAGAGTCCTCGAGAAGCTTTCTTTGATGTCCCCAGAGAGTCAGGTGTCCTTCCTTCTGGACTCTCAAAGACAGGTGCACATACCTCTCATACAGTAGTTACTTTAGATTGTAACTGGGGGGGAGGGGGGCCCAAGGCCTCCAAAAGAGATTGCTGCTCTTGAAGACTTAAATTTTCACTTCTGATCCTATAACCTCCCTCCCCAACTACATAGTCTCTCCACTGCTTATAATCTCCCTCCCCACTACAACAATGGTCCCATCACCACATCTGCTTTCCTCCAAGGACCCCTTGTCCTCGGGGGAATGACCACCTTCAGAAAGGTCATTATCACCTGAGACTAACAAGAGAACAAGTTTTCTTAAGGGCAGGGCCCGTGCCTTAACCTGATTTGTGTCTTTCTCAGACCCTGGTCCAGGATGAAACCGGTACTTAATAAACCCCGTACTTAATAAACACCTGCTTCATCATCTAACAGGAAAACAGCAGAGGAGGAAACAAAGGCTCTAAAATCAGTTGGCCATCCAGAGGAGACCTTCACATGTGCAAAGAAATGTACAAAGGAGGAGTGATGCAAGTCTTCCCTGCTCAAAAATACTAGGATTTTCTCAAGAGGGTTGGGGGGTGGTTATTAAAAAAGGCAGTTACAGGGGGCATCCTCTTCCCCACTCCCTACTAAACCTCACACACAAACTCTGGGTGAATTTTCATCTCAAATAAGCTTAGGATTCCCGACTGCCCAAATGCCACACCACTTGACATCTGGGCTTCAGGGTTTGGGAACCGTGAAATTGGTGCAGGACAATCCAGAAGGGCAGGTCTTGTGCAGAACAATGTTTACGCCCACGTCTTACAGAAGGAACCTGAACCCTTTCATTAACAAAAACCTTCAAATGGAGATGCCTGGGCTGTTCGGTTGGTTAAGCATCTGCTTTCAGCTCGGGTCATGATCCCAGGGTCCTGGGATTGAGCCCCGCATCGGGCTCCCTGGTCAGTCTGCTCCTCCCTCTCCCTCTGCCCCTCCCCTGGCTTGTGCTCTCTCCTCTCTCAATCACTCTCTCTCTCTCTCAAATGAAAAAAATCTTAAAAAACAAAACAAAACTTCCAATGAAGGGGACTGGCTTGAAATTCACACAGGAAGTCAAAGCATCATCAAAAGGTGTCTGCGGAACATATGTTTTCTGTGTATATAATCAGCACACTAGAGCATGAGGCACACACACAGAATAAAAACTGCTTTGCCCCAGCTTTTAAATTAAAAAAAAAAAAGTGATACACACTACCCTCGGGTAGGTTAAAAAAGACAAATTTGGGGCTTTGTGGTGGCTCAGTCGTTGAGCGTCTGTCTGCCTTTGGCTCAGGTCATGATCCCAAGGTCCTGGGATCGAGCCCCGCATCGGGCTTCCTGCTCAGCGGGAAGCCTGCTTCTCCCTCTCCCACTCCCCCTGCTTGTGTTCTCTCTCTCGCTGTGTCTCCGTCAAATAAATAAATAAAATCTTTAAAAAAAAAAAAAAAAGACAAATTTGAAAAGCGGCCAGGATAGGACCAGCATCTCAACTAGAGATCACAGCCCTTATAGGTGCGACACATAGTAGGGAATTTAAAGAGGCCCCGAAGCCAGTTTGACTCTTCAAGGCTCTCGCAGGCTGATGAGAATGCAAATACCCACAGAAAAACCAGCCACTGGGAGATCCAATGTCAGGCACCTGGGGCTAGCTGCAAGCACGTCTGGGGGAAAGGAGACTTTCCTAAATGCACAAGTGTGCTGGAACCAAGTATAGAAACACGGGCTGAGGCACCCAACCCTGCGGGGGGGCGGGCCTGGAGTCCTCAGAGCAGCACGATTACAGCTGAAGCACCCCCACTCACCCCCACACACCCGTGACTGTGGTTTCTCACTAAGCCACAGGCAGGGGCAGGGGTGGAGCCCGCGGGAGGGGCTGCACAGGAGTGCGGAACTGCAGCTGGAAGGGAGAAGGAGCCCTACGGTCGGGTCCTGAGATAACCCTTGGAAAGAGCCAAGCTTTCCAAAGCCCAGGGCCAGGAGGCGTGAAGGAAGAGGACCGGAGCCTGGTTCCACGCCACCCCCTCCCCCCAGGAGGCTCTGTTTGGGATGGAAAAATTCCTCCTGCTGAGAGTCCCAGAAGAACCAGCTTCAGCTTTTAACCATCCACACGCGAGAAACGTGCCAATTGCCACCACAAACCCACTGTTTCTGTAGGGTATTTGACCTCCTGCTGCCATCTGTCAGACCAGGATAACAGGGTTCCCCTCCACGTGCGGAGACAGCACAGCATCATAACTAAAAGCATGGTCCCTGGGGCTGGGGCTACCTCCCTTACTGCCGAGCAGCGTGACGTTGGGCAAGTAACTTAACCTCACTGTACCTCAATTTCCTCACCTGTACGTGGGCATAATTAAGAAATCAACTTCGGGGGCGCCTGGGTGGCTCAGTCGTTAAGCCTTTGCCTTCAGCTCAGGTCATGATCCCAGGGTCCTGGGATCGAGCCCCCATCGGGCTCCCTGCTCGGCGGGAAGCCTGCTTCTCCCTCTCCCGCTCCCCGGCTTGTGTTCCTGCTCTCGCTAACTCTCTCTCTCTGTCAAGTAAATAAATAAAATCTTAAAAAAAAAAAAAAAGAAAGAAATCAACTTCGTAGGACAGAAGGGGGGCACCTGTGTCCGCCCCAGAGAACAGTGCCGAGCACACGTAAGTGTTCGATAAACACTACTTGTCTTGTCTTTTTTTTTTTTTTAAAGATTTTATTTATTCATTTGACAGAGAGAGAGAGAACGACAGCAGGAACACAAGCAGGGGGAGAGAGAGAAGCAGGCCTCCCACTGAGCAGGGAGCCCGATGCGGGGCTCAATCCCAGGACCCCGGGATCACGACCTGAGCTGAAGGTAGACACTTAACGACTGAGCCACCCAGGCGTCCCTACTTGTCTTCTTTCTGATCCCATTTCCTGTAAAGGGGGCTACGGGTTGCCGAGTGACCCCTGAATGCCTGGCACCATATGTGCAAGGCTCCTGTCCTGTATTAGCTCATCTGTCACAACTGTCCCCTAAAGCCTGAGGAGGAGCAGAGGGTCAGAAACAGCACGGGACTACTCCCGGGTGATGCAGCTGGTGAGCGGCAGAATCTGACTCAGAACCAAGTCTTAGGATGCAAGAACCACGCACCTGCCACCCTAGCTCACCTGGACAGCACCACCTACTAAAGCCCCTGCTGACGACTCTGCCTTACTCCCACCACACTTTGCTTCATGATGAATATGAAAGTGCAGTGTCTACTTCACACTGGAAATGAACAAAGCCCTCCCCATCTTTCCACAGAACGTTCTTTTTCCTGGCAAAGACTGTTGACACTGGCATCCTGGCTCACCTCACTGCTGGGTGTCACTGGTTCCAGGGTCCCAACACCCAGGTGTGACCAGGTTGAAGGTGTTCACTCTCAGATCCTCATTCTGCTATCAAGATGTCCCAAACCAGCCACTGAGTCTGCCGGACTCCGCCCCTCTTCCCATCACCAGGGCCTGGAGAAAGCTCCAGCCAGCCACCTCGGCCTCACTTTACGGCCACCATCCAAATTCTGCTCTGGGACGAAATGCCTCCACCTTCTAACCCTGCAGACCTCAGCTGTATTCAGAGGGAGGAGGAATTTCATCTTTCTGACTACTATATCCTAAGATCCTTGTGTGGACCAAAAATAGTTGCCAGCCAGTTTCCTTATCCGAAGAAAATGGGAATGGACTCAGGAGGGGGACCCCAGGAAATCAGGAATTGGTAATGAAGTTCCACCTGTCCTTTGTCGAGCCAGCTAACCTTTATGTACTTCTTAGTATTCTTCTTCGTGGACTATTTCGTCAGATCTCCAGAACAACTCTTTGAGATGGGCGGGGCAGATAGGTTATCACTTCCGACCTACAGATTAGGAAACAAGAGTAGTCCTTGACCGGCCACATGGCTATTTAGTGATAGTCCATTCTTGATGCCAAGGACTTGAATGACTGGATCAGACATTCGGCTTCCCTGGATCTTAATTTTCTCTAAGAGAGAGAATGCTAGCCCAGCCAGACTTTCAGAGCTGAGAAAGTGAGCACCACTGCGTCCTAGCCAGGTGACCCTCGGCAGTCCACTTGACCGCCCTCCGTTCTCATTTTGTGCTTTCTCCCATTAGGCCCTGCCGGCAACGAGTCCAGCCCAACTGCATGCAGCACACGAAGCCTTTGCCTTCTATTTACTGGGCAACAACTATGTGCCAAAGAGATTTTTTAATACTATTTTTGATTTGCAATTACAGATCTGAGGTTTACTGATAAATGATCTCATCAAAAATAAAATAAAATGAGTAGCTGCAATTCACAGAGAGCCCAGTATGCATCAGGTGCCTACATAAACCTTCACACTCAGCTGAGGAACTCTGGATGAAGACAGTGCTGTTCCCATTTATGCAAGAGAAACAGAGGTGTAGAAGAGGTGAGAGGCGTGCCTGTGGTTACACAGCTGCTGCATGGCAGGCAGAGTTCAAGCCTAGAGCTTTCTGTCTGCAAAGCCTGATGTCCCTTCCATTCTGACTCGCCTGCTGTCCTCACGTTCAGGTGCATGCTCCTCTGATAGGCCATGACAATGTATGGGGCTGAGGAGCCAACGTCCAAATCCCTCTTGCCCTGTGGTTTCACTTCCATGTCTTCCCAAAGGACAAAAAATGCTCTCACAAATCCCCAGAACGCACTTACTGCCCTTTCAACACCTAGCTCCAGGATCACTTCCTGGTAAAGCCCTTTTCTGGCCTGTGGCCCATGTACAGCCCACTGAGCTTTGTGCAGTGTTCTCATTGCATTGGCAGTACCTCTGGGCTTCTGAATTTCTACGCCAACGCCATGCCCCGGAAAATCATATTCCCCTGTTCCCCCGTGGCCGGTGCTCTGCACAGAGGAAGAACCACACGCGTGCTGCTGACCATAATGGAAGGGAAGGAAGCCGGGGGCAGTGTGTATGGATGCAGTTGAGAGCAGAGGCTCCAAGCCAGACAAGCCGGGGCTGCGCTCCCTGGCTCTGTGACCTAGGCCAAGTTTCCTAACACCCTGCACTCGATCTGCACAAGGACAATGAGGATAGGACCGACCTGAGAGGGGTGTTGCCAAAAGTAACCCAAGTGCTGGGAACAGCACACAGAGCCAATGCTCACCAGCACCAGCTTCCATCATCCTACATTAAGGGCAGACAGAAGGAATGGCCTCAACACCGGAAGGGGCCCAGAGACTTCACCTGGGAACTGAACGAGTGAAGCAACTGAGAAGATATGAAACTCAACAGTCTCATTCTGATTACTACCTGTCATGGAAGCATCTGGAAAGCGGTGCAGAGACTTTGGACCAAAGAGAAAAAGCAGACTCCTTTCCGCTCAGAGAGCCACCCAGGCAAGGCTCTCTATTAAGAGACAGGTGGTGAGGGGGGGGGAACAAAGATTTCATAAATACTCTCTGAGATCCTTACTTATCCGCCCCTTCATGCCACTCACCTTGGAGTGTATATCCAAAACATGAAATTAAGCCGTGGGTGAGATGCTGCTCTGCCCGGACCGGTCTCACTCACTTGCCACCTCAGCACCAGCTCCCACGTGCGGCACAGAGAAGTGCCTACGTTCATTTCTGGATGGATCTGAACAGCCCAACATGCGCACCCCCTCACCCCATCTCCCTGGAGTGAGCCAGGCACTGCATGCTGGGAAGCATAAATCACAGGCATGGTTTCCACGTGGGGGAAAGCACGGGCTAGTTAGTCTCCTGCTCAGAACAGGCTGACCCTTATCTGTCCCTGAAGTATGGCTCCAACCATCCACAAGGCAGAGGCAACCGGCAGAGAAGCCTAAGGGACAGGCAAAGAAACCCCAGGGCTTGAAAAGTAAGAAAAGTTAACACAACTGGACACTCCACCACCTTTGAAGTTTTGGTCTAGTACACTTTCCAAGTACATATGTGAAGGGTTATTCATACAAGGGGGAATGATCAGCTTTTCCCAATCTCTGCAGAGAACGAAGTAGAAAGAAGGGAACTTACACAGAAAAAGGAAAGATCTACAATCATGTCAGTTTAAGAGGTGAATGGAAGGGATCTTAGCTCCCCGGGCTAAGCCTTAGCTTTTACCATGTGCTAGCTCTGGAAGCTTGAGCAAATTACTGAAATTTCCTGGGCCTCTGTTTCTTCATCTGTAAAATGGAAAGGTCAGGACTTACCTTATTTGTTCTGAGGAACAGAGGAGTTATTACAAGAACCTAAATCCTCAGTAAATAAAGAGCTGGTATTTCTATTTCAGGCACGTCAACACTTGTTGAGCAACTGCTGTACTCCAGGTACCGTGCCAAACACTAAGGATTCGGAGATGATGATGGAAGGTCGAGGGTGTAGAAATTAGGGTGGTGCATACTAGTAACAAAAACAATCTACCCAGCACTTGTCACGTGTCAGGCACTCTTCTGAGCAACGCACACCATTCTTCTAGTCTACACAGTAACTCCACAGAAGACGGAAGTTATGTAAGGGAGGTGTAACCCAACACTAGAAGCTGAACCGCGGCACAAACAATCTATTGCCTGAAGGTATAAGAGCTCCCTCGGGAACTGGGTGTGAGGACGAAGATTTAAGTGTCAGGGATAAAGCAGAAAGCCGGGGATGCTGCAGAAAGACAAACAGTAGGCACTCAATCCATGCCGTCATCACCAACCTGGTCATTATCAAATCCAAGTCCTGGAGCCCCTGAGCTGAGGGGGAGAGCGGAGATCTTCCCAGAGGAAGAAGGGAACTTACATGGAAAAGAGAAAGATCTAGAATCATGTCAAACTTGGCAGAAGATCAGGCTCACCTGATGCACTTGTTGAAAGCACGGGCATCTCCACTGTAGAACCCCATTTAGCCTATCTGAGCCGGAGCCCTGGAACGGTATTCTGCCTGAGGGCCCCAGGGTTGGCCGGGAGTCTACAAGTTCAACAGATGCCCCAGGTGGTTCTGATCATCTGGCAACACTGCAACCAGAGATCCTTCCAGGCAGGAGGAGCAAATACTTGCTCAGGTTCATCTGAGGTTAGCAGCGAAAGGGAGGTCCCAAGAAATAAGCTTCCCGAGGAGACGAGGATGATGGAGGAATCAGAGTACAGAGCTCCAATACCCACCCCCCAAGGCCAGTGTGGTGGCCCCACTGGCCTCTCCGGACTTGGCCCACCACACTCCCTCTCCAGCCCACCTAATTTCTCCGTGCCCTTCCACAAAGGCGCCAAGCACCCTCCACTTCCCGCTGTCCCTTCTGCCTGAAATGTTCCTCCCCTCTCCACCGGGTTCTGCTGAGACGTCCCTCATCAGAGAGGCCTGTCCAACCGCCTTATTTAAATAGCACCTTCCCCCCTCCACTGCCGCCCTCACCATTGTCTCGCCATGTTTTATTTTTCTTTGTAGCATTCACCCCCACTCAGCAGAGCAAGAAGCTATCCGTGAATCATTTCTCCCCCTCCACCAGAAAGGGAGCTCTGGGAGACCAGAGGACAGGATCATGGGATGGAAAGTCCAATCCCCAGTGTCCCAGAACAGTGCCTGGCTGTGTGTGTTGAGTGAAGGAATGTTCTTGGACGATCCACCAATGGCTCTGAAGCTCATCTCTGAGAATACCGCCTTCCCTAATGGAGTTGTGGGAAGATTAGTTAAACCTACGTGAGAAAGCTGTTCAGCAGCACCATGCTACCTGATCGTCATGGCTACCTCCTGGTGCCGTGGAGAGGCTTCAACACCCTGCACCTGCTCCAGCAGAATTCACGGGGAGGCAGGAGACGGGATATGGAGTGCCCTCTGCTGGAGCAAAAATGACAAATACCCATTACCAAAGGGGCCCACCCTTGGAAAGAGAAGGATCCTGATGATGCAAGGCTCCCTAACAGCACAATCTTAAACATTCAACTCCCATGAGTCCGTAAGTGATTTTTTTTTTTTTTTTGCTTCAGAGAACACAGTCAGCATATAGAAACACGACTGAACACAAAAGGACTCTGTGAATCGACTCTGCATTGGCACGATGGACTCCTTTTCACCTGCACAAAAACCCTGTGAAACAGGGAGCAGCACCCCAATTTCAGAGGCAGCAATTTGGGCTGAGAGGTTAAGTTCTTCAGCTGAGGACACACAGTGTTTAAAGGGAGGTTTGGGAATGGGAGGTGGTGTGCTGACTCAGCTACAGCCCTGTAAGACAAATCTTGCTATAGAGGGTATTCAATGTGGCATCAGAAGATGGTCCTTTCTGTTCCTCTTCAAATGTTCTCGCTACAGGCCATTCATGTGAAAGAGCTTCCTTTCCCCAAACACGGTCCCTGGGTCCACAAGTAGCTGCAGGTGCATTTACAACCACAGGTACAGGTCTCAGTCTCCCCACCCTCTCCCCCTGCTTTCCAACACCTACAGGGAGTGCTGCGGATGGACAGAAATGCAGATCGATAAAAAACGAACAGATGTGACCTTCATCTCTGGTCTTTACTAAAAGGGATATGAAGAGGTAAGAAGCAGTGAGTCACGTGGTGATACAGACGGTCTGAGTGTCCAATTGCACCGCCAGCCGAGGCTGCGAGCGTAGTGTGGCCACTTCTCTAGGCTGCAGTGGCCTCCGTGGGCCTTGCTCAGACCAGGTGGGTGATCTTTTGCATCTGTCCCAGGATGGCCTTGCAACACTCCAGGAAAATAGGAGAAGGGGAAGACAACAGACATGTCCTAAGCAACCGTCTCTGCAACAGGGACTCTGTTCAGCCCTCACAACAAACGCAACAGCTATAATCATGCTCCCCTTTCCTTGGGGGGAGGAACCAACCTGCAGTGGTGCAAAGTACCCAGTCCACCGTCAATCCCATTTAAATAGTGCCGCTTGTCCCTCAGGGACACTTTCACCCCCTTCCGCATCAGCCCCCCCACCCCGGATGAATTCCTCAAGTGTTTCCAAAGGTTTTATCTGCTTCGGCTGTCAGGCTGCCAAAAGGAATCCTAAAATTCACTCCTGCTCTTAATTGTAGGAGTCTATGGCGGAGGCAAAATGCAAACTGCACTAACAGACTACCCATATTCTCTGCTCATATTGGCCTATAATAATCCTGCCAGCCACAGAATACAGCCTGCCTTCTCGTCTTGTCCTAGTGTGGAACCTGAGCGTGCGGACTTTAAAATATCCTCTGCCAGTTGTTTCAGTATCTGCAAGTCGTTGAGAGCCAGGCCTCAATGACTTTTCAGGGCAGGGCCCGGGTTCGAATGCCAGCTCCCCAAGGTATCAGCGGGCTGACTCCGGCCAAGGAGCACAACCCTCTGAGCCTCGGCTTCCATGTCTGTCAAACGGGAGAAGCATGAAGCTGTTTGGAGGGAGACAGGAGAGAATGCAGGTCACATCCCCAGCCCGGCACATGACACAGGGTAGGCCAGAAAGGCCAAACACAAAGTCTAACTGAGCCAGCCAGGGTCAACGAGTGACATAAGGAACTACCAGGAGCGCTTTCTTCTCAGTCCGGCTCTGCGTAAAGCATCACACAGAGCGACGTGGGGATCCACCAGGAAGGAGGTCATGGTGACACACTAGAGCATTCATGCACTGTGCAAAGGGACCGCTATGACTCGGCTCCAACCAACGGTCACTAGCACCAAAGGAGGGCCCGGGTTGCTAGATCCTTCCATGTTATTAAGGAAGCCAGAGATCACGATCTTTCTGTGCAATCTCCCAAGTGTTAATGGTCAATAATCAAGCTGAAAATGGTAAAAGCAATGCACCGGCCAAGCACAACACAACTGTGGGCCAGATGCAGCCAATTTCTGTCTAACCAAGAGCTAGTAATTGCTATCCCTTCCACTGTGGCTCTAGTTTAAATAGTACATAGCCCTTTCATGTTTTCATGTCTCTTACAATAAAAATTGTTTTTCCAGGCACAAGGGTTTTAGGACGATGCAGGTCGGTTGACGAATGCAGATGGAAACTTTTATCCAATGTGGCTTGGTATCCATATTCAGAAACAGTATCATGTTCATATTAATTGGAATTTGTCATTGCCAGAGTTCTGGTAGGAACACTGATCTTGTCTCAATGTGATGAACACACTCTTTCAGAATTAGGGTTTTATGAGCAAGTTTCAGATCTTGCAGCAGTGCTGTGATCAGACCCTCACTGGGGGCATGTGTATCCAAATGGCAAGGTGGATCAGGAAGGGGAAAAAGGAACTGTGTGGTTAAAGAGAAGTGCTAAATATATACCACCAAAGAAAAGTTCCGTGCTTAAAAAGTGTTTGAATTTCAAGTTAAACAATGACATAGATTCGTAAATCCCAAAGGTTGATAAAATTCTTCTTATCTGAAAAGAATGCAAACCCCACAAAAATCTCTTCAAATTCAGTTAACTATCAGGAGTTGCATAGTTATTTTTAAGTAAAATAACACATGCGGAAAAGTGAATTACAAATGAAAAATCTGATGAATGTTCACAAAGTGAACCCACCTGTAGAATCACAGGTTAAAAAGTTAATTACCGGGCGCCTGGGTGGCTCAGTTCGTTAAGTGACTGCCTTCGACTCAGGTCATGATCCTGGAGTCCCTGGATCGAGTCCCGCATCGGGCTCCCTGCTCGGCAGGGAGCCTGCTTCTCCCTCTGACCCTCCCCCCTCTCATGTGCTCTCTCTCATTCTCTCTCTCAAATAAATAAATAAAATCTTTAAAAAAAAAATAAAAAATAAAAAATAAAAAATAAAAAAAAAATAAAAAAAAAAAAAGTTAATTACCAGTGTCCCTACATCTTCCTTCGGCCCTGGGCCCAGTCTCTACCCCTAGATTAACGTTTGTCTGGTTTTGTATTTATAGAATTGGAATCCACCAGCACATATACTCTTCTGCATCTGTTTTCGCTCAATACTATCTCTGAGAATATTCATTTTCACTGCTCTGTAGTACTTCACTATACAAATATGCCACTAGTTATGTGTTTATTGTACTGTGGATGTACATTTCAGTATTTCCCTCTTTGGCACTATTAAAAATAATGCTGATGTGAACATTCTTGTACATGTTTTTTTGTGCAAACATACATATATTCTCTCTCTGGTATATGGCTAGGGACAGAACTGATGGGTTATGGGGTATGTTCAGGTTTAGGTGATAACACCAAATCATATTCAAAGGGAGTTATAAAAACATTTTACCTAAAATTAATAGACCATCAACAGGTCTCTCTGAATGAAATGCCCCCTTCTTTGGTTAAACTGCCATTTGGAATAAAAAATAAAGTCACTTTAAGACCAGCACCTCCAAAGAGCAGAAGTTCCTGTCCTTTTCAGAAAATCTTAACCTATCATTACGGATTAAACACTTACTACAGACAAAATATCATGGTTTAAAATTGTTTGAACACACACATCGGAATTCAGTGCCGTTTTCATGAGCAGTAAGTCCTGCTGGATGTTTATACGTATTAAAATTACACAACCCAAAACGCCCAGAGCAGGGTAAGATACCCATGTAAGAGAAGAGATGGTACAACACCCCTTTGTCTCTAAAGAATAACACAATGGAGGGGATTCAAAGAATGGGACCGGGCAATATGGACGGCCAAAAAATGATCCCCAGACATGTCCCTGTCCTAACCCCCACAACCCGTGAATTTGTTACCTTCCGTGGCAGAAGGAACTTTGCAGGTGTGATTAACTAAGGCTTGTAAAATGGAATGATTATTCTGGACTATCCAAGTGGGCCCAATGGACTCCCAAGGGTCCTTTTAAGAACACAGGACAGTCACAGAAGGAGATGTGACCATTTCCAGGAGCGGAGCTCAGAGTCAGCAAGAGGAATCTGAAGGAGCTCCACTTTTGCCCTTGAGAAAGGCCAGGAGACGGATCCCCGCCAGGGCCTCCAGAAGGAACCAGCCCTGCCAACATCTGGCTTTAGCCTAATGAGACTTGATTGTAGATTTCTGACCTCCAGAACCGTAAGACAAGAAATCTGTGTTCATTTCAGCACTAAACATGGGACTTTGTAACTGCAACCACAGGAAAGGGATACAAAGTGGCTGATTAGCAGACACCAGGTTCCCTGACACCCGCTGCAAGGTTCTAGCCACGAGCTCCTCCAGGAGGCACAGCCAGCAGACGCCACGTCGTCGGGGCTGTTTGCTCCACCCCAGCAGGACCACCGATGATGCTACACAATCAAGAGCTGGGGCAAAAGTAGAGGTCACCTTAGCAACCACCTCACAGCTGAATACGACTGTGACAGGGTTCAACTATCCTCAGAGTCTAAGAGCTAAAGGAGACGCTTTGGGCCCGAGGTAAGAAGCAGAGATGGGTGCAGCCCCCTGCACCTGCGGCTTGGTCTCCACTCGCCGCTGCCTCGCTCCCGCCCTGCTTTGCAGGCTTCCGCTGGAGCTCACGAACAGCTAGGAAGCATCGGCCAGGAAAGCCCTTCGTTTCTGACATATTAAACACAACTTGTATAATACACTTTCCGTTTCATTTTGCATTCAGCACTCTGTGTTCTTGGACCCCGTAACATCCTCATTAAGAGATCTGTTTGGGCCACTGGCAGAAGGCAGGATGGCTTGGCTGCCATCACAGCTGCCACAGAGCCTGGCCCCAGGGGATACTGAAACCTTGAGCAAATTATTCACTAGCACCCTGCCCTCTCTGAGTTCACCGGCCTGCGGCACAGTCTCTGGGCCGAAGGAAGCGGGCGGAGGCTGGGGAATCGGTCACATCTGGACAAGCTCTACTTGGATAAAAGAACCCCCCGCAACCACCTCCCCTGTTCAACGGTTCATGGGCTCCATGATCCCCCACAGCAATAAAGCAAAGAAAGCGTTTAACTTGTAACTCCCTGGATCTCACTGCAACTCTTCAAAATGGTCCAGTGTCAGGACCCCATTTCTTTCTGTTGAAATTTATCAAGACGACTCTCAAATCATTCATTTCAGGAGGAATTTGTGGTGACAAGGATGGCCATGCCAGAACAGTGAACGAAAACGTGGGTGTGGGCTGAAATCAGTCCAGAAATTAATATCCTGTGCCTGTTCACGACACGGGTTTTAAATGTTCAGGACTGTGCATCCTCGGAAGACCGTTTGCTTTCAAATAACACCCGCACCCTCACTGGCCTGCTTCCCTGACCACAGAAAGCTTCTGGAATGAGCTTCTGCACGGAGCTGGTTATAGATTCTAGGAGGGCAGCATGTGTGAACCATCTTCTGAATGGCAGAAAAGCATGCTTCTTCCACATGCTGGTAACTCAGTGACAGCTAACACCATCTCCTCAATGGCCAGAAGAGAAAGAACCACATCCGGCAAATAAAACTCACATACCCTGAGAAAAGGGGCTCTGGAAGAAAGTAATCGGCATGATCTAAATTCAAATGGAGGTGTACTGAAGCAGAATTTCCTCGGGTCCCAGAATTAACGTCACATCCAGAAGGAAGGTGAGGCTCCTGGAGCCATATTCTGGGGTCTCAAAATCACAGATGCTCAGAGCCCCAGGAGTGGCTCCTGCATCCCTCAATATCCAGACTCCCTCCCAGTCAACATTCACACTAAGGACCCACTAAGAGTGATGCCCAGACTCTGAAAACGTAAAGATGAGTACAACAGTCCCCTGTCTCACAAAACTCAAAAGCCAGTGGCTAGAAAGACACCAAACAAGCAAACTACCCCTTCTGTCACAGAAGCTTCTACCCGGGATCAGACATTAGGGGGAAATGACACTGAACATGAGCACTGAAGACGCCAGCTAGGAGGAAGGGTAGTGGGAAAAAAGAGAATTGCATACTGGGCAGAAGGAGCAAAGAGCAAACATTAAGAAGCAGGAAAATAGAAGTTTTCTCCAGGTGTTCAATGAGGTGCTCACCTGAGTGAAGACAGAAATTATAAGCTAAGGGAAAATGCCCGTGAAAGACCCCGAGCCATGATCAGGAGTCTGGAGAGAATCCAGGAGGCAATGGGGAGAGTTGTCAGCCCTCCAAGCCAGAAGAGGGCATTCTTCACTCATTCACTCATTCAACAAACGGTTCTCCTGCCTCCTCTAGAGATGGAAGGCTGAACAGAAGAGAACCCCTTCCTTCCTTCCGGACGCTGGTACTCACTTGTGAAGACAGGTGATTAGGAAAAAAACAAGAAAAGTAAAGTGGGTGTGAAGAAAAGACAGTACAAGGAGTTTGGACACGTGTGGCACAGGAAGCCAATCTCGTTAAGGGTGAGGGGCCGGCGTGCTCAGCTGGGACCCAAGGGTCGACGCGAAGACTCAACTGCTTTGAGCGTGAAGGACGGGCAGCTGGGAAGGGTCACTGAGATGCTAGAGGAAGAAAGGTGGATTGGAGAAGAAATGAAGGAAGTAGGGCTTAGGAACTCGGGGGTCAAAGTACCAGCAACAACACCCACCCTGTGTAGTATCCATAACCAACAGTCACTTGGCCTCTGACAAACAGCTCTGAGCATGTGGATCTCATCACTTCCCCAGAGGGTGGACTCTGATACCTGGCAAATCTAATTCTTACAGCAAGAGCTCCTTCTTATATGAAGACCATGCCTGCTTCCCCATAACGTTTATGCATTGATCCTGGATCCACACTCAGGAGCAAATCACAGAAAGCCCTTTCCCTCTTCTGGACATATTTCCCATTAACTGGGGAAGATCCTGGTCATTTCCAACTCATTCACATCAAATGCTAAGAACAGAAAAGTTCTAGAATGTTAGGGCCCCAAGAGCCCCCATAGGTGACCTTCAGTTTTATGTCATTTCATGCAACAGGACACAAAGGCCTAGAAAGAGCGGTGATCGTATCCCCAATCACCCAGCTACTCTGGCTCAGCTGATCTGGGAGCCTGAGACCACCCCCCCACCACCACAATCTAGTGCGCTCTCAATGTATCTTGCTGCTGCGTATAATCTAACTCCAAAACTTTGTGCTGAGGGCATCTGTATCTCAGGGGGAGCCACTGAAATTAAACAGGGTTGAAAAATAAACAAACTCACATAAAGTATAAATAGCATTTCCATGAAAACAGGCAGCAACTCTATCCCTTATTTATGGCTCCCCCTGCCTTGAAACAGAAAACTCACGGGTGTCGATAAATGGATTGCAAAGTTGTTATGTTTAACTACAGAGAAAAGCATGTCTCCACGGGGTCTTTTGGAAATGCACAGATGTCCACTGGCAACTGGCAGGGGCTGCAAGGAGGTACCCTTTGTGTCCCAGTAAACACTCTGCCTTTTCTAGAGTCTCTGGATCTCTGGCTCAGGATAGGTCAGGCAGGTCATCCTGTGCCCTCACCCCTGACACTGAGCTCCACCCCCCCACCGCCACACTGCACTTCTGTTTACACACCTCTCATGTTAGGTGTTTCATTACGTCTCAGGGCAGCTCATTCCAGCCCTGGACAGAGTGATCCTTTACTATGATGAGCTTGACAGCTGGCTCCCTGCCACATCCCTCCACAGATTTGGGGGCCATTGCTCTTTCAGGTGACAGCCCCTGGACTGCTTGCTGAAGCTGATCATATACATTTGCAGCTTCTGCTTCTCCAAGGTAAATAGCCCCAATTCCTTCCACTATTTCGTAGGTAACAAGGTTTGAATTGGCACTGTCATTCACCATGATTCTCCTAAATGTGCTGACTTGTCTCGACTGTTCTTAAAGTGTGGCATCCAGAAATAAATGCTGTGGTCCAGCTATGGACTAAAGGATACCCTATAAAAGACACCCATCACCTTTGTCATTCCAGTGAGAAATCTGTTAATGTACTCACATCAGCCCCTGTTTAATGCCATTTGTGATTTGATTCCAAGGGGAGGATTTATGATTAAGCATCATGTTGATAAATAAGGCACCTACACCCAGTCGGTGCAGGTCACCTCAGAATATTATTCCCTCAATCCTCCCCATTTCCCGTCGTCTATCTGCCAGTGTAATGAAATCATTCTAAGTCTAGGATCAAGGTCACTCCATCCACCAGGGCTGGTCCAGATAGCGTGATGGTGGAAAGCAGACTTCCAGCTGGTATCAACCTATCACTAAGCACAGACAATTATGAATTCTCCATACTGCAGATCAACTCCCAGTCTCCTTTTTTTGGAAACTCCACCACTTACCTTTGGGGGCCACCCCTCCCCCATTCTGACTCCACATGTTTTAAGGAACTCCTCTCTACCCTATGACCAAAAATAGGCAGAGGGCACAGGGCTGGCCTCACAGCCTCCTCCAACTGCAGTGATTAGTCTCTGGACTACATGTGAGCAGGGCCAATTCAATCCAAAGCAGTATTGCAGAATTAGGGGGAGAAAGAACTCTTTCTACAGGCACTGGTGATTGTAAGTAGTAAGCTAAAGCTTCCTCTGTGTAGATAAAACTGCCCTGAAAAAAACCACGGCAGAGAAAAGTAGAGCAAAGGGAAGGAGGGAGATTGAGCTACAAAAATATCATTTGAGCCCCTGGATCCAGCCTTTCCTGATGCCTGTCCTACCTTCAAACTTACTGGTTTTGTTAGCCCCCAAATTCCCTTGTTGCCAAAATCATTTGGGCTGGGTTTCCATAAATGAATGCAGAACAAAATTCTGCTCACAGCCATCCAGAAAGGTCATGTGACACCATGTCAAAGCTCTCGCCAAAGCCTGCTACCTCACTGAAGTCCCAATCTACAACATCGTATTGTAGTTAGAAAGTCCAGCTCTTGAGTCCAATAACCCAGGTCCATCCTGACTGGCTCTGGGCCTTGGACAGATCACTGCAGGACTTCTGCCTCACCATCCTCATCTGTACCTACTACATGGGATTACCACTGAGAAAGAGTCAATGCATGCAAAGTCCTTACAACCACACCTGGCCCGCAGAAATGCCTAAAACACAATCATCCTCGTTGTTGTTGTTATTATTCTCACACTATTAGTATCATTACCCGTCCAGTTATACTGGCAAAGTCAATGTTTTCCTGTACTAGCCCTGGACCGGCACCGGGTGCTCTCAACCTTCTTTTACAAGGCTCTTCCATCGTCCCTGGCACAATGCTTCCTTCAGTCTCTCCTAGGATCAATAGCAACTCACCTTCCTCCCTCTGATCTCTTTGCCAAAACGTACTCATCCACTGCCATGTCATAATTTACTCCATTTAGCTGCTCAGATGGAAGCTCCTCTACTCCAGGGATGTATGGGACAGGGAAGTGATGGGGTGTGGTCCTGGGCCCTTCCCTGCTATGCAGACATATGGTGCTACCTCGATCATATGCAGCTGAGCAAACCTCAGAAAGTGAGGTGGACCTCCTAATTAAAAGGCAGCCCTGAGCTATCAATAAAATTATGCATAAAGGAAATGTTTAAAAACACCATAGTGACACTCTCTCTTTCTAAAACTGAAAATGTTTGGAAAAAAGGGGGACGGGGGTTGAGAGTCAACTCTTGCTCTTGATTTCGGCTCAGGTCACGGTCTCGGGGTCGTGGGGTCAAGCCCCACGTCGGGGTCCACGCTCAGCATGGAGCCTGCTTGTCCCTCTCCCTCCCCTTTGGCCCCTCCCCTCTCTCTCTCTCTCAGAATGAATCAATAAAATCTTCGAAGAGAATTAAAACACAGGAGTGACTCCCTTGAGACAGATTTTCACTTGAGATGTTTTTGACTTCAATTGTGGGGGCAAAGAGAGTGTCCTGGATTAACATAAGAATAAAAAAAAAATTAAAAAAAAAAAAAAGAGAGAGTGTCCTCCTCGACGCGGCCATTCCTTCTTCCCTCCCTGAAGCTCAGAAAACCATCTCTGATCCACAAAACACTGCACTGCCTTTGCAACTGCTGGCTGGAAGAACGGCGAGTCTCGTCTTCTCTACCGATTTCTGCAAAGTGACAGGGACCAGCATTTGTTTTTATTTGTTTGGGGAGGGCAGCTCTTCTGTTGCATCCGTCTCTTGGGCCAGTCAGTGTGACTGATCATCTTTCACACCGGGCCCGGCCTGACAGCTCCAACCACCGTCTCCCGCAGCGCCCTGGGCTCGCCTCGCCATCACACACGTGCTGCTTCCACGGCACGGTGCACGTCCACGTCTGCTGCCGCTGCCTTCCCAGCACCGGGCTCGGCAGAGGCGCTTGACAAGAGCGGTAGCAACGGTAACAACAAAATGTTCAATGTGTGAGCAAACGAACAGACCAAAGAATGAAAGAAACATGTGGCTCCATGAACAGCAAAGGAATCCCTCCGGGGCCCAAACCTTTCGCCCCTTATCGACACCGGGATCGACGTGCAAAGCTGGGATTTGACATGTGCGACCCCTCCACTGTATGCAGGTGCACCTCATTTTGCTTTTGTTTGCATTTTGTCCTCCTCACTACGGACTGCCTCCCACTACCTGTGTAAACCTGGCATGTCTCGGCCCGGGCCCACTCGCGCGTGCTGCAATATCCTCCCGTTCCACACAGTGACAAATTGGGATCAGAAGACCCGGAGGGGCTTCCGAGGACTCCGGGACAGCCAGTGTCCTTTTGCTTCCCTCCTCCCTCTCCCTGTGCGGAAGCCGCCTTCTTACCTTCAAAGCTCCCGGCGAACAGGTAAAGCCAGGTGATGGCTGGGATGCAGAGAACGGTCAGCGAGGCAGCCAGGAATTTCCGTCTCCCTCTGCAGATTCCCAGCATCCTCTCAGAAGTGGCAACCCCTAATCCCAGCGCCGCTTCTCTGCCCGGAGCACGGGGTCCTCGGCCTCCCTCATAATACTTTCTGAAAGGAAGAGCAAAGAGGAAGGGCTGAGTTCCCAGCGCTGTAAAAGGATGCAATTTGCAGAGGGGGGGGGTATCCCAGAGATCCTGAAAGTATCTGGCTCCTCGATGACTTCCTGCTGACCTTCTAGCCCAAGACACAATGCTGCAGTCTTACATCTATCAAAACTGAGACAGCTTTTTTAAAAGTAAATAAAGAATGATGAAAACTATGACATCGCTCCCTCCCTCCTTCCCTCTCTCTCTTTCTCACACGCGCACACACACACACACATGTGTGCGCAAGTATTTTATAGTACAGATTAGTTTGAAGCCTGAACACACTTACTAAAAATGCATTTAGTTAGCACCTTGTATGTACCAAGCACTAACTAGGTGCCCTGTTTTCAAAAATGCCAGGAACACGGGTTAGTTTCCAAGAACACAGTCCAACAAGAGAGACCAACTTAAAACATCCACGGGCACTCCAAAACTGTGATGACTGAGAAGTGCACGCATGGACCTCTCTGGAAAGACCAAGGAAGTTGCTGACTGATCCCTGGGCGGTCAAAATGGCAGAACAGTTCCTGAGTTCGAGCCAGAGAGAGCCATGGAAGGCGCCGGGGGCTGCCTCCTGGCACACTCGGAGGAGAGGAGGCTGGGTCAGCCAATGTCATCTGCAGGGAACCACATCCCGATCACAGCTGATAACCTACAAACACTCACCAGGGACTGTCTTAATAGCTTCCACCTTTAATATGGAAGATGTCCAGAAAAGCATGGAAATGATTAAAACGTGCAGAAGATGGAGAGGAACACAGATAACCTGTCACCAGCCTGCAGAGAGTCAATCCTGAGGCCAGGCGGGAAGACTTGCTGAGACGTGTTCAAAGCAGAGGGAGAAGGTCAATGCACATGGAGTAGAGGCCCAGGATCCTTCACCTGGGGATCTGACCTGCAGGTCATGTGCCTTATAAAGGAATTTAAAAACCAACAGCCCTGCAATCTCATTTCCACCTATCTCCTCACATCGAGCTCACACTGACTGCAGGTGGAGAGAGGAGCCTCCCAAACGGAGCAGAACCTACCCCTGCAGGCAGCTATACAAGGCTTGTCATCCCCAAAGAAATTGCTGGTTTGGGTGTCCCTTTGGGTATTCCCATAATATGTCCTTCCCTCTGCCATAACCCTTAAACCCCATGGGACTATGGCCTGGTTGAACCGTCTGTCCTCCCCACCAGCCTTGGGGTTTCCGGGAGACAGACATCCTGTCCGCTCACCTTGCATTCCCTAAGACCAGGCATACCGTCTGTCACCTGTAGGCTGGCTGATAGCTGTCAGCTGAACAAATAAATGGGATCAGATTCTAACCAAAGGCAGCCCTCCCAAGCTTCAGGAGTCTGTGTTCAGCAAGTTGCTGGCAATAAACACCTAATGGAGCCAATCTCAATTGTCAACGCCAGGTTTGCTTCTGCACCCAACTCTGACATGATTTTCTAAATGGCCCTCCTTTGAAACAGATGAATGATCCCAGGGCTGGAGGATGTGGGCTAGCAAGGAAAACCAAACAAGCAAAATCGCTTTAAACAAGGAATGTTGATTGGAGGAAAGTCCCCCGCGGGAAGTGTTTCATTCTGAAGCATGGGCAACAGACCCTCCACACAAACTGTGTCACCAAGAATGAGGATCGCCCCGCCACTGGCCAAATTTCGCAGGAAGAACAGGGGACAGGAGGCTATGCAGTTAGATCTGGATTCAAATCCAGTTCCTCACGTGACTAGCTGTGACATTGGCAAGCCCCCTGTCGCTGGGTAAGCTTCATTTTGTTCATCTCAAGCAATGGCCTCTCTGTCAGAGAGTCTTAAACGAGAGAGCCCTTGAGTAAGTGCTGAGCAAAGGAACATGTGACAGGGCGAGCCCCACCTCTTCCCGAGAGCTGAACGAGGAGCAGCACTCAGGCTTTTCCAGAAAACAGATCCCAACAAGTATGTTCGGCTGACACCACCAAATGGGTGATCTCAACCCGAACATCCTACTCGAATCTCCTTTAGGAGATACCACCACATTAAAATGGCCCTTTGTGGGTTGTTTGTTTGTCTTCAGTTGACTTATAATAAAAGTAGCAAAGACAACTAGCAGTAATAACCTGTGAGGTAGGAACCAGTTTCCAGCCCCATTTAATGGATGAGAAACTGAGGCCTAAAAAGACCAACTGGCCAAAGGTTATACCAGCAACACCTCAGGCTCTCCTCTCCCTAAGGAACTGATTCTAACAACCTTTGCCAGGGGTCATTTTCCCTCTGATCTAACCTAAATCCTTCATATTGAATCTTAGGATTTTTCTTCCCAGAGTTCAATATATCACCACTGTTTGCTCTCATTCAAAAAAAAAAAAAAAAAGTTCAATAGAACAAAAACTGGAAAGCTCTTGGTGAATTTGGACTTCAGGGGAAAGTAGGACTATATATGGAGCTGAACTCAAGTGGTGTTAATATTTAAAAGCATTTTTAAAAAACTCTTTAAGATACTTATTTTCCTCTTTTCCTTGCTCCATCTGCAAAAATTAATTTCAACTGACACAATTTGTCCAAAGTTTTAAAACAGAGTCTAGAGTGGTTTGCATTTTATGATAACACTGGCATCTAAAATTATACCCAGCAGGTAAAAAATATTCCTTCATGGATTTGACTTTTAAATGACACCTCTGTGCACTAAAAACACATTTTAAAGAAAAAATCTCAATTTATATCAGAAGTTACTCTAGGAAGTCAATACAGGAATCAACACAAGAAGGAAGGAAGGAAAAAACCGAAGGTGGGCTGAAAATTACCTCCCACATGTGTAAATATTGATGGATTAACTGGAAAATTAGTCTGGAACCTGCTTTTGCCTGGTCAGAGGGAGACAGACTCCTGGGGCAAAGAGTCATCTTTAAGATGCCCCTGCCTCGAACCCAACACCCAATTCTCCTTGGCCAAGATGGTCAATTCTCCCACTAAACATCTACTACTCCATCTGTCTTCTCCCATCTGTCTTAACCAATGAAATTCACATTTATGCAAAACATTGCATGAGCCAGAAAAAGTATCGTGATCTATTAAAGCCACAAAAGCAGCATTCAGAGCTGAGAGTAAATAAAATGTGATTACAAGTATCCTTCAGTCCAATGTAACACATTGTATACACATGTACAAATACCTATAAAACTATACATATGAAAAAAGGTATAAAGGTTATAGGTTATCTCTGGGTATAGGATATGGATAATTTAAATATATATGAATATGTATTTTTCCCAAATTTTATACAAAAAATAGTGTGGCTTTTATAATTTAAAACTTGAATCACCATGTCTTCTTGTTATATTGCACATGATTCAAAATACCTCAGCGCGAACAGTGAAGAATACATGAGTTAGTTTTACTTTACATGCAAGGAGCAGTGAGTTAAGATCTGTAGGATCCTTGGGGAGCCTGGGTGGCTCAGTTGTTAAGCGTCTGCCTTCGGCTCAGGTCATGGTCCCAGGGTCCTGGGATCGAGCCTGGCATCGGGCTCCCTGCTCAGTGGGAAGCCTTCTTCTCCCTCTCCCTCTCCCTGCTTGTGTTCCCTCTGACTGTGTCTTTCTTTGTCAAATAAATAAATAAAATCTTAAAAAAAAAAAAAAAATCTGTAGGATCCTCATTGGGAATACACCCTCCAGGGGTGGCTGGCTACCATTTGAAAGTCTCTAGTCAGAAGCTCACATTCCAAATGCTGATCTGATCAACACTGGAAATTGTCTTTTTTTTTTTTTTTTAAGTAGGCTCCACAGCCAACATGGGGCTTGAACTCACAACCCCGAGATCAAGAGTTGTAAGCTCTACCAACTGAGCCAGCCAGGTGCCCCTGGAGGTTGTCTTTTAATTAGCATCATTAGAAATGAGTTTTCATGGGTGCTCAAGATGTATGAGTTGTCTAGAAATACTGCACATGAAGAGGGAATAAAAGTCTAAGTAATCTCCAAAAGAAACAAATAAACAAAACGTCTAAGGAACCCAATGGCCAAAATCCTTCAGATGCACTTAGGAGCCAAACTGATCCTATGGGCAGGCAACAGAGTTGGGTCACCGACTGTAACTTTAAGATCGGGTGAATCCTGTCAGTTCCATGTTGTCATCTGAGTCTCAAGTGAACCTTTCTTAGGGGTCCTACAGCAGACGGACCCTCCATAGATGTCAGCTTTGTTTTATCATTATTTGTACTACTGCACCCCTTGCCTATACCCAAGCCTTTCCCACACAGCCCTACTATCCAGCCATGCCTTTCCTCCTCTCCTGCACCTCCAGAGGAATTTCAAGTCCTTGCTGCCTCTGCAGAACATCTCCCGACAAGTCCAGACCTGGAGGTGCTTCCTCCCTTTGCTCTAAATTCCAAAGGCTGTCAGCAGCACATTCCTGATCACATCACTGTCTTCTAATCATTTCCCAGCATTAATTTCTCTTGACTACACCAAAACTCCTTAAGGGCCAAGGATCCAGGTCCTCTCGTGTTTGTCTTCAGCCTCTGCCTGAGACCAGCAGCTAAGACCACAGTTTATACTTAACCATCTCCATCCAAAGTGTGGTCCCTGAAACACCAGCAGCAGCAGCTCATATCTCGCCAGAAATGCAGGCTGTCAGGTACCCCCCCCCAACCCCCACGGATCAAAATCTGCACTTTAACAAGCGCACACCACTGTTTCAGAGCCCTGTACTACTAAAGCTTGGAGTAACTAACCGGTTATTGTCTCCCACCACTCCTACTGACCCCCTCCCTCACCTCACCCCTGCAGGGACTGGCCAGGGCACTAGGGAGAACCAGCACATCCTGGACTTTGTTGGTTATCTATTTATTACAACAGTTCTCTGATAGATGGAAGGAGAGTTCCTAGAAGGAAAAGTGCCTCTTTCTAATTAAACAGAAGCACCTTATGGACTCGCAGTGGCTCTAATGGCCCATCCTGACCTCCCATCAAAAACACTGCTTAACCATTTGAATGATTGGACAGCACCAACACCACCCACCGAGGCATCACTATACCCATCCTGCAGATCAAGAGAGGCTTGAGGACACTGATTTCATTGTTGGAAACCCTGGGACTCAAATTCCAGTGCTTCCCGAGAAAACGGAACACCAGTTCTGTGCTACAGGACACATAACTGATGACCAGTCTGTCTCCCCGGTCAGAGCACAATGCCTCAAGGCCAGGCGCTTCTGTCTACTTTGGCCACTGCTATTTTCTTTGTTGCTAGCACACTAGCATATAGGAGGAGATCGCTAAGTATTTACTGAATGGATCAATGACTGAGTATCTCCATCACAGCCAGCAGCCTCCCTGGATGTGCATTATCATACAAACTACCCAGTCTGATTCAAGGGCCAGCCCACACCTTCCCCCCCAACCCGAGCCCAGCTATGGAATCCTCTGGAACTTCCACTAAGGGATCAGCAAATTCCTCTTTAACCTCCATTTCCCCTGGCTCCCTTCCAGCTCTGCTCTTGGGGGAAAGTACAGCTGTGCCCTGGATCATGGCTTTCCCCAAAGGAGAACCCTTTCCCCTACTCTCTCATGCAAATACCTGAGGGCTAGGAAGCAGGCGTGTGCCCCCTCTTACTTCCTCTCCCTCTTCTGAAGACCCTGCTCCTCTGTGGCTCACCATTGTTCTCTCCGTCCTAGTCACTGTCACCTGGCATCTGCTGGGTACTCCTCTCATTCTGGAAGACCTCAGTGTCCGCCGCACGCTCCTCCACCTCTCCGCCCCGATTCCGCGACAGAAACGGTCAGTTCAAAATGTCTGCCGCTTCACATGGGCCAAATTTACATTCTAGAACTTGGTGTCACCCAAACCAGCACAACCTCCCAAATCTAAAACGTCAGTGTCAACCCCTGGGGGCCTTCCCGGGCTGCCATTACACAAATTCTTCACTGTCATCGTGAACCCCAATCCACCGGCTTTCTTCATGCCTGCCCATCCAGCTCTAGATTTTCCTTATGTTCACTCTCATTCGGCTGACAGGCCATGATTCAGTATTATAACCTCCCTCTGCAAGCACGCACGGCCCCCGTTGGCCCTCCTTTCCAATTGTACCAGCCTAGAAAAATCCACTCGTGCAGATGAGCACAACCATACGTGTTCACCATGGCTTTCCTTGGGAAGCCAAATGTTGGGGTAGGAAACCACTATCAGGCAGGCAGATCCGTTCCATTTAGTCATGTCTGATTTCAAATGGGCAGTCAACTGCTAAGAGACGCTATTGCCTTTCTCTGGTAAACTCACTTTCTTATTACCTGAGATATTTACTTCATACATTCCTTTTCTCCTCAAGCTTCCTCTTTTCCAAATGGCAAATTCCAGGAGGGTTCCGCGATGCAGTGTGGGACCCACCGTGTTTTCTCTCCCCAGGTGAGATCCCTCATTCCAATGTCCCATGAGACAGTCTCCAGGCTGATGCCTCCCACATTTTTATCTCCAGCTCTGGCCTCTCCTCTGACCTAGAGACTCACGTGTACAAAGACCTTCCCCTACCATGTGGCCTCAGACCTGAATCCCAATTTCCCTCTCCCCCACCCTTCTTCTCCAGAGCTTTCCACCTCCTTAAAGCGCACCATCATCTACATCAAAGCTCAAGCCCCACACCTGGGAGCCATTCCCCATTCCTTACTCACCCCTCATATCTTGTCAAATCTGGCCATCCTCAAATCCTGCCATTTTTACCTCTAAAACATGTATTCTGTCCAATGATACACCCACTTCTTTCCAGTTTTACTGCCACTATATAAATCCAAGCCACCATAGTCTCATGCGTGGACCCAGTGCAATAGCCTCCTAACTCAGATCACACCGGAAATTATTCAACATTTCCCCCACAGCTCTTAAAATAAATCCCAAACTCTTTGGCGTGTCTGTAAGGAGCTACTTGGCTTGACCTCTAACTGCCTCTCGGTCTTCATCTCTGGCCAGTCACCCTTTAATTCTCCTTGCCTCCAGCCATCCCGGCCCTCTCACTTCCAGAACGCACCTCAGGGCCTTTGCCAAGTATGCTCCCTCTGTCTGGAATGCTTATCACTCTGCTTTTTGTTGGGCTAAGGGCTGCTGATTCTTCAAGCCAAGGTCTTGAGTGAAGTCAACTCACAGAGGTCTTCTCCAATGGCCCTATGCCCAAGGGCCCCTCCTTCGCTTCATCTGTCACCATGCTCTGGCCACTCCCTCTACTGTCCTCCTCAGACTTTGGCATGATACAATTATCTGAGGGATTACTTATTTAATGGTGACCTCTCTCACTAGATTTCAGTCTCCCCTTGGGCAAAAATGGCTGCTTTAATTTCAGCACACACCCAGGCACACAGAAGTCTTACTCCTTAAATGGATGAATGAGCAAGTGAATGAACATGCCAGACATCCTCGACCACCAGATACCTTGTAGTCCTTCTACTGTTGTTTTAATAAGCCCTTTCTACACGAAAGCTTGCCATCTTGCTGCCTGACTCTGTAACATTTGTAATAGGAGAAAACAGAATCCACACAGTGCCCCACATAGGTCCCTACGGATGAGGTGAACCCTGCCGAGACCCTTTGGTACGTTTGAGGTCACTTGCCAAGTTCACTTTGGTAACTTTCTCTCCTTTCTCTGCTCCACAAAGAAGAACACACAAGGGGGGGGGGGGGGGTTGGGCCTCTCCCTCGGGAGTCTAGGGCTTCCCTCTGGGAGGCCTAACCCCACAGATGCTTCCTCCCTCCCTCTCCTTTGCACATCAGGGCCGAAAGCATCTCCCTCTGGGAGATGATGCTTGGGCTTGTCAAAATGGTACACCCGATTCCTTTTCTCCTTCAGAGAATGGCATTTGGCCTTGGGGGCACTGTTTAGAAATTGATCACGTGAACTACAAGAGTAAAAGCCACCAGCAATGTGCTTTGGAACAAACGTTGAAAACGTGGAGTTCACTGTTTTAAAGGACTCTAAGGGCCCATTTCTGCCAACTTGGTTTGTCTTGATCCCACTGTGAAGTCCAATCCTCTTGCTGCAGAGAAACATGTCCTTTTGCTCTCAGAACCACTATGACGTCTTAGATAGAGGTCTTGCTAGGGTCTCCGAGCCAGTCGTCACCCACCCATTTCACACAACTTTGCAGTTAGGACACGCCACCTGCAGCCTGAGAGCCTAGCCATCTTGTCTCCGTTATGTTCACGGCGAGCTCCAAGGCACGGTCTGCATCTGATGCAGGCCTCACAGCATTTACGGAGGACGGGAAGTCAGGACTTGGGTTCAAGTATCAGCTCTGCACATTGGCTATAGGATCTTGACAAGTCATTCAATATCCCACAGGCTTCCATCCTTTTTCGTGAAAGGCCATGGCAATATCAAGCACTATTGGTTATTGCAAGGATTGAGGGAGATCAAAAGAATCTCCAAAATACGATTGCACAGCAACATGAGATGCTAGAGTAGTATTAATAACATTAAATTAGTTGGATTTCAGCTGCTTGACCAGTCAAATTCTAAGGCCCACAAAGTAGTTAGAACTGTGTCTTCATCCATTCGGGCTGCTTTGGAAAAATACCATAGACTGGGCAACGTAAACAACAAACATTTATTTCTCACAGTTCTGGAGGGTAGGAAGGCCAAGACCCAGGTTCTAGCATGTTCGGTGTCTGGTGAGAGCCCGTTTCCTGTGTCTGCCCAAGGGGATGCAGGGGAGCTCTCTGGGGTCCCTTTTATGAAGGCACAGTCCCATTCACAAGGGCTCCACCCTCATGACCTAATCACCTCCCAAAGGCCCCACCTCCTAATAGCACTGCATGGGGGGTTGGGATTCAACATGTGGATTTTAGGGGGACCCAAACATCCAGTCCATAAGTAAAAAGGGAAGGGATCTAACAAATATGGCTGGCCCTGGTCCTGCCTCAAGCTGGCATATACTTAAAAGGAAAAAACATCCTACCATCTACGGGGGGGGGGGGGGGGGACATAAACTGTGCTGAACACATTATTCAATGAGTGTCGACTTTTTTAAAGGGGTCATTTCTGTTCTTTAAAAAAAAGGAATTGCCCCATGAAGCCAATTATATCTCAAAACTCTGTGGCAGGAAATGATTCGCGAGGAACCAAACCAATATGCTTCCTGGGACAAGATGATAGCTACTCTTACAAAGCTCATCCTGTTCTCCATAGCCACCTTTAAAAAGGAAAAAAGAAATAAGGGAAGTTAATTTTAATACTAGATTTTATTTGGCCTAGCGTGTCTAAAATATTAGCATTTTAACATGTCACCAGTATGAAATATTACCAAGAGATTCCATTCTTTTTCTTGTGCTAGGTCTTCAAAATTCAGAGCGCACCTACTGGGATGAGTGCCGCTCAATCTGAACGACCCACATTTCAAGTACTCCAGAGCCACGGTGCGGAACAATCCAGGTGAGCAGCTTCTGAGCCTTCCCATCATCGTGCTTCGGGAAGCAACTGTGGCTGCAGGCCCTAGACTGCGCTGGAACAGAGGACCCAAGGCTCTGCAGGAACACAGGCTGGAGATATGGCAGCCTGGGCGAGTGACGGCGGAACCAGAGAGGACTAGATTTCACTGGACATGAGCACACTCAAGAAGGGAGACAATATATGGCAGCCAATGAGGATGCCAAGCACCATCCTGACACTCCACATGGTCTTAACTCACTCAGTCTTTACAACCAATCTGTGCAAATCCACTTTACAGGTAAGGGCACCAAGGCTCAAAAGACTGAGTGACTCAGGTCGCATAGCTGGGGGAAGGGTAGGGTAGGGAAAGAAGGTACCTGGGGTTAACCCCAAGACTCCTGACGTCAAATCCAATGTGTTTTGCTTGGCATGGCATTAAAGGCCACCATGACCTGCAGCCCACCCACATCACACCTTCCAGTGCAGGACCAGCACCTGGATGAAGGACGCTGTGTCCTTCACATTGCCCTGCTGTGACTTCTTCCTCCTGGTCTAACTCCCTCTTATCTGCATGGTGACCCTCTAAGACAGTGGCTCCCAACTGGGGGTAATTTTGCACCCCCCACCCAAAGGATACTTGGCAATGTCTAAAGACATTTTTGATAGTCAAGACTGGAGAGAATGGGGTGCTCCTAGCATCTAGGGACCCAGGAAGTACTGCACATTCGCTGTGATCATCTTGTCCATAGCCACCTCCCTCGGCCTGGGGAGGTGGAGTGAGTTGATCTGCATCCCAGCTCCTTAATTTCCACCCCTTATATCACACCATACAACCCGGTTTCCGCTTTTTCAGGGCAGGAGCTCGTTTCATAGAGATGTCGACAGGTGGGCGGTGTGAACATCACTTCTAGCACGGAGCTCTCTCTGACGTGACACAGGTGGAGAAGCAAAAAGGAGGAAAAGACTTGAGAAGCAATCAAAAATTTCCACTTACAATATTAACCTCTTTCAACAATGCATTGCCAAACAGATCTTTAATGCAAATTGATCTTTCCCGGGGATACACACTTTTCCTGGGGTCAGACAACAGCTCCGGGAAGGCTGATTTTTATGTTTTTGTTCTGAATGTTAAATCAGCGCTTAATCATATCCATGAGGCGACCCACTGGAGTGTTTTGGTCTTCATTCTTTTGATTTTCACTCTGGGAAGGGATGATTTAAGCAGGCATGCCTCCCATTTCCATTCTGCTTAAGCAAACACTCGTAAGCATTTATCAAGGGCGGAGACTGCTAAATGCACTGCAGTCTCCCCAACTGCTGGAGGAGGATGTGTCTAACTTGCAGAGTCTATTTTGCCTCCGTGTTTCAAGGCCTATGGAGATTTCATGTAAATCTCTCTTGTGGCAAATGATAAGAAGGTAGCTATTTCTTTACCTTCTCTTGACTCCCCAACTTTCTTTTTTTTTTTTTTAAAGATTTTATTTATTTATTTGAGACAGAATGAGAGAGAGCACATGAGAGGGGAGAGGGTCAGAGGGAGAAGCAGACTCCCCGCCGAGCAGGGAGCCCGATGCGGGACTTGATCCCGGGACTCCAGGATCATGACCTCAGCCGAAGGCAGTCGCTTAACCAACTGAGCCACCCAGGCGCCCCCGACTCCCCAACTTTCATCCCCATTCCACCCAAGACATGGGGCTTGGGGCTGAGGATAAGAGAAGGATACAACAGGGTCCCTGCCCTTGAGCAGACCTGTAAGAGTGTAGGGGACAGACGCCGACACCATGAACAGGACGCAAGACAGGATCAGGGAGACATGACTCTCGGGAGAAAACACTTGGGCTGAGCCAAGGGAGGATGGCCCAATTCCAAAGGCTGGCAAGGAAAGGGATGTCTCCCCTGGCAGAGAGAGCCTCCCAGGAAAGTACAAGGGCACGCCTGGGATCAGGGGACGGCAGCCAAACACTCCTTGCAGAGTCAGGTAAGGAGGGTGATGGGTGGAGGGGAATGAGCCTGGAGGGCCTTGAATGCCAAGTGAAGGAGAACTGGGACGTCATCCTACAGCCCCTCAGGAGCTACCGAGCAGGAATTACAGCATCTGTGGTTAAGAAAACCAACAACTCTGCGAGCGATGTGAATTCTGGGTTAGGCAAAGAAGAAAGTACAACCCAGAGGCCAACCCGAAGGCTTCTGGGGGCAGAAGCTTCTGGCCCCAGCTGGGGCCATCCCAAAAGCCGTGTCCTTGTTTGGGGAACATTTCCATTAACATAGTGTTGATCTGGTCCATATGTGGGTACAACGGACTGAAGGTTCGTGTTCCCCCAAAATGTGTATGTTGAAATCCCAATCCCCAGCGTGATGGTCTTAGGAGGTAGGGCCTTTGGGAGGTAATTAGGTCACAAGGGTGGAGCCCATGAATGGGATTCATGTCCTTATTAAAGGGACTCTCTCCACTGTGTGAGGATACAAGAAGTCAGTGATCTGCAACCTGAAAGAGTCTCCTCACCAAGACCTGACTATGCCAGCAGGCTGATCTCAGACCTCCAGCTTCCAGAACCGTGAGAAATAAATGTCTGTTGTCTAGAATACACCCACCCAGCCTGTGTACCGTGTTTTCCCAGCAGCCCTCGTGGACTAAGACAGTGAGGCAGCACTATGCTCTGGGATGGGGCCTCTAGCTGCGGGCGTTGGTCTCGGAGTGCTGGAGGGACACGATTCTCCTTTGCCAGGGACTGGTTTGGGGATGGCCTGTGACCCAGTCCTGGTCATAAACTGCAATGAAAAGTCACAGTGTCACCAAAGCCACAGGAGGGAAAGTGTCATGAAGAAAATTCCTCTTTCAGACAGACAGAAACCTTATTTGCCTCAGATCATAGAGGCAACACAACAATATTTGAGTTACATTGTGTGATGGCTCCCAAGTGTGACAGGTCCCCTGTTTTGGGCCACAGAAATATCCTTGCAACTAAAGAAAAATGATGTTTGTTTTTTTTTTTTTGTAACTGAAGTAGGATTCTCGTAACATAAAATTAACCTTTTTTTTTTTAAAAAAAAAAAAGATTTATTTGTTTATTTTATTTTTTTTTTTTTAAAGATTTTATTTATTTATTTGAGAGAGAGAGCACATGAGAGGGGGGAGGGTCAGAGGGAGAAGCAGACTCCCTGCACAGCAGGGAGCCCGATGCGGGACTCGATCCCGGGTCTCCAGGATCATGACCTGAGCTGAAGGCAGTCGCTTAACCAACTGAGCCACCCAGGCGCCCGATTTATTTGTTTATTTTAGAGAGAGAGAATCTCAAGCAGACTCCGCACTGACAGCAGAGCCTGACACGGGGCTCGATCTCACGACCATGAGCTCACGACCTGAGCCGAACCAAGAGTCGGACACTTGACTGGCTGTGCCACCCAGGTGCTCCTAAAATTAACCATTTTAACAACACATAATTCAGTGGCATCTACTGCATTCGGTGTCATGTAACCACACCTTGGTCTAATTCCAAAAAACTGTCATTACTCCAAAAGAAAATCCCGTACCATTAAGCAGCCACTCCCCGGTTTCCCCCCTCTCCGGGCCCCTAAGAATCACCACTTTGCTTTCTGTCTCTATGGATTCACCCACGCTGGATATTTCGTATAAGTGAAGCCACATTCAGCCTTTTGTATCTGCCTTCTCTCACCTAGCATAATGCTTCTATGGTTCAACCGCATTCTAGCATCACCAGTATGTCATTCCTCTTTATGGCTGGATAATATTCCATTGCATGGATAGACACGTTGTCGATCCATTCATCGGCTGATGGACATTTGGGTTGTTTCCATCTTTGGGTAATTCTGAGTTGTGCCGCTATAAACGCTTGTGTACAATACTTCTTTGAGAAAAATGGCTCTTCTTAAGGTTATCGAAATCCCTTTGTTCTATGCACATAAGGAAGTCTATTATTATGAATGATTTTAAATGTCTAGAACCTCGGACTTGGGGGACTCAACTAGAAACAGCTATTTAGCATCTACTTGCAGCTGGGTCTATACCAGGCACTGGAGGACATTTCCATCTCATTCAACCCTCAAGACTTCTTTTTTTTTAATTATTTATTTATTTATTTATTTATTTATTTTTTAAAGATTTTATTTATTTATTTGAGACAGAGAGAATGAGAGAGAGAGAGCACATGAGAGGGGGGAGGGTCAGAGGGAGAAGCAGGCTCCCTGCCGAGCAGGGAGCCCGATGCGGGACTCGATCCCGGGACTCCAGGATCATGACCTGAGCCGAAGGCGGTCGCTTAACCAACTGAGCCACCCAGGCGCCCCTTCTTTTTTTTTTTTTTTAAAGATTATTTATTTTAGAGTCAGTGTGTGCACGCATGCAAGTGGGAGGAGGGGCACAGGGAGAGGAAGAGAGAGGGAATCTCAAGCAGACTCTCTGCTGAGCGTGGAGCCCCACACAGGGCTTGATCTCATGACCCTGAGATCATGACCTGAGCCAAAACCAGGAGTCGGACGCTCAACTCACTGAGCCACCCAGGCACCCCAACCCTCAAGACTTCTCACATTTGTGTGTCAAATGAGTCCACTGCAGAGATGAGAAAACCAAGGCTCAGCGTGGATTAAATGCCATACCACACATGTTACACACATAGTATGGGGTAGAACCAGGATGAGACATGGTGAAAAAGTGCCCGGCCTGTTATCTGGCACAGAACACTATACAAAGAATATGAATGAATATGAATGAATGAATCAATATCTAGTTAATTCACCAAGTACCTAGTGGAAGTTTGATAATTAAAAAAGAAAAGAACTTGGAGGAGGGTAAGAAGGAAGGTACGGTCTAATACTTACTTTCTCCCCCTCTCATAACTCATTATACTTTTACGGTATGAAATGCTCGGTGGCTGGCTGTGTTTGTTTCCTAAGACTGCTGGAACAAAGTTCCATAAACTGGGTGGCTTAGCAGAAATGCATCATCTCACAGCTCTAGGGGCTAGAAGTTCAAGACCTTGGCATGAGGGCGCCTGGGTGGCTCAGTTGGTTAAGACCTTGGCATGAGCACAGTATACGTTCTCCAAAGGCACTGAGGGAGGGCCTGTCCCAGGCTCCTCTCTGAGCCTCTGGTGGTCCCCTGGCTGATGGCAGCGCAACCCAAGGCTTCACGTGGCATCTCCCTCTGTGCATATCTGGGCCTAAATTTCCCCTTTTACAAGGACAACAGTCACACTTGATTAGGTCCCAACCTAATCCAGGATGATCTCATTCTAACTAATTACCTCTGCAATGACCCTATTTCCAAATAAGGACATATTCTGAGGTACTGGGGGTTAAGACTTCCGCATATGAATTTGGGGGCGTGGATGGATATAATTTAGTCAGCAACAGTTAACCTCACCATCACGCAGAAGTCAAGAAAAGAAACCACCATGTAGGCAGAGAGTCAGGAAGAGGCACTGCAGTCCTATGGGGTCAGGGATACCCTGTCCCCAGAGGCCACCTGTCAGAGAGCAGCAGGACTGACTCAGGGCCACTGGAGGAAGGACAGGATGGCCTGGACCTACCACAGGTCTCAACCTTCTCGATGATGTGAAAGAAAGAGCATGAAACCAAGCCGCAGGAAACACAGTCCTGCTCAACCAGTAATTACACCGTGACTTGACTGGAAACTCACCTTCTCTGGGCCTCAGCATCCAATGACAATCAATGCAGCTTCCCTAACGGATCCCTCCCCCCTGAAAGGCATCTGCTTGTCAGTTCCAAGTCCATCAGGAGCTATAAACCCCTCCTCTGCAAGGGTGCAGAACTCTTCACAGCGTCTAACAACCTCTTACTGTCCTAGCTCTAGGTAAGAACCTCCAGCTACCGGTCCTGCCACCTTTAAAGTTAGAGATAAAATCTCAGGCATCTGGGCTCCTATAAAAAAAAATCAAATTATTCCGATGTATCTCACTCACACAACATGTCAGACAGATGCAGCACATAAAGTGAGTTCATTTTGTTGTGGGGCTGCCAGGAGAACCTAATCGTGGTGATAACACACAAAGCTGTCCCCGTCTTAGAAGTCAGGCTAAATGCTTTCCATTTTTATCACCCAATTCATAACCATGCTGTCTGGCTTTAAGAATCAATAGCCTGGTGGTTTTGGTATCCACCAAATTCTTCTTAGTTTGGGACGTTTTCATTTCCCATGCCACTTGAAGAGAGCAGAATAAGGTAAATTGCTCCTCTCATGGCATTTGTTTTTCCAAATCTATAATTTCCTACTGACATGTTCCACACACCAGGGAAGGCAAAGAAGGAAAGGAAGCAGCCCACAGAGGGCCCATCCTAAGATCAAGGAAGCATCAAACTGGGATCACGTGGGACAACCAATTTAACAAGTTTCACGTCAGCAAGTGTCAACTGGTCTACCAACACCAACTGGTGAGCCCATCATTCACCTAGCAAAGAACTGTTCTCTAACACCTAGTGCCAAATCCTGGGCTAATTTACATGCATGATCTCATCATTCCTCACAAGACAGCTGCCTGCAAAAATGCCTGTTTGATACACACATGCACAACACATATAACATATTTACGTATTTTTACACTGACATAGCACACTGAGACTAAAAAAGGAAAGCAACACCAGCTCAATGGATAACAGAAAGCAGCGAGAAACTTGAAGAACAAGCACATAATGAAAGCCAATCAATATAAACATGCATAGACTCAAAAATCACTGAGGTTAAGCTAAATAAGAAGTTGGGAGAGGGAGTGGTTCTCAAATTCAATACCAGTCATCGAAATGTGGAAACTGGGGTTCAAAGACATGCCCAAAAGTTATCCAGAAAGAAAAGGACAGAGTTAAGTCCGGGTCCTTGCCTTCTTGTCCCACTGCTTTTACCTTCTTTGTCATCTTCAAATCAACACATATTTTAAGAAATGTTTTGAAGGACCTACTTAATATGGAAAGCTTCATGATTTAGAAGCATTCAAGACGGGGTGGGGGGTTGGTGAGAGAGAGAGAGAAAGACCCTTCAAGAATTTCTCAGCCCAAATCCAGAGAAACACAAAGTGTCTACCCGGGGCTCATGGAAGAGGGGAAAGGGGAGACTGCTAATGAGTATGTGGTTTCTTTTGGGGCTAATGAAAGTGTTCTGGCGGGGCACCTGGGTGGCTCAGTCATTAAGGATCTGCCTTCGACTCAGGTCATGATCCCAGGGTCCTGGGATCGAGCCCCACCATCCGGCTCCCTTCTCCGCAGGAAGCCTGCTTCTCTCTCTCCCTCTCCCCCTGCTTGTCTTCCCTCTCTCGCTGTGTCTCTCTCTGTCAGATAAATAAAATCTTAAATAAAAAAAAAAGAAAGAAAGAAAGTGTTCTGGAATTAAACAGTAGTGACAGTCACACAATCTTGTGACTTACACTAAAACCACTGACTTGTAAACTCTTAACAGGGTAAAACTTATGGTATGTTATGTCTCCTTTGAAAAAATAATCAGTGGCATCAGAACAGTCAGGGCTTAATAACACAGACTAGCCACTACCAAAATAATCAAGTTGTAAAAAAAAAAAAAAAAAAAAAAAATTTTCCCCCACCCACCCTTAATTTTAATCCTGAGCAATTTCCAGACATAAGCATGTCAGCACACGACAGCTCTTTTTCTCACTGGAACTACACAATCATCCTGATGCTATTGTCCCCAAATTACGGATAAAAGACTAAGTCTCCCAAAAGTCAAGAGATCTCCTCAAGATCATAGTATAAGGGGGTCAAACACCTGTCTTCTCTATCTCCTGTCATAGCGCTTAGCAAAATAAATCTTAGTGAGTTGGTCTGGATCTCTCTCACCGGAGAGTGAGTCCCTGTGAGCAGGGACGATGTTTTTTCAGGAAAAGAACACGTCTGGAAGAGTACTTTGAGATTTACTGGAAGGCATTCCGGGGCCAGGGAATGGAAAACGAAGAAGGTTGAGAAATGAATTTCCATGAAAGGAAGAAGAGGCGTGTACTAGAGGTACTCCAGGCAGAAGGGTTTTAATTCCTGTTTATTTAATCAAATATCCATGGAGGCCTCCTTGTGCCTGAGAAACGGTGCTTAAGGTCTAGCTGGGGAGAGGGGCACGGTCACACAACAAGACAACAGTAGCCTCAGGGCTACCTCGTGATTTGGACAATTTGTGTTGAGAAGTAGCTCTAAGTCCCCTGGTGGCTATTGATCACCAGGCTCTGTGGGAGGTCATGGGCAAGAAAGGGCTGAGTCTTCTTTCATGGGTGGATGGTAAAGAGGACCTGTGGACTCAAAAGGAACTTCAAAGTTGCTAAAACCAATCAATATTGAACGGCCACAAGACAATCTTTCACTTTCTTCCTTTTTTCTCCTTTTGTGCGTGCCAACTCATGACAACCTCCAATCCACCCTGCAGGGGGCCACCTCTCTGGGGAAGCAGACCTAGACTCCTTTGAGCCACCCTCCCTCCAAGACTTACCTTTTTCTGTTTCAACAATTGCAACAGCTGTTTTATTGCTGATAAATGTTACTACTAGGAGTAGTATTTTCTATCATATTCCAAGCAATATATTTGTACCAAGCACTGCATTTTAAGTGTTTTGCATGCAGGGTCTTACTGAAATCCAACCCTATGAACTAGGTAATACTATCCCCCATTTTATAGAAAAGGAAACCGAGCAATCCGTCCCATGTCGTACAGCTAGTAAGTGACAGAGCCGGAATGTCCACCCAGCAATCCGACTCCAGCACACGTGTACAGAGCTGGATTGCTGGCAGTTAACGTAAGAAATTCTGGATTTTCTTCTAAATTTGAAGGAACACAAATTAACAGTAAAGATTTCTAATGTCCTAATTTGCTTCTTGAACTACTTCAGAGTTTAGGTATTTCAATGCACGATTAAATAACAGGTTGAAAACTTACAATGAAGGTGGCATTCGTCTCCCGAAGAAGCCTGTCCTGTTTTCAGAAGATAGTTGCAGGTACTAATAAGCACAAATGAACCTTTAACTTATTTGCATGTGCATACATAGAAACGTCGTCTGTATATATACATACACACAATTACACACACACAGAGACATGCATATATAGCTTATTTACACATGGAAGTATTACATATCCTATCTATATATGCTATGGATACATTCAGTATAGATACTAAATATAATACACATATAAACAGTATGTATATACACACTACACGTATACACCATTTTATTTTACTATCCATTTTACGAAGTAGTAAACTGGGGTACAAGGGTGTTAAACAACTTGACAAAGCCACTTGATGAGTAATGGGTCAATGCATAGCTCACGCACACACCTGGCGCTCTTTCTCATACACCACACCCACGCATTCTAGAACAGCTGTGTGTGAGGTCACCGGGCTGATGACTAATACAATGCAAGTAACAAAAGCACAAAGAAAGCTTCATTCCTACAAACCTCGGAGAAGTTGAAAACTGAAAACCTCAAAAACCCATGCCAGGTGGGAGGGGAAAAAAAAAATACAAGCCCCAATTTGTTCTTGTTTACAAATACTTTTAAGCTGTTTGTCAAACAAAATGAGTTTGTCTGCCAGATGAGATCCCAATTTTCTAAGTTCATTAGCGCGGATGAACAGAAAGGGTCACCATGGTGATTTAATAATTTGGCCCCGAGTCTCGTCAAAGCCACTTAAAAGAAAAAAAAAAAAAATCCAAGCTGTCAGGAGAGAAAGGAAATGCTATTTGATTCAATTTGGGCACTCTTTCTGGGCAAACACGTTGTAGATATTTACAGACCTGCTGTTGAGTCACCCAACCAGGGCAGGGCGGCACAGGAGATAAAAAGAAGGGAGAAGGGCCAGGAATGTTTCAAATACGCCAAGCTGCCAGCCACAGACAGGCCAACTCTGACAGCCCCTCTCTCTCTCTCTCTCTCTCTTTTTAAATCCCGTAGGTATAGCAAAAACATGCCTTTAGATTATAAAACTCAGAATCATTAGGAAATTAATTTTTCAAGAAGCCTGTCATCTTGGGCGTAAGTAGGGCACACCATTCAGAGGCCACGAAGACTGGGAAAGTGGCTTTCCAAGTTCTAATAAGGGCCTTGCTAGGAGGAATGTTTTTTACTGTTGCCTTCATTTTATAATGCAGAGGAACACCAAGGTCCTTATTCAAGTGTATTAATCGGAACTATAAACCATCCCCCCCAGTATATCTCTCTCCAAACTGCCCCATCGTGAGCTCTCGGGGGGAGATTCAATATTGTTACTCCAGAGCAAAAGGGCACTTCTCTTTGAGGAGCGAGTCACGTTCAGTTAGTTACAGCCCTTGGAATCCCATTTCGTATTGGGATGTTACAGAGGAACCGCAGAGGGAGGGTGGAGGACTAACTCTCTGCCCACTCCCTCCAGAGGGTCTCAGAGCATTCTCCTCCTCCTAGATCCTTCTCTCCTTTCTGGCCTTGACATTCCCTTCAGCTCTCAATTCTCACATCTCCAGGGAATACCCTCCTTCCTAGCATTTACCAGCTTTACAACCCACACTTACTTGCAAGGTTATTTTATTAATGTCTCTCTTCCCCTCTAGAGTATATGCTCCATGAATACAGGGCTTTCTTCTAAGTAAATCACACACTTTACTTTCAACTAATGGCTGATATGATTTTTTTTTACCCAATTTTAAAAAGGAACTAGAGAAGATCTTTGAAACCCCTGATTTATTGGTTAACCCAAACCTCTGGAAAAGTGCTGGAGAGGCAAAGTTCCAGGGAATAAGGAGCACAACGTAGGCTCGTGATCTTAATCCAAGAGGTGATGTTGTTCATCCTTGGCAAGAACTGAGGGCAGGTGGAGATTAAAAGGGCATTTTGTTTCTACAATCTTCCTAAAAACGGGTCTACACGGTGAAGTCTCAATATTCTTCTGCAACGTCTTTTAATTTCTAGAATTTCAGACTTCCATTTGACACCAGATATAAAATAATGTACATTTCATTCGTACAAACCAAATAAAAGCAATTTCATGATCAGGCTTTGGAATGCCCTTCCTCCCAATTACCTGCCAGCTCAACTGCTGGTTGTCCATCCAGACCTCACTCAATGGCCACCTCCTCCACGAACCCTTCCTCAGCAGGCAGAGCTCAGCTCCATCAGAGTGAGAAAATCAAGTACTGAATTCAGTTTTTGCAAATCTTCTTATCTTAGTTCAAAATAACTTAGTGAGAAAGTTACTTCCTCCTTTTTCAGCCCTCAATATAATATATATATCTCCTTACAGCCCTCCAACACTTGACAAGGGGAAGTGAGAAGTCCCCTTTAGAGGGCTTTGGATTGGCAGCAGTATCTAGCCAGGCTTTAACACAGCATGAGTTCCTTTGGTTACCTGCTTAGACAGAGTGTGTATTTATGTAAATAATAAGGTCTTAAGAAGATGTGGATGGGGCACCTGGGTGGGTCAGTCGGTTAAGCCTCTGCCTTCAGCTCAGGTCATGATCCCAGGGACCTGGGATCGAGTCCCACATTGGGTTCCTTGTTCAATGGGGAGCCTGCTTATCCCTCTGCCCTTCCCTGTCCCCCTGCCCGTGCTCTCTCGCTTGCTCTCTATCTCAAATAAATAAAATCTTAAAAAAAAAAGAAGAAGAAGAAGAAGATGTGAGCAACCAGTTAACAGGAAGATTGGAACAGCTCACGAAGCCCTGGACAATTGTAAACTCCATGAGGGTAGGGACTGAGTGTCCAGCTGGTTCTCGGCCAAGTCCACGCACTTGAGAAAAACCGAGACTCAGGAGCTTTAAGCTGAATGGTGCAAGGACACAGCAGGGATTTAAACCACATCTTCCTGCTCTGAGTCCAAAACATTTTCAACTTGGGAACTCTGTACCAAACGGCTTCAAAAGCTGATAAATGCCTGTTATGTGAATAAAAAGAAAACTAAGATGGTTCTTTTCCTTGAGGTATGCATAACCCGACAGAAACACTTAACAACTCACACCATCCAGACATTTCCATCCATCATTTTGCCTTCAAAAAAATGATGAAAGACCAAACTATGTTTCTGTGGAAGGTGATCAAAGTTTAAGTTTATCCTGCCCATCACAATGATTAAAAAAAGAACCTCACATCCAAAGACTCTAGTTATCTGACATGGCAAACGCCTAAATTCAGCAAAACAGGAGATATAATTGACAGATATTTCTAAAAGCTGTTTTGAATTTTTTTTTCCATAGCAATACATATCCAGAATATTTATTTAGATGAATTCAGAAGTTTCAGTCTTCACTTTTTTGCTTTAAAATGCCCTCAGGCACATGTCCTCTCAAGGTGAACATCAGGTAAAAATTCTGCCCAAAACAACCTCAGCTGACTTTTCTTTGTACGCACTGCAAACAAAATTTCTGTGTAAGAGAACACAAAGGAAAGAGCTGTTTTATAATTTGTGGTAGCTATAAAGACTAGACTTTTAAATGAAGGGAGAACCACTTTCCTAGAAGTAAATGAGAAAAGCTCGTGAGTGATGAGATAATAGTTCAAATTGAAAAGCCTATGAGCAAATGTGGGGCGGACCGAGGGTCTGACGGCCCCTGGCGGTTGACCGCGGGCCTGAAGAAAAAACTAGCAAGGGGTCAGCTACAGAAACCACCAAAGCACGACAGCTGGGGCCACTGTCTGTAGGGGGACTCCCCATGGGTGACAGTACGGCACAAAGCTGAAAGGAGTCACATTATGAGAAGTTAAAATAATCCTTGGTCTCTTGTGCTGGAGAAGGGCAAGAAAGACGAGTTTAGAACATTTTCCATAATAACATCATGCGGGTTTGGTTTTCTTTGGTTTGAGAAATTTTGCTGCTTAAGGGGGAAAGGTGTCCTTTCACTTGGGAATTCACCCGTATGGGACATTTTATTGCTAACAATGCCTTATTATTAGGCTATTGGGGGGTGTTTTACGAGTGAATTTCTTTAGGAATAATGCTGCTAAGTGGCATTGTTATTAGTATACTATTATGAACATACATCTAAATAATATTAGTAGCACATTATTTTTCCATACAATAATTTGGTTTTTTTTGTTTGTTTTTTTAAAGATTTTATTTATTTATTTGACAGACTGATAGTGAGAGCAGGAACACAAGCAGGGGGAGTGGGAGAGGGAGAAGCAGGCTTCCCGCAGAGCAGGGAGTCCGACGCAGGGCTCGATCCCAGGACCCTGGGATCATGACCTGAGCCGAAGGCAGACGCTTAACGACTGAGCCACCCAGGCGCCCCTCCATACAATAATTTGACAGATGATTATACAGAAATCATTTTGGACTTTCATATGGGAGCTAAGCCAAAGGCTTACTACCTCTATTACCACCACCACCACCACCACTAATAACAACTATCACCATTTTTCTAGGAAAACCACTTTTTAAGTCTTATATGTATCTAAGGGAAAAGGAAATCTTTGTGTGTCTTATTTGCTACGCACCTGCTACCTGCGAGGATAGGCACGAGCTAACATTATCTCATTCCACGCTCAAATTAAACTTTATTCTCACCCGTCCCCTTCTCTATCTGAGGAACGTGATGCCACAGAAGCTAACTGGCAGGCACGGCGTCCCTGCTAGCCAGTGGCAGAGCCGACGTTCGGACTCAGACACGTCGACTCCAAAGCCAGTGTTATTTTCCCTCTCTGTGACAGAACATACTATGACTGCAGATATTCTGGAATTACATGAAATGTCAGGAGGGCAATGGTGTCACCCAGAAAATCTGCTCTTAGAGACCGCTCTAAGGGGACAGGATGTTGGGAGGGCATGAAAGAAGAAGCACCCTCCTTTGTGCGCTGAGGGCAGCATTACAAACTAGACTAGTAGAGTCACGTGCTCAAAACCAAAACAAACGAACAAAAAACAAAGCACACAAACAAAAGAACACAAGCTTCCAGACTTTTCCTCCATAGGAAATGCAGGCGTGCCCAAGCCCCCTGCCCGCAGTCCACAGAAGTACCTCTCTCCCCTCCTTCACTATCCAGCACTTTCCAATTTTCCAGAACCAGACTTCCCTTCCCACTATGTCCAGGGGTTTCCCCCAAAACACCACCCGTGAGAAAAGGGAAGGAAAAGGTGGGGCCGGGGAGGTCAGAAGAGCATCTAGTCGGCACTGAGTACTATCTTATTTAACATCCATGAAAGCTTTCCACATACAGAAGACCCCTGGGTGCGTCCGGAGGAGGGAGCTCCGTGCCTGGCCAAGCTCCTGCAGGCAATGCCCGGGGGGTTTAGGAGATGCATACCACACTATCAAGGCATCTCAGAAACCGGTGTTCGAGAACGAGTTACTATTCGTGCTGGGGACCCAAGCAGGAGCCGGAAAACACATTCTCCAAGTTTAAAATTCCCTTTGCTCTCTCACCACCCTGGACCGCTACACGGCTGTCTTTTTTTTTTTAATATTACAGCAGGGGGAGAAAAGGAAACAGGCCACCACCCCACCTCCGAGAATGGATACTGGACTTTTCTCCAAGCGCACACGAGAAAGGACAAAGTCAGTCTCAGCCCCTGCCTGGCGTCCGTAATGCCCACCGCAAACCGAGTAGAAAAAACCCTCCCTCCCAGCCCAGGAGCAGCCACTTCCACCAGCTCCCCCATATTTTACTTCGGCCGGGACATAAATCCGCTTTTATTACAATGCCACTGATGGAGATGAAAGGCTCACCTGCCCAATTTCCAGTCCAAGACCCGAAGCCCCAGCACACGCGGTGAGAAGTGAAGTGCGCCGCTTTCCCTCGGGACGATGGCTTGGACTCCAGAATGTGGACGGCATCAGAGTCCCTCCTGCCTCCCCTAAGAACATGGGAAAATCCTTCTCCCCAAATAGAACTTTTTCCAACTCATCTCCCAACCTTCGTGGTGTGTCTGCATTATTTGCTCACCCACCACCGCGGATCTCTGCTTATTTACATAAGGCAAGCCCCCTTTCGTCTCTTATCTGTCCTCTTGCTGCGTCTCTGTCATAATCATAAAAGAAGGGGAGGTGTGAGAATCTCTTGCTTTCGCCAAAAAAAAAAAAAAAAAAAGGAAAGAAATACTAATATAGATGGAACTGAGAGAGGCAGCTTTTGTGGGGTTTTTTTCTTTGTTTTTTGGTTTTTTTTTTTTTTTTTTCGCAAAAGAATGTATTTTTGTTTCCGAGTTTTCTGTAAGGCTTCTCTCTCTCCTACAACTACAGGGAAAATAAGGAAGTTTATGGGATGCGGAGGGAAAACCTGGCTCGGATATTGTGAGGTTGAAAGCGTGAAGATGACAAGTTTACGCTTGATGCGACGCCCACCCAGCCTCCTAAACCCACAGAATCCACACGCTTCCCAGCACCTACATTCTGGTCCATGGAAGCGTGTGGTTGGGTCCCCTGTGTCTGTGCATATAATTGGGGAATTATGTGCAAATGCTGACAAGATCTCTTCCCAGATCCCAGACCACAGAAGATGGGAGTCTCAGTTTGCTGCTTCTCTGCTGGGCTGGGGGCAAATCCCAGGGGCCGCCCAGGCACCTGCAGCCCTGGCTGGGCCCGGAGCCTCTCTACCCACAGACCTAGTTTCCTCTGCCAGTACCCCCTCGCGGGGGGCAGCACAGAGGCAGCAAACCCCCGAGGAGCCAGGTGGCTGTAGTAGTTGAAAGCCCAGCAGAGAGATCCAGGGCCCAACCCAACCTGCCCTCTTACTGCTCTGGGGCCTTGGGAAAGACACACACATTCTCTGAACTCCATTTCCTCAACTGTCCAGCATCCACGGGTACAACTGCCCAATGTGGGACAATCTCAAAAGCAAAAGGGAGAGTATGCATATAAAACGAGGCCAAAATAACGGAGGATTTTGGCAGGGAGTAGGACTCAGTGAATTGGTGATAGTTGCTGGCCCTATTTTAAGAGAACGGATCTTTACCAAGGTTTAAACTCAGGCGCCATCTTTGTAAACTATGCCAACTGGTAGAAATTAGTCTGTCAGCCTCGGTATCTTCACCTCAAAAACTGGGATAATAGCAGCAAGTTGTAGGGCGGTCGAAAGCCCAGCGTGGAATAATGTAAGCAATTAGCACAACGGCCAGCAGGCAGTATATATTTGATTCACTCTTAGCCATAATAATCCTTGCTACTACGTACTTACATTTACGTTTACATAGATACAACCACTTTGAATCCTGCGGCAATCATAACCACATACACATTAGTGGATATCTGTATATGGGGTCTTATAAATGTGTACACATGGCAGACATAATGACAAGAGTGTAGACTCCGGAGCCAGACGGCCTAGGTTCAAATCCTGCCTCTGCCACCTCCAGGCTGTGTGACTTTGTGTGCATTAGTGACCATCTCTGGACCTCAGTTTCTTCATCTGTAAAATGGGATAAAAAATTGTACCTACCTCATAGGGGTTCTGTTAAATCAGCTGATACACATAAAATGCTTCAAACACATTAAGTCCTCCGATCTTACCCAGGTAATACAGACATTAATGCCCGCACTTTGGAATTTAACTTAACATGCTACTGGAACCTTTTCTGCGAGTCAATTTCAATGGGAGTGAAGAATAAACAGCTAAGAATTTGAAACATTAGAAGGGAGGGACCTGGACAAAGCCGTGACCTCTAACACACCTGGTGGCAGAGGAGAGAAACACCGAAAAGAATCCAAAACTCTAATAAGAAAAGCAAAATAAACCTTTAAAATAGTAAGTCAAGGCAGAAGAGGTGCCAGGAACAGGATCTTTCCTGTAAAATAATCATGCCAGCGAAGAACACAACAAAAGGAACTAAGAGAAAGAGAACAGGAAAATTCCTGTTGCAGAAGACCCTGGAAAAATGTAGAGACTGGTGGAAGAGGAGGGGAAATTTCCACCTTAAAGGTGATGTGGTTAAGACTTCTAAAAAGCATCTGGAAAGAGGCTAGTTTAAGTGGGAACCTACAAGGAACATTAGCAACAGATGGGGGTGAGTGGATGGGTGGATGGCTGGATTTCCAGTCAATCGGCAAGTAGGCAGATGAAAAAGGGGAGGAAGGAGACCCCTCCAGTCAGGCCCTTTCCCTTCCCCAGCCTGCACCTCCTGCCTCTTGAGAGTCAATTTCAGACACTGAGCCCTTCAGACACTCTGGTCTGCATTTTCTCCTCTTCCCTCGTCCCAAAGGATCCAAAGGACCCTCTACCCAGCCAACTGGGTTTGGAGAGGAGTCCCACTGATGTAGAAAAGATGTTAGGGTTCAGAGGCAATGGCTAAGAAAGAATTCTCGAGACGTCTTTGGTACAAAAAGGTGGTTTTATTAAAGCACAGGGACAGGACCCAGAAAGAGCTACCCTGGGTCATGAGGAGTGGCCCATTATATACTTTCAAGTTGGGAGGGGGTTAGGAATTTTGGAAGCAAGTTTTCCAGGACCTTGACGGGGCTAGCTGTTGTTAGGAAAAAGTCATTTATTACTGTCTAACAATACCTTTCTCATGAGACCCTTCAGATGTATACCGGTGGATCATACGCTTGGGGGATGATTGCCAACATGTATCTTGGGGGGGGGGGGGGTAGAGATACAAAGGAAGTTTCCAGAGGAATTTTTATATGTTAAAGTAGACTTACAGGACCCTGGGGGTTGGACTAAGATTGCCTTTTGCCCTTAGCAGAGTATTAACACCGAGGCAGCTGAGTTCCTAGAGGAAGGTCACTCTGCCTGTTTCAAGGACTTGTCGGTGGGCTATAGGGAGTCAGGAAATTTAATTTTTCTTTTGCCTTTGTTTTCCACATCACCACCACCTCAAGTGTTACAGTGGGTTCCAATCAACCTACACAATCATTGTCATCAAAGCCCCCGTGCCCCCATGATGATTCCAGGTGGCATGCATCTGAGTGACCAATGGCAGCTGTGGGAAAAGCAGCACAAAGAAGAGGACACGGTCTCACCTCAAGCCAGCCCTACCTCTGGAATTCTCAACTACAGGGAACTTCCAGTATATTCCCTAAACTGCTGAAGCCAGTTTTGTAGATGCTGCTTCTCAAAGTCATCCAAACAGAGCCAGTGCCTTTGAGTTCTGGGACCCTCCTTTATCTGCAGAATGTTTCTGAAGACACACTCTAACCTGAAAACACCGGTTCTGAGAATAAAATGACCTGAGTCTTACCCCCGTTTTGCCATTTAGGATCGTGACCCTGGAAGTTCCTTAACCTCCCCTCCCTCCCCACCCCGGCGCACATTTTATTTTGCTCATCTATAGAATGGGGATCCTAATCCTCATGCGCAGGGTGTTGCATGAATTATACCAGGCGATAAATGCAAAGTACCGAGCAATATCTGAGGTCGTATGAGTACAGATGTGAAGACACACACAAGCTGCATTTATCTTTAAAAATGCGCATATTATATAACCAAAAGTATCGGTGGAAACAGAATACAGGAAAGCTGTAGGAAATGAATAAGCGGAACCTTATGGGTATTCCTACTCCTAAGGTTTGAAAGGGAGACGGATGGAAGAGACGACCACCAGGAGTGCTCCACAGATGACAATCTCCTTCTTCCTCCCCACTCTTTACCAAGACACACACATGACATTTTTGCATCAGGAATGTTCCACACTGGTAACTGTGGCTCCACACGCTGGATGTAGGATCTTGACACATTTTCCAAAGATCTAATCTGGAGAGGATGATGTAATCATTCAGGTCCCTGCCACCCCCGGCTCTCTTAAATACTGGAGGAATATGCACAAAGGAAAACTGGCACCAGCCCAGCCCCGTCTGGCCCATGATGCAGGGGACGAATGCAGACGCCATGACACCCATCCTAAGTCCTTCCTCAGAAACAGTTCTCCACGAGGGCTTTCCATGCGGCTCTCAAGTGGAGCCCAAGAGACTCGGAGGCGGAAGGAACTTTCAAGGTCATGCCCTTCAACATCCCAGCCAACTTTACTGCATTCAGTTAAAGGTAACGACAGGGTGGACCTCGGTCACCTAGAGCCGTGAATTGTGGCTTCTGGTCTGTAGGATTGGTTTGGACACCTTCAACTGTATTTTGCCTCCAGATTCCAGGAGGCTTTTTCTCCAAGAAATTGCTGGTAACACCTCGATCCGTATCAGGATGGAGAGCCAGCGATATGCCCGGTCCTTTGCAAAATACCATCTCTAGTCGACTGTGACACTTGCAATCCCACGGGTAGGATGCAAGACTAGGCCCTATGAAGTCAGACTGGAGAAGGGCACACCGCAGCCTGCTGTTTGTTCATCCGAGAAGCATTTCTAGAGCAATGCTCTGGCCTGGCACTGTGGCCGTGAAAATAAAGGCATAATCCACGCAGAAGAAACAAATCAGGAGACAACCAACTCGAGCAAAAAGGGATGCCTGTCTTTGTAAAGACAGAGAGAAGAACATTCTGATAAAGAAAAGCAAAAGTCACTGGCTGAAAGTGTGTTGGTGTCAGGAAAGACTTGGGGTGCAGGAAAGGAAAAGAGAGAGGTCTCCGCTGATGAGACCACACGGCAGCAGGGATGTCAAAGATGGACAAGAGTGTGCTGACTGTGTGTGCGTGCTCACACACGTGTGAGCTGCATTCAGACAGAGAGCAGGGAGAAGCCGTATCCTAGCGGCTGCCCCGGGCACTTTCTGCCTGTTTTAATTCTTAAGATGCTTGATTCTGTGCAGCTCAGCTTTCTCTTCTGCCCTGACTCATTCTGTTTGAAAAGTTTAGCATGGGCATACCAAACCAAACCCCTACGCACCAGACAATAAGCCTCTTGCAGGCAAGGATTGTATCAAATGCTCTGACTGCTAAATACTTACCTCTCACAGTTTGTTTTTTTAACTTTACACTTATTTTTATTTTGCAATAATTCTAGATTCACAACAAGCTGCAGAACAGTACACAGAGGTCCTGTGTACCCTTCACCCAGGTTCCCCCAAGAGTGGCATTTTACATAACTACAGAGTCATTGTCAAAACCAGGAAATTAACACCAGCACAGTACAATCAATCAGACTACAGACCTCCCTCAGATTTCACTCGTTTTTGTACGTCCTAGTGTTTTGGTTTTTTGGGACTTTGGGTATAGTTCAAGAAATTCTGTCACATGTAAAGATTTCTGTGACCGCCACCACAGTCAAGATACAGAACTCTTGCGTTACCCCCAAAGCAACTCCCTCAAGCTACCCCATTATACTCACACACACCCCTGCTCCCTGCGAGCCCCCCGCAACCACTGGTCTGCTCCTATGCTCTGAAGTCTGTGGTGCAGAGAATGTTACATAAATGGAATCCTACAGTATGTAACCTCTTGAGATCATTTCCACTAAGCATAATGCCCTTAAGACCACCTCAGCCGTTCCACACCTAGAGTTCATTCTTTTTTTTTTTTTTTTTTTTACTGCTAAGTAGTATTCCACTGTAAGGCGAGACCACATTTTAATAAATCGCCTGTTGATAATGAAAATGTTTCATTACCCTGATTGTGGTGATAGGATAGAAGGTGTCTGCATATGTCCAAACTCATCAAATTGCCTATATTCAATGTGTGCACTTTTTATCTATCAATGATACCTTAATATAGCTGTATTAAAAAAAAAAAAAAAAACACGTGCCAAATTAAAAAAAAAAATTCTGGCATCAAATAGTGATTTTATCATTATTTACCTGTTGAAGGACAAACTGGCCATGTCCAGTTTGGAGCTACTGCAAATAAAGCCCCTATAAACACCTGTGTCCAGGTGTATGTGTAAAGGCAAGTTTTCATTTCTCTCGGATGCATGCCCAAGAGTGTGAACACTGGCCCGCAGGGTAAGTATATGTTTAACTGTTCAAGAACCTGTCCAACAGATGTAGAGGAGGGCTGCCCCATCTCACTCGTCCTCAGGTTTCTGCACATCCTCAGCGACGTGGGGGGGGTTGCCAGCACGTGTCACGTGCGTCATTCTAACAGGTGTGCCATGCTAGCGGATTGTGGCTTTACCCTGTGTTTCCCCAATGGTGTGGAATATCCTTCCCACTGGCTCATCTGCCATCTGTGTAGATCTTCTCTCTTTTTTTTTTTTTTTAAAGATTTTATTTATTCATCTGAGACACAGAGATACAGAGAGAGAGCATGAGCAGGGAGAGAGGCAGAGGGAGGAGAAGCAGACTCCCTGCTGAGCCAGGAGCCCGATGCGGGGCTCGATCCCAGGACCCTGGAATCATGACCTGAGCCGAAGGCAGATGTTTAACCATCTGAGCCACCCAGGCGCCCCCATCTGTGTAGATCCTCTTTGGTGAAGTATCCGTGTAAGTCTGCTGCCCATTTGCTGAGCGCGCTGTCCGGTTTCTTCCCGTCGAGCCTGGAGGGATTGCTATCGATCCCGGAGACAGGTCTGCTGTCAGATAGGTGATCTGCACAATTTTCTCCCAATCGTTCACCCTCCTCTTAACAGACTCCCTCTCCGGAGCAACATTCTCAATTGTGATTAAGAACAACTGATCTATTTCGTTGTGTGCTGTTTGGTGATTTGTGCTTCGGGTGTCCCACCTTTCTCTAGTCCAAGACGAGTAGAGGCACTGGAGCAAATCCCTTAACCCTCCTGTGCCTCAGTTTCCTCATCTGTAAAATGGAGAGGGCAAGCCTCCCGCCGAATGCTTGAGTCACCATAAGAATTAAGAGCCGGACTGTGTTATATAAAGCACTTTAAAAACACACAGGGTTTGCGGTTTTTATTATTTTTGCTCACTCATGGAATACCTGCTTTCTCTCTGACCTCCTCATGAAAGCCCAGAGAGGAAAGGCCTGCTAATTAACTCTGGGGGGAAAAAAGCGCAGGGTTAACAAGCATCTGTGCAAAGGAATGATTTCGTGGAGGCAGAGATGACGAAAGAATGTTCTAAACACAGAAACCAGGCCAAGTGGCTGAAACAAAAGGTAAGTCGGAAACAAAAGGAATTCTGACCCCAGGCAAAGCCAAAAATAAAAGCGATAATTTGGTTTCTTCGTCTCCCAAGCGCTGACTCTCTGACAGAACCTCAGAGAAGGCACCGGGGAGGGGACTCCGGCCCCATCATCACGGCGGGAAGACTTCGTGGGCCCTGCTGCAAGTTCCAGGCTACTCCGTTCAGGAGTCTTCCTTTGGTTACCCCTGGCAGGTGAAGGAGGGTAATTGCCACTTTCCTTTGGGAATGGCCGTGTCCCCAGCCTTGAGCTCAAGGCGGCTCTGACTCATCTCAATGCCAAATGAAAAGAGTATTTTTAAATGTACCTTTGGCGAACTCCCACGAGAGGAGGGCTTTCCCCTGTCCTTTGCTTAAATGCCCATGAAGACAGGGACAGAGGACACCCCCTGCACGGTCCCATCTCCTTGGACACAGTCACCCTCCCCCCTCTCCCCAGCAGGATGAACCAGGCACATGTTCCTGTGTGATTCTGGAGAGACTTGTGTGCATCACTTTCCACCCAGAAGTTCTTGTTCCCATGCCTGCCTGCCTCCCCTTAAACCACACTCCGGGGGTTGGGGGGGGCAGGAGGGGCAGATCCTATTCAACTCATTCCTGCACCCCATGCCTGGCACATCGTGTGACATGTAATTGGTGCTCAGGAAGGTAAGCTCCCCGGCAAGGCTGGCTGGCTGCCTGGGTGAGTGCAGAGACAGGAGGGCAACTGGATGGACCGGGGGGCAAGGGGGGGGGGGAAGGGATGAACACACTGATGAAAACCGAAAGAGGAGCAAGGGATACTAGGGAAGAGCAAAGTATTCTTTCCCCAAACCACGCAACCCTACCAGTATCTTACAATCACTTCTAGAACTCCCTCAGGACAAGAGGCATAAGCCTGTCCTCAATAAAAACTACTGTCACATCATGGAAGTGGCAGAACATTGAATTTCCCCAAAGTTCTAGGGGTTCTGCTTTTATAGGACTTACACTTGAGATTCTGTCTCTGTCTCAATCATCTCTGGGACTTGCACAGTGCCCTATCACAGTTCCCAAGGTATCTAGAAATGTCTTGAGAACGAGTCACCCATGGAAGCATGTCGCCGTGTCAATCTTTGTAAAGGCAAATGTGCCCAGAGATGTGGGTGTTTTACAGATGTGATATGGATACAAAGGGGACCCAGTAAATGCTAACGGCACTCAGTGGTCTCTAAGATGACAGGACTAATAAAGCCAAGAACCAACGATGGAGGGGTGTCAGAGGTCTCCAAGACCCAGCCCAGGTTCCGTGATCTTCTAAGAGGACTCACAGGACTCAGCATATACTCATACACACGCATGGCTATGACTTATTACAGCCAACACACACTAAACAAAATCAGCACAGAATAAAGGCGCATGGGTAAAACCTAGAAGGAACCTGGCGCTAGCTTCCGGAGTCCCCTCCCACTGGAGTCACCCAAGCCACACCTAACCCACCCGGCAAAGAGCTGTGGCAACACATGCTCAGTGTTCGACCGACTGGGGAAGATCAGGCTCAGGGCTGTCACTGGAGACTGGTCAGGTGGGCATCCTTTGCCTAGCATGTACCAAAATTCTGGACGCCCGCAAGGACAAGGGGTGTTCAGCATAAGCTGTATCATTTGCACAGTTTTAGGCACCGTGAGCCACTCTTAACCAGCTTCAGGAATAGTGGGCCTCCTCCTAAAATGCAAGTTTTCAGACCTTAGCCAAGGGCCCAACCTTGCAAGCAGGCCTTCCTACAGAAACCGGTTGGGCCTGTTAACTCTCGTCTGCATAGGGCGGTATGGCCAAAAGCATTTTGGTCCCAGTTGTCTTCTTGGAAAGTCATTCGCTGATTCCAACAATGCTGCCTTTGTCCACAGCTGTTTTGGACTTTTTTTTTTTTTTTTTTTTGAGATCTGTCTCCAGAGCCCTAAGTGCAAAATACGGTGAATTTTCAACCCATGAGGTGGACTGTATCTCCAATAACCAAGGCATATCCAAGCCCCTTTGGCTCAAAACATGAGTTAAACAGTAAAATAACAAAACTGAATCTTCCTACATTGGTCTTCAAGCACAGAGCTCAAGGACTGTCCATCCATTCATTCCTCAAATATGCATTTGGCACCTTGTGAGGACCAGATAGATCATTTCTCAGTTGCTGGCAACACACGTAGGAGAAAAAGGCTGCAAGAGACCCAAAGCCCAGCTCACTGCTGTTTCCGCCCAGCAAACACTTACCACACACACACCTGGGGACCGCTTGCCACAGAACGCTGCACAGGACCAGCTTTGTATCTGTGTGCTTTTGATACCTTGAGCAACCTAGTTTTTATTTTCCCCAGGGAGTAAGACTGCAACTCTTTGCTTTAAAAAAAAAAAAAAATCTGTTTTTAAAAAAGCGATTCTTCCAGTCCTACAGTTCTTAACAGGGCCACCACATGACACCCACACATTGTGCCTGAACAAGGGGGCTGGACAGAGAGGGATAAAATTCAGTCCCCCCCCCCCCCACTGGGGAGCCCTGTGCTCACAGGCTGTGCCTCTGGGGAGGGCATGCCTCGTTCTAATCTGCACACAGGCACCTGGGGTAACAGGAGCGCCCTCTGGCTCTGCTCCCCTGTTCCCCAAACACAACAGACACCCTCTCCTCCAGCCCTTTGCCTTGCTGTGCCCTCACCACCCCCGGCCTCCCTCCTCTGCCCTCTGCTGAAGTGTCCCTGTCTATCATGACGACCGGTCATTCCACCCAGGAGCCCCATCTCTCTCCCTTTCCTTCTCTTCCATTTGTAATATCACCACCATCTCCATGAACTTCTTCCTTTAGTGCTTATCTCCCCTCACTGGAATTTTCTTTTTTCTTTTACAATTTTTTAAAAATTCATTAAGGTGAAACACAGCACAACATAAAACAAAGTATATCAAGTGAGCCATCTCCGCGTGTTTGCAATGTTGTACGACCACCTGCCCCACCTATTTCCAAAATATTTCCATCCCTCCAAAAGAAAACCCCCCACCCACAGGGCAGGTTCCCCCCACGTCCCCCCTCGGGGCCTGGCCATGACCAAGCTGCATGCTGTTTCTACAGATTACCTCTTCTGGATGTTTCCCGTAAGTGGAGGCCTACAGTAAGTGACCTCTAGTGTCTGCCCCTTGCCAGAATGTCAGCTGTCGGCAGCAGTCTGTTTTAGTGACCACTGTATTTCCTGTGTCTCGGGACAGTGCCTGACCGAGGAAAACCAGGAGACAAAAGTTAAGTGTTTGGTAAGTGAACGAAGGCACAGGTGGATGAGTGCATGAAAGAGTCAAATGGGCCATATGGTCCGGAAGGATGGAGAAGGAAAGAGAACAGAAGCAAAAGGGGGCTCGTGCAAGATGGCCTGGACGAGCTGGGAGTGTCAGGTGGGGCTGTGATTCGAGAACCAGGCTTGACTGCAGCAACTCTAACGTGTCTCAGCTGGAGACACACATTGGGCCAGGGTAGTCTGCGAGTCTAGCCTCCAGGACAGCCTGGAGCCTTATAAATGAACCTGGCACATTTTTTAGACACAGTGCTTACAAAGCCTTCAACAGAAACACCCCTTTCACATAATCACATCCTGGAAGAGGACAAATCGCTCCTTGAACACTTTCCAGGAACACGGCTGTATCATTACATTGAAATCATCTGCAATATGACATCTCCCCTAACTATAAACTCCTTGAAAATAGGAAGATCGCTTATTCGTCTCTGAATTCCGGGCCCCAGAGCAGTGTTCAGGCCTTGGAGGGTTCTCGGGGAGGCCAGCTGCCCTGCTCAGAGGGAAACAATGAGACTCAGAGCTGGCCTCGAGTCCTCTTCTTGCGCTTGCAAACCGTGTGACTTCCAGAAGCACAGCCTGATGGGCAGTGTGGTGCAGCAGGTGAGAGTGTATGGCAGGTTGTTAGGAGCAAAGCCTTGGACATGGCTTGCCGGGAGCTGTGTGAGCCTAGGTAAATCTCTCAGCTTCTCTGTGCTGTTTCAGCACCTGCAAAGTCAGGATGACAGCTTCATCAGACCATTGGGGAGCAAATGAGTTAATTCATATGAAGCACGGTAGAATAGGGACCGGCATAGTAAGTGTGCAATAAGCGTTCACTTTCACAACCAGATCTTTTACTTTTCAAGTTCCTCCATCTCCTTATCTGGAAAGAGGAGGATGACACCTTGCCAGGGTGCTGAGAGGAGTCAGCAAGGGAGCCTGGGCAGCCCTCCTTGGCCCCCGCCGCAAAAGCACAAAAAAAGTGGGGCAACGTGGTTAATGAGCCTCCTTCTGTAGGAGGGGATAAATCTAATCAGGATCCGTGGAGCGTTTACAGGCTGCAAGGCCCACGGCTCAGCTCTGAGATCACAAGCATATGTAAGACTCAGAAGCGCCCCGTCCTGAGGATGCACGGAGTCGGATGTGGGAAACGGACGGGCTCCACGGAGTGTAGTGTGTACTGGACTTGGACCTCGAGGACGATGCAGCCGAAGGATCCAGGGTCTCACACATCTTTCAGGAGACCATCCTTTCTGTATTTTCCCGTGAAAGTGAACTATTTGTGCAACTCAAAAGGACGAGATGGAGAGACGTTCGGTGGGGACTGCACAGCTGTTTCCCGCTCAGCCTCGGGACCTGGGTGCATACTTTTCACTCTGCCTGCCACACTCCTCTCCAAGCCCCAGACCCACCTTCATCCGACCCTCCTCCCTCTGATATTGGATCTCAGCAAATCCTTCCCTAACCCCATCCACCCACCTAATGTACTAAAAAGCGCAGGTTCTATGTCATATGCTTTCCTAATGCCCTGTCCCATGTGCCATACAGCGGCTCATACTAGCATATGAGCTCTGAGAACACATCTGTTTTGATCAGTAGTGATAACCAAGAGCCTAACAGACAGGAGGTTATCCATAGATCTGTACTGACTGGATGGATGGATGGATAGATGGATGGAGAGATAATCAGACAAATCCCAATAAGGCATGGACCTCATTCTCTGTATCTCTAAACCAACGCCAGCCAATACAATGCTAGCCCCATGGGTAATTTTAAATTTTCCAGTAAGTAATTTTAGTAATATATCGATTTAATCCCATATATCCAAAAATATGTGGTCAATATAAAAATGATGAATGCGAGAACTGACATGCTGTTTTCATAGTAAATATTCAGAACTGGGTGCATATTTTACACTCACAGTACATCTCAATTGCGATGCTATATTTTCAATAATTAAAGTGAAATGGAGTCCTTCCAAAACAATTACCCTTGTGTGGCTAAAGGAAAAATACCTCCAGAACAATAAGCTTGTATTTGAAGAGAAAATATTTTACACCACTCGCTCTAAAATTTAAATCATCAAGGTTAAATAAAATCAGAAGTGCAGTTCTTCAGTCGCACCGGACACATTTCGAGAGCTCCAGATGCACACGAGGGTGTGGCTGCCACAAGGGAGAACCCGGGTACCAACTACGGTGGTGTGCACACCTGAACAGGCGTGGCGGCTTTCACTCCGTGGCTCCCACGGGGAGAGCTAACATTCACTGTGACAAAATTAGAGAGGCTTTCAATCCATTATCTCACGTGATCCTTTAACAGTCCTATAGGACTGGCATTGCTATTTTCATGTTACAGATGAAGAAACTCAGTTAAGGGGTTAAGCCGTTGACCATCATCACATAGTTAATACAAGGTGATCAGGATTTGAACCGTGCACTGCTAAATCCCAAGCCTGGGTCCTTCCCCACAAACCTCGCCGAGCCTCAGACGGGGCCAATAATCTCTCTGTACTGACTCCCTAGAACCAAACCATACAAGGCACAGGCATGTACCATTCTACCATGGTGTGGGGGGCACCAGGCTGTTCAGATACCAGTTCTCCAGCTTGGAGCCCATCAAGACCGAACTTCTCTGCCCGCGCACGGCCGCATGACTTACTCTGGCCAATGAAATAAGCCCACGGGCGATTGAGGGGCCCCCTCTCTCTGCCATGATGACCAGCAATGGTCCTGATAAGAGGTTACGACATCATCCTGGATCCCTGAGTGAAGACAGCATGGGCTAGAGCCACAGGCGACCTCTGATAAACACACACTATGGAGGGAACACTCATTCATGGGAGTCCCTGAGATCTGCTACCCAGATAACCTAGCCCCCTGACGGATGTGCACACGGTTAACTTGCAGTGGAAGATGGGTGACTCTGGTGTTCAGGGAAAAGTGGGTAACTCAGAAGTCTTCCTTATATTCACTGCCAGAATCCTGCAGGCTGCTCTTCTTCAAAGCCAATGAAAGGGCTATTACACCACCAGCTGTGGTGGGGTCTGGTTTCATCCCTACTGGTATTACTGTATTTCTTACAAGTAGCTCATTAAGGCAATTATCAGTCATTAGCACAGTGGCCTGAGCATCAGCACAATCACATACATTAATAAAACACAATTTAGCAGAGCGAGTAAAGACATGCACATACTGGGCTCCCTTGTGGGGCACTCATGGCTTGAGCTGAAGAGAATTCCCACTAAGCTAAAGCAACGCGCTACAGAGAAGTCTGCCAAATCCAGCACCTTCTTAGTGCTCCTTTGCATGCGATTCAATTCAACCAAACCAAACCAAAACAACACAAAACCCAAAAAAACCTGAGTCTTGAAGGATGAGTAAGAGTCTGACAGGCAGAAAAAGTAGGATTTCCAAGGGAAATCCACAAATCTCAGGAACGTGGGGAATATGTTAGATTCAGAGAGTGCGGTCAAGTGAAGGTCCGGTACCTAGATGTAGGGTCCAAGGCCAGGAAAACTGCAGCCCAAGTGGGAACAGCTTTATATAACATGGTCAGTTGTTGGACTTTTTCAAGAAGCAATGAGGAGGAATCAAAGAGGCTTAGCCACGGACTGCCAAGAGCTTGCTCTGAGTTTTAGAACAGCCCTTCTCAGCATGGGAACAATGGGTTAGGAGACACAGGAAGGAGGGGAGTGGGCCAGCAGCTAGTATCATCGTCCAGGCCCCGGGACGACGGGCACCCCATCCAGACCTGTGGCAGGTGGACATGAAAACCCTGCTCAGCTGGATGACCTAAATAAAGGAGGAACAAGGAGGGGGGAAATCAGAGAGAGAGTTCCTAAGGTGGACTCTGTAGTTCCAACCTTGGGGACACAATGGTGTCGTTAAAAGGGATATTCTGAAATTATTTTGATAGGTTTAATGTGGGCGGGCAAATACAGGAGATGATTAACACATGCAAATACAGATGTTAAAAACTCATTTCTGGGGCGCCTGGGTGGCTCAGTTGGTTAAGCGACTGCCTTCGGCTCAGGTCATGATCCTGGAGTCCCTGGATCGAGTCCCGCATCGGGCTCCCTGCTCGGCAGGGAATCTGCTTCTCCCTCTCACCCTCCCCCCTCTCATGTACTCGCTCTCTCTCATTCTCTCTCTCTCGAATAAATAAATAAAATCTTTAAAAAAAAAAAACCTCATTTCTGTTCCCACTCAAGGGCATTTAATATCTGAACAACTCCAAGAGCAGAGGCCCCAAGAGGGCTAAGACCATGAGGTCAAGTCTGCCCAAGGCGCCAACATGCTCTGACACGTACTGAGAATCATGCCTGTCCCACTCTGCCTTTCTGTGATTCCGACCAAGCAGCTCACCTGCCCATGATTTGTGCCGGACAGTTCCATTTTGGACAAGTCTCTTTCTGTGGCATGTACTGTCTTCTCCCAGTTGTTACTTCCCCCGATGTGCGCCAAGTGATGGCTCCCTCCCCTGTATCCCACGAAGCCATGTCTATCCATTCAAGTCTCAAGGGACACTGGGATTCAAACCAGAGCCTCCCAGCGTGTCTGTGGCAGCCAGGGTGAGCTGTCATTGGTGAGACCTCACTCAATCACGTGTTCACCTTCGATCCGCCGGGTTGGAGGCGCAGATGGTGCAGGCTTTGCCAGGCTGTCCCGTCCCATCTATCAGCTCCTCTGAGATGTCTCCCTTGGGACTCTGGTCCATGACTGAGCTTCCCTTTGTGTGGAGTATCTCATACCATAAGCACAGTCAAGACTCAACAGCTGTCCAGGCCAATAGCACAACATGGATCAAGAAGCTCCTTCACAGTCTGTCCGCTCATCCAACAAACACGTACACTCTGCCCTGACAACACGCCAGGCTCTGGGCTAGACAAGGAGGCACAGAGATGAAAAGAAAACCATCTGTCCTCCGAGGAGTTCACACCCTCCTCAAGAAGACAAAGAAAGAAAAGGACAAATAAAATACAGATATATTTAATGCAACGGGCTCTGTGTGCTTTCTAGTTTCTTTCCCATTAGGAGGTGCCAAGTCAGTATATGAACCAATGCTAAGTGAATAGTCTGTATTTAAGTGGTTCCCTTGGTCACTTCGGGCTGCTTTAACAACGCACCATACGCTAGGGAGTTCAGGAACAACAAAAATGGATTGCTCACGGTTCTGGAGGCTCGGAGTAAGGCTGGCATGGCTGGTTTCTGGTGAGAGCTCTATTCTCTTGCAGGGCTGCAGACTCCACACCTGGGAAGCCTTTTGGTGGTGACTCTTACAAGGGCACTAATCTCACTCTGGGGGACTCCACCCTCACGACCTTATTTAATCATAAGGGCCTCCCAGAGGTCCCACCTCCCAATACCGTGACACTGGAGGTCAGGATTTCAACATTTCAATTGGGAGTGGGGGGCTAGGGAGGAGAAATTAAGTCTAGTGTAATGCTGTCATTAAATACATCCACTGTATTCAGAAGTGCCGTTCTTAAGAAGCAACAAGCTTTCCCGGATGCGGATGCCAAGCGTGTGGAAATGTAACAGTATCACACAGACTTTCTGCTCATCTTCTGACAGTCAAGTACCAAGGACCAGAAACAAAACAGAAGTCAACATTGTCTCACACAAACATGCTGGGAGAAAGACAGGTGTGTCTAACACTTAGGATCCCCTCTGCCCAACAGGGCAGGGGATCAATGAAACAGGATTGAGAACGATGATCGCTTGTCTTCAGAAATGGCGACGTGTTGCCATTCCCACTGGGACACAAGCATCGGGAAACAACACTCCACTTCAGCCTAAGCTCAGCCCTCAGCTCGGATAACAAAGCACAACTTCAGGATGGTCCACCTTTTTTGCTCCTCAAAGATCTCCTGGTGAAATCATGTTCACGGTCAACACGGGAAACCCTGGTACTCCTGAACACCATCCCCATCCCCATCTTTTTTTTTTTTTTTTAAGATTTTATCTTATTTGAGAGAGAGAGAAGGCGAGGCAGACGGAGAGGGAGAGAATGTCAAGCAGACTCTGCAGAGCCTGACAAGGGGCTCAATCTCACGACCCTGAGATCGTGACTGAGCCGAAACCAAGAGTCGGACACTTAACCAAATGAGCCACCCAGGCTCAGTCCCCACCTTGTCCCCATCTTGACAGTTACTTCCAGGTTTCCTTAACTCTTGCATTCTGCAATGTTACCAACTTCAAACCCCTTCTAGGCACATCTTCAGAATATAAAACAAATGTCCCATTGGAACAACTCAATGAACAGTGAACAGATACACATGGAGGCAAACAATTATTTACCGAGTGTTTAAATCATGCCAGATAGCCTCCACATTCTTAAAATGAGCCTAAAAGATAAGTTTTATTTTTCCCATTTTAAAGGAGAAGAAATGTTTTAAAAGCATCACTGAGGTTCAATTACTTATCACAGTGTACGATGGGAAGGAAGGTAGGTTGAGGTCAAGATTCTAAGTCAGGTCTGTCTGGCCTCCAATATTAACATCCTCTCCATGACATCCCCTCACTTGGCCATTTCAAATTCTAGACTGTTCTCCTGGAAAGGCTGGTCTGATGGACTGTCACTGTCCCCTAAGTGCCTCTGTCTCTCAAGTCATTCTTCTCAACCTGACCTCACCCACCACAATCTATCCCTAGAGCTAAGATGCTGGCTGTGTGTCAGACCAGCAAATGACACTTTTCCAATAGTCCCCAACAGGGGCAAAGACAGTATTTGGTTCCTGACATCTCAACGACAGTTACAATGACTGATGGTTAGGTTTGTGTGTCAACATGTCTAGTCTATAGGCCCCAGTTATTTAATCAAACACCAAACTCCATGTTGCAGTGAAGTCACTCTGTAGACGTGGTTCACATGTGCAAGAGCTGACTTCAAGGAAAGGAGATGAGCCTCAACACTGTGAGTGAGCCTCGTCCAATCAGCTGAAGACCTTAGGAGCAAAAACTGAGCTTTCCCAGAGAAGAATTTCTGCCTCAAGACCGTAGGACTGACTCCTGCCTGAGCTTCCAGCCCACTGGCCCGCCCTACAGATACCACAGCTCCCATAGTCCCATGAGCCAAGTCCGTGAAATAAAGCCTACAGTATACGGTCTATCTCTGTCTCTCTACGTACTCCTCATTCTGTTTCTCCGGAGAACCCTGCCTGAGACAACACATGCAGAATGTGACTCCGTGTGAACTATTCCACTTGATCCTCACAACAGGTCACTGATGTAAATAAGAGTGTCTCTTCTACAGAGGAAACCACAGCTCCCCACTGCGAAATAATGTGTCCAAGGAACGCACAGACAGAAGTGACGGGGACATCACTGAGACCTCTGTATTCAAACGGCATGCAATTTTCCCCAAGACACACTGCCCCCCAAAAGCCCTAATCAGAATACCCGAGGAAAGGAGATTTCACAGCTTGCCACTGCCTACGTCCCGCGCATAGCCCAGGGAAGGTGGGCGCCCATGGCCTAGGCAAACTGGTTCCTCTCCTCTCGGTGGGGCAGCCCCAATGTGGCGGCCCGGGGCCTACCATGTTCAACTTCTCCCAGGACAGTAATGAGACCTGGAAGATGTGAAGAAGGGACTCTAGGTGAGGGGAGAGTTTCCCTCAGTCCTTATCACCTTGGCTGAGCCCTGAGCCCCCCTAGTCAGCACCCTTATCAAGCTGTCCAGCTGTTCGTAATGAATGCCAAAATCACTGTTCTTCATTAATTCACTGGAAGCCTTCATGTAAACCTCATTGACGGGCACAGTAATTGCTCTGTGAATATTGCCCATTTTCCAATTATGTTTCTTTCCTCATGCCGGGAGAATCTGCCCTCTTGGAGAAAAAGCACTGTGTTGCCTTCATCCGCTCTACGACAAGTGGGTGAGTGACTGGCTTTTTGACCACGGCGTCTACGACCGAAAAAAGGACAACTCTTTTCATATGAGTCCCATTCTTGGGAATTCAAGAGTGCACAGAGCGCGGGCACCTGCCCGTCAACCCAGCCCGGGGACCCACGCACGCGATGCAACTTCAGGGAAGAGGCTGGCCATGAAAATGAAGTTCCAAAACAGAGCTGCAACCAGGGCGGGAGCTCCTCTGCCTTTTGCACAAGGGACGTCCCCAGAGGGACAAGCGTGTTCACAGGTACACGGATGCCCCGTGAGAGCTTGGCCTCACGCTTCGGCAGAGAGCAGGAGGGTTCGCCTCGTGAGGACAACCTTGGGGAGACATGCCTCAGAAGTAGGAATCCGGCTGCTCAGCATTTGTAGACCATCATAAGCACTTCTTATGAGACCATCAACCGCTCATCACCTCCAAAAACCCGCAACCCTCCTGAGTCCAATTATCTCCACACATGCCCTCTTTTGCATTCAGTTTTCTCTTTAAATGAGCACACAAAGCGTGGCCTGGTGTTTGGATGCCTGCACTGTTTTTCGCAAACAGAATGAGTCTAGGTGATGGAAACTCCAGCCTGACAGCAAGCGCCCCCTGTGGCCTGTGCAGGAAATGAGTGAAAATCACAGGCCAACGGGAAACCGCGAGGGGGCAGCGGCCGGGGTAGCACACGGGCTTTCACCCTCAAGAGGCAGTTTGGCTTGATGGACAGATAGATACAGACAGCAGATGGACATTGATATCAATAGATGGATGGCTGATATAGATAATCGACTGATCGATAGATAGGTAGGTAGATAGACAGATTAGATAGATAGATTAGATGGATAGTGTTGAGGCCAAGATTCTAAGTCAGGTCTGTCTGACCCCCAAAATCAACATCCTCTCCATGACATAGTTTACTCTCACTCCGCCATCTCAAATTCCAGAATGCTCTCCTGGAAGGGCTGGTCAGAGGGACTGTCACTCTCCCCTGGGGGCCTCTGTCCCTCAAGTCATTCTCCTCACTCAGTCTGTCCCTAGAGCTAAGACACCGGGTGAAGGTCATTATGTGTACGTAAATACACATACAGACCCACACACACATCTGTATATGTACACATAAAGACGCAGACCCACACAGAGTGTCAAAGACATACCGCTGAGGCTCAGTAGTTTCCACGTAGTCTGTCCTTCAGCGGGCACACACCAGGGCCTTCCCCACCAGACAATTGCCTAGGACCTTGTGTCCCACCCACCTAGGCCCTTTGCAGATACACCCCTCTACAGGCCTCTGCAGGTATGCATGCCTGTGTGTGCAAAGTGTCAAGTACTTATGCATCAGATCCTGTCCTAAGTGCCGTGCATATATTAATTCATTGAATGCCCCAAACCGCCCTGTGAGGTACAAGTCTTACCATCTCCATTTTACAGCGAGGGAGAAATATCAAATACCTTGCCTAGGGTCACCCAGCCAGAAAGTGGCAGGGGGGCTCCAGAGTCCAAGCTCTTGACCCCTGCACGGGACCAGCCTCTCAAGCTCCGCAGATGTCCCTCCTTGCGGAAGGCTCCCTGGCTGCCTCCTCCCTCTCCTCCCATGGGGCTCCGTGTTTGGCCTTTTCCCACTGCTCGCTGCACTTGGTCATGCACTTGCCCCTCTCGTCTCTCTAGACCAGGAGACCCTCAGGGCAGCCCCTACCGTGTTAATGGCTGAATACCCAGCATGGTGCCCTCTGTTCCCGTGGCTGCCGAACCCAATTCACAGTGCAAAAGAGCTTCTGAGTTGTTGCAGCATCACCGAATCCACATGTGGAGAGATCACAGAAGGGAAACGGAGCAAAAATATAGAGGGCAGAGCTAGCGCTGCTGGAGCCGGCCTCTGCTTCCTCCCCGAGCTGGGGGCAGGAAGAAGCCCGCTGGCTAAACAGCCACGTAATAGATGTGCCCTCACATCACAGACAGGCTCTACTGTGAATTAACATTCAGCAGCACACCTTCTATTGGCAAAATGTTTTATTGTCACTTTTACTGGTTATGCCTTACAACTTCCTGCTAGGTCAGTATTGTCGAGGGGGTGGGCGGTAAGGTAGGACAAAATCATCATCCACGTTTGACAGATGAGGAGGCTGAGGAAAGGGGGGAAGGAGATCGGGGGGGACAGGGACAGCGTGGTGCGGCGTGCGGAAAAGGGGCCTTTACAGGCAGAGGACTCAGGATGAGACCCCAGCTCCACAGCTCACTTGACCTTGGACAGTGTGTGCCTTAGTGTCTCCCCTATAAAAACAGGATAGGACTATACTTACTCACACTAGCACAAATATTAAAATCTCCCTGTGGCACAATGGCCAGTTTATAAGAGCAAAATAAATGGCATTTCTCTTCCTATTCAAGGTGGAGCACAAAGGAGTGAGGGGCTCAGGATTCCAACCAGGGGGCTCCCAGGGCTCAGCCAATATAGCAGGTGAGGTCAGAGTACTGGTTTACAAGGTTTATTCGTGTGTATGAATGCCCTTATGCAGCCAGGGCATTTTAATGCAAAAAGTGGGAGAAGATCTTTTAGTAAAAAGTTTTGCCTTGGAAGGTTGGAGGAGGCAGCTGGGAGAGAAGGGGGTTCAAAGAGCTGGTGTGTATGGATGCACTCATCCTTTCACAAATATTTACTGAGCACCTACTATGTGCCAGGGACTAGTAAAGGAAGGGGTCTAACATTTCTTAACGTGTGTCTCGATGTGCATGCACTCTTCCCCCTCCATCTTCCTGAGTTTCGAGACGCCCGTCACCGTGGTCCCTTCAGTTCCTGCTGTCGTGGCTAAGCCTCGACCCTCATGTTAGATGTTGGTCCCCCAGTCCCGGGGCAGCTCCTCTGCCTCCTTAGGACTCAGCACGATGCCACCCCTGCCAAGACCTTCCCATCCAGCATGACCCCACAAACTGCTGCCTCTGGCTTATCCAGGACACATAAGGAAGATCTGAAACTGCCCTGTTGGCTTGTTGACAGTCTGTCGCTCCAAAGACAATGTTTGCTCCATGGGGACAGGGACCCTGTCCACTCGTTCATGGTTGTCTCTCCAGAGCCTGATAAACTGGAGGTGTTCAATGAATACTTTCTGAATGAATAAGGAGAGAGAAGGGGAAGGGGGGGAGGAGAAGAGGAAGAGGGAGAGGGAGAGGAGGAGGGAAGAGGGGGAGCTCAGGGCAGCTGCACAAGATTGCAAGGGATGGAGAGCGGGCAGGAAGGAGGCAGCCTACCTACTGCCGTGGCCCTGGGCGCAGAGCCTTGTAAGGCAGAGGTTCTCATAAATATCTGTTGACATTCTGTACAAGCTTGCCTTTTCCCTCTGCACGGATTAATCTCACTCCTTCGCTTCTTGAGGACAGCAGCTCTGCGTCCTACCCTTCTGGGCCCCACAGACCTGAACAGATGGCACACAGCAAATACTTATTGAATAATGAAAACAAAGAAGCCTTGCCCATGCTCTTTGGTTTATTTTTAAACAGATGAGACACCCAGGACCAGCAAGCCCAGTGACTTGACAATGGCTCACAGAACTCAGCGGATGAGAACCCAGGCGGTCCCACCTCCCGGGGCTTTGGGTGCTGTGATCGATCACTGACTCCCTCAGATGCCAAAAGGACCCTCAGGCCCTTGCCCACTCCCCAGGAGTGTGTCCTCGCTACAAGCAGGCTCCGGTTCAGGCGGTGGGTTATACCTTACGCCCGTTTCTCATCGCCATCCTAGGAACCAGTGCTGCAAATCTGGGGGCACATGGTACGTGTTCAATAAACATGGGCCGATAGACTGATTTATCCCTGCGCTCAAAAGCAACTTCAAAAACCACCCATGAGAAGAGAACTGCACTTTCCCTTTCACCGGCAGCCTGATCCAGATGCCAAACAACCTCCAAGTTCACATGGGCTCCCATAACCTCTATAATCCGAAAGTATGGATCACGACAGCCGGTTTTGGTTCGCCCCATCACCGCATCTCATTTTCTCACTCCCCCGCAGGGCACATGAGCTCCAAGCTCTCTACCATCCTACAATGTGCACATGGCAGGGCTAGACAAGTAAGTTATTCCACACAAAGAAATGCTCTGGGTGACCTGTCTGAAGTTTGGACTTTCTGGCCATAAACTCTGCATTCCTCTGCCATTTCTGACAAATCTTGGGTTCTCCTTCCCTTTCCAGTTATACTGCCATCCAGAGCAGCTCCAACAGGCCCGTGGCTACTCATCCACACATGGGGTTTCCTAGTCCTTACCTTCAGGTGCCAACAACCCTCACCACCGTGCCTCCTTAGCACCAGCTCGTAGCATGGGACACCATCCAGGAGCTGCCTCAACTACCCTGACTGCAAATATCCCTCCTTTATTAATTACCTAATCCCACTAAATCCACTTCACTTCACCCACATATCCCCCTGCTGTCCATCTTGCCTTCCATAAATAATCCTTCAAGAAATGTATCCGTTTCTCCAAAACTCAGCTCCTTCACCTATAAGTTGGGCCCTTTGTGGAGAGAGCTCTGCACATGGGGTGAGACCATTTGCAGGCTCCTTGCAGTGAGGTCTGATGCTGGGACTCAGTTTTAACCAGTGGGACGTGAGCGGCAAGGATGCTCATGCCCTTGCCCCGTGCTGGCTGGACATCAGTGTCCAGAGCTTCAAGACCATACAAGGGCCTGAGTCACTGCGTGGAGCAGACATACCACCCCCCTCTCCTTTACTCTCCCCAACCGACTCTTTTGGGGAATGAGAAATAAGCCTCTTGAATCATTATACATTCTTGGATCTATTCAGCCTGCTCTAATGGGATGGTTAAAATAGTCAATAAAATTTTGCAAAATACCTAGGATAGGATCTGGCATAGAGCCTGACCATATAAGAGATATCTGATTAACTTTTATTCCTTTATCTGCTCCTATATAGCACTTGGCCCCAACTCTTGAAAATGAGAATACAGGTTACCAGATATTCAATTCCTTACTGTACTCTCTTCCTCGGCACTGCCCGGGGAGGGGGCAGCCATCTCCTACTCAGACCCCTGGTGAAGCCCAAGATCATTAAAAAGAGGACCAAGACGTTCATCAGGCACCATTCAGACCAGTATGTCCAAATTAAGCGCAACCGGCGGAAACCCAGAGGCACAGACAGCAGGGTGCACAGAAGACTCAGGCGCCAGATCCTGATGCCCAGCACTGATTACGGGAGCAACAAGGAAAAAAAGCACTCTGCCCAGTGGCTTCCGGAAGTTCCTAGTCCACAGCGTCAAGGAGCACATGCTGCTGATGAGCCGCACGTCTCACAGTGCAGAGACAGCTCACAGTGGCTGCTACAAACCCACCATGGAAAGAACAGCCCAGCCAGCCAATCCCAATGCCAGGCTGCACATTGAAGAAAGCAAGACAGCTTACGTGCACATCGCATTTGGGTTAATAAAACTATAAAACTGCAAAACAAATAAATTAAAAATCCCCCACTGCAGTAAGCTATATTTTGTCCATCTTCATCAGCTATTAACTACTGGTTATTAGTAATTATCCGCAGCCAGTGCCTACGTGTCAAACTTTAAGTGCCATACGTGCATGACTTCATTTCATCCTTATTAAACCCCTATGGGGGGAGGTACAATTTCTATCCCCATATTACAGGAATCTAAGCTAGTAATAGAGAACTCAGAGGGCTTGACTCCTAAGCCCACGGTATTGTCCTGTCTGAAACAGGATTATCTTTTCTGCTCAATCTGGTCCCCCTCCTGGTCCACCACCACCCGGCTAGTTAGCTGTCCAAGCCAGGAATGTGCAGATCCTCTCAGGCTCCTCCCTCTCTTTTATTCCCCATGCTTAGCACTGCGAAGACCAAGCGCTTCTCTCCATCCTGAGGCTGGCATCTGCATGCAGCCCATCTTGTTCATACAGCATCTTGATGGGGCTTTCTACCTCATCTCCCAAGGTGCTCGCTCCTTCCTGTCCTTCTCCTGCTGCTGTGCAGGAGCGTAGGAGTGACTGGCTAAAACCCAGTCACGCAGGGTCACAGCCAGGCGGAGCGCCCTCAGGACTTCTCGTGAACTCCATGCAAGGGAGGCACCCTTGTCTGGGCCGGTGCCCGTGGTAACAGACCCCCTGCGCTGACCTGATGCACTTCTTGTTAGTTTCACAGCAGTGAGGAGACTGCTCACTCCTTGAGGGCAGGAGCCTTTCTTAATCATCACAGTATCTAAGCCAGGCTCCCGTGTCGTCACTGGGAATGCAAGTGCTGAAGAGAAAAATCTGTCCTCCTGAGATCCTACTCTGCTTTAGAGGAATCTCTGAATGCTCTGTGTTGGCTGGCAGATATCATAGCAAGGGCAGACTAGACTTTGGGAGAGAGAGAGCATGAGCGTGAGCGGGGGGACGGGGGTGGGCAGAGGGAGAAGCACAATCCCCGCTGAGCAGGGAGCCCGATGCGGGGCTGGATCCCAGAACCCTGAGATCATGACCTGAGCCGAAGGCAGACGCTTAACTGACTGAGCCACCCAAGTGCCCCGGGCAGAATGGGCTTAAAGAGAACCCTGGCTTCACAAGCAAATGTTGCCACTTACTATGGAAGCATGACAAAGTTAGCTTCATCCTAAAGTAGAAAAACTGGCAGCTACTGAAGCCTACTGTAGGGTTAAACGAGGCGCTATCAGCCTGGAACAGTGTGTGCACAAAGCAGACAAATACTGATTTCTCTCCCCATCTCCACGCTGTACACTCCTAGAGCATGGGGGCCAGACCTTACACTTCTCTTTCTTTTTCCACCAAGCCTTGGGGGATATAAACCATGCTTGATAAATGTTTGTTTGACTGATTAGCTAGTGCAGATCTCCGGGAAAGCGAGCCCAAGGTATTTAAGGAGCTTTCTTCCCAGCCACCTGTATAAAGGATGTCGAACAGCGTGCTGAGAAAGAGAACAGAGCAGAGATACCAGGTAAGACTATTCCAAAATGATGTCCTGGGTCCTCTCTGACCCCAACCAATGACCTTTTGCTTGCTGAAGGCCATATTTCTCCTAATAGAAAAAGTGTGTGTGCATGTGTCCATACATACTTACAGCAAAGTAGCTCAATTTTCAATACATTACTGGAAATTCTCAACAATCATAAGCAGATAAACAAGGGGGAAAAAAAAGGAACAAGGGAGATAGAGTCTGCCCAAAAGATCAAGCACTTACAAACTAGCCATGAAGAAACGGAAAACTATAAACAGCAATGCCTCAATTTACCCAAGTTCCATTTAAGTGATTTCTTTTTTTAAGATTTTATTGATTTTGGGAGAGAGAAAGCAGGGGGAGAGGGGAAGAGGGAATGGGAGAGAATCTCAAGCAGACTCTGCACCGAGCATGTAGCCCGACATGGGGCTCAACCTCACGACCCTGAGATCATGATCTGAGCGGAAACCAAAAGTCAGACGCTTGACCAACTGAAACACCCAGGGGCCCCTAAGTGACTTTTTTAGGTAATAAAAGGCTTACTGTTTTTGTTACATTTAGTTTTAACTAAGTGAAAAGATACTTCCCTCATCTTATAACCCATATAATAAATATATTAATGATCCCAGTAATTTACGCATCCCCAAGCTTGGTTCGGTGCCTGGCCAAGGCACTGTGTGGCACTAAGTTGTACTATGCTGCAACAGCATTGTGTGCCCTCAGGAGTTACAAAGGTGTCCAGGTCATCAGCTCTACACAACGGATCTATCTGACCTTATCGGTATAGATAATGACTTCCCTGTACTTTTCCTAGACGTCAGGCTGTCACTCCTTCTCATGTTTCTGGCCACCTTCTCAAGCTCCTCTTTCAATGCACTGTTTTGTTATATCCTCTAGCTTAGGAATTCAAATGCGAAGTTGGTCAGAATAACCTAAGGCTGTCGGGTCCCAGTCCCAGGTAGACCCGATCTTCCCCAGCTCCTGGAAGTGAACAGCGACGGTGTGTCTGCCTTTGACCAACCGACTATAAGCAAAAGCCTGGTAAGAGCCAGAACATGATTCCCCCGTTTCCAACTTCTCCAGCCACTGTGATCTAGGACATTCCAGGGAGTGGGACCTGCCCGGGTCCCAGAGTGTGAGTAACATGGAGCAGAAACCCTCCACATACACACATACCAACTGCAGATGAATGTGTTACATGAGTAAGAAATAAATCCTTATTAGTTAAACCACAGAGACTTAGGGATTGTTCATATAAATAGCATAACCTAATCCAGCCTGATGAATATAAATGATATATTAAAAAAGAAAACAAGATCATGAGTCATCTGTCAAGAGGCCTTCCAATGAGAAAAATTCATGAGCTTATACTCAGACCCCGACACACGCCTTGGCTGTGTGTTACACGCGTGTGCAAATAAAGCCGTAGCACCAGCGTGCACCTGATAGTGCTACTTCCTTGTCTATGTATCCCGGGAGCTATAAACTGCCCAAGGGCAGAAACCATGCCTTTTCTTTCTGTCTTCCCAGAACCTAACACAGTGCCTGGTACAGAGCAGAGGTCAACACATACTCCTCTAAGTTGGAAAAAATAATTAGTAGAGTTTGCCCGAGTTAACATAGAGCTTATAATGGAAAAAGAGTTAGGCTCAACCATCCTTCTAAAACACAGTTCCACTCACCCCATGAGATAGGTCTGATGGCATGTTGTTCCCTGTCCTTGCCCTCCACATCTGAGGACAGAGCCCGTGACTCATGCCCATAGACAGTGTGACTGTGGACAGATACATCTGCACCCAGCCAGCAGCTCCTTCTGTCCACTGTGCCTTCCCATTAGACAGTGAGGAATTTTCTGGCTGGGGCTGATGGTGGAGAGAGCTCTTTCTGCTGCCCTTTGGGGTCAAGATATCCTTGTTCAAACTGAGTCATCTGTACTTCACGCTGGCTGTCCTGTTCAAAGGGCAGATCTTGGAACAGGACTTAACAGTCACCCCAGAGCACCCCACAGCCAAATGACAATGCATTCCTCGTTTGCCCTTCAAGTACCTCAAGAGCAAACAGAAACTGCTGCCACGTATGGGGTGATCACTAGCTTCATGCCATTGTGCTAGGCACTGGGCATATTATTCTCCCATCCAATCCTCAGAACAATCTTATAAGGCAAATGTTACTATCCTCATTTCCCTGATGGGAAAACGAATGAACCAAAAGGCTCATGTCACAGGCTCGGACAAAACATACAGGCCCCTGGATTTTGTTAATATTTTATTGACTGGTATTTCTTAATTATGTGTATTTTTCTGAGCGCGTAATTTATCTGTTCCCCTACTTGTTCCTTTCACCTAGAACTATTTACTGAGGGCCGGAGGCACTACCACCCCCATTTTATATATGAGGTTTAAATTTAACTAGCAAATGATGGTCCCAAAATTTAAAGGTCTGACTAATTATAAAGCCTAGATACTCTTTACTAATAATAGCACCCACCTCTTGGGTTTTAATGACAATGAAACAGACTAATACAGGAAAAGTGCTAAAAGCAGTGTCTCGCACATAGTATGGCTTCAGTAAGTATCAGCTGTTTATAAAATTAAACATAATGACAGCTGTTGTCCACCAACACATTTTAGCACAGTTTGTGGGTAGAGGGGGGTGGGGGAGGGATGGAGGCAGATGGGCAACACGGACTAAGTCTCATGTTATTTTGTATTATCGCTCAGCCCAGAAGCAACAGTTGGGGCCTGTGTTTTCTCAGACGCAAGATGAGGAAAACGGGTTAGATCATCTCCAGGAACTAGTCTTAAAATGCTCTGATTTGTGACTCTAGTAGTTGATCAATAAACGAGCGACTTAATGACTGAGGACCCCAGACAATTCCCCAAGTCCCCTCCGCAGAGAACACTGGCCTTTACTACAGAAAGCTGGGGAGGGGTCCCAGGGGACCATGCCACTCTAAAACAAAAACCTGGGAGAGGAACGTTCAAGAGGCCGCTCTTTTCATTTCAGGATCGGGATATTTATCAAATCCCGGAATATGGGAGGGTGACAGAGACAGGGAAACAAAGCCCACCTGGCTGTTCCCACCACCCATCAGTGCCAACTCCAACAGGGACCGGAAGCCACTACACTCCCCAGCTGCAATTAGTGAGAACAAAACAGCAGGTGTGGATGTGGGAGAGCATCGCAACGGGAGGCAGCGACTGGGACTGCGAGACACAAACGGCCACTCAGGAGCGGAAAGCAGGGCAGGAGGTTTAGGAAATCATCAGAGCAGAGCTGGGCGGGGGCAGTGCTGTGGCCGCTGACCCCACCAGTCCCACACCGAGAAACCATGGTGCCAAGGACAGACACATCTGCCACCCAGGACACATTTCAAACACAGACGCGATCATTTCTCTTTTTTTAAAAAAAAGGGTTTTGGTTTTTTTTAATTGTGGTAAAATTTCCTATGTCTGCTGTAACACAAACTTGGTGGCTTACAACAACAGAAACTTGCTCTCTCAGAGCCCTGGAGGCCAGAAGCTCAAAATTAAGGGGTCCCAGCGTTGTGCTCCCTCCAGGGGATCTGGAGAGTTCATTCCTTGCCTCTCCCAGCTTCTGACTTGTGGTTTCATGACTCCAATCTCTCCCTCCGTGGTCACATTGCCTCCCCCACCCCTTATAAGCATGCATGTGATTGCATTTAGGGCACACCCCGATGACCCAGGATTATCTCCCTATCTTGACAGCATTCGCTTTATCACACCTGCAAAGGGTCTTTGCCAATTTTCAAAATAAAGTAACATTTACAGGTTCCAGGGATTAAGACGTCATATCTCAGGAAGACATTTTTCAGCCTACTTCAGTTCTCTTCTTACCTAATTTTAAGAAAAGCAAGAAATATTTTACCTTAAGAGTCACAAACCTAGGATATAGCCAAGCTGGAGTAGTCCTGGAAATCAGCACCTTCCAGCCTCCTCCAAATGAAAAAAGGCCAGGGCTGAAAGTTATTGGCCTGGAATGACCCAGAAGACACAGCCAAGCAAACAAAAGCTACTTCAATCCATGGGCTTCTCCCAGGGCATTTAAAAAACTTCACTGAAAAGAATACTCTATTACCCACCTCTTCCTCCCCCCAGAAAATCCACCGTGCATAAATTTTTGGCGCATCTGCTACACAAAAGGAGCCACATCTCTACAAAAGGATATAATTTACCAAAAAAAAAGCAACTTCTGAGTTAACCCAGCAGACCAGAAATACAGAGTTCAAGAGTTCTGGTGTGGGTTCACGCCTGGACAGTGGGACCTCAGACCTGTCACACAGTGGCTGATGCAGGAGCCATGGGATATGGGTGACAATAGGGGTCTGATCAGGGCTGCCCTTGAGGAAGAGAAAGCGGGCATCGTGGTGCACGGCTGACGGGAGCAGAGACAAGTGAGTCAGGGAGACAAGGGAGGAAGCTTATTCAGTTACCTACTTCCGTGGTTCTCCACCTTCTGGAAGCATCAGAATCATCTGGACAGACAGGGTTAAAACATGGATTTCTCGGTCCCACCCCCCAGAGGCTCAAATTCTGTAGATCTGGGGTGGTGCCGAAGGGTGTGCATTTCTCACAAGTCCCCAGGTGCTGCCGAAGCTGCCTGTTTGGGGGCCACTGTTCTCTGGAGGACCCTGGGGGGAGGTGGGGGAGGGCTGGCAGAGGAGAGAAGAAGTAGAAGAAAGGAAGAAAAGGGGTGGGTGTCAGAGACAGGACTGTGAGAATTCCTAGGGTTTGGGTAGATGCGAAGAAGTAAGGTGACAGACAGGAACAAAGGTGCTACAGTCACAGAAGGTGGGAGCAGAAAGGGGGAGCCGTAAGGAGGAGGGCAGGTGAAGGATTCGGTATTCAACATACTAAGCTTAAAGTTGCCAGCAGAACAGGTGGGAAAGCGTATCCACACACTTGTCGCTAAGGGGGGCGAGTTCATGAATGAGAAGAAGCCGCAGAACCTGGAGGTGACCTGCGTTTGATGGGCAGGAGGAGGGGTGTTGGCAGAGGCACCCGGATGGGAGTCCTCTTCCAGAAAGGGCCTGGGGTTGGGGGGCGGGGGGGCTTCTGCAGCAGGAGGTGGTCGATGGGATGAATGCGCAGCCCAGTTCAGGAAGGCTGAGGATGGAAGGGGGGTGTGGAGACCTAACCGCCAGCTCACTGATGGCTCAGAGGACAGCTTGGGGTCAGAAGCCAGATCCTGATGGCCCAGCTGAGAATACGAAAGCCCTTGCCCGCGGGCTCTTCTTTGAGGCCTGGTGATGAAGGAGGATGCAGAAGGAAGCCGGGTTGAGAATGAAAGGGTTTTCTAGCTTCTCAGTGAGGGACACCTCTCTATAGAGAGGTAAAAGAGCCACTAAAGAGAGCAGTGGAAGAAGTAAGCAAGAGAAGTGTCACGGGATAGCCTGAGGAGCCAGCCATCAGCTGAAACAAATTAATGACAACTCTGGGGGTGACTTCAATGCCAGCACCCCATACCCCAGGAGCTGCCCCAAAAGTAGCACAATTGCTTCTACATTCCCAGTCCCTAAAGTAGCACCTGCCACGGATGGCATCCTTAGTAAAGGCTCACTGAAGGAATCAACGAATGAATGAGAAAAAGTAATCATGCTAGAATGACAGGAAGAATTTCTCTATCCAGGATGACTATCAAAATTATATAAGAGCAATACGGAAAGACAAAAGGGAGAAGAACACAGACCACGGGTGGGTTACAAATATCCCCTATCTTCAGACTTCTGCTTCTTAAACTGCGCTCTAGCATTTCTACTTGAAAACCACCTTTTTAAATTTAATGCGGATAGAAGAGAAAACACACCTCCCACTCCACCCCCTTATGCCAACGCTTTTCTTCCTCCCCCCAAGGAAAGAGAAACTGCTAACCTGATTAACAGGGCTGCAAATACTCATTTGGCCATACTTAAAGGTACGAGGATTAAAGGGGCGGGGGGAGGAAGAAAGAAAAGAAAGAAGGAAAAAGGAAAGAAAAATTGGTGCGTACCTCCCGACACCCACTCCTCAGCCACCAGACTCTCCGTTCTAATCACACTCCTTGCTCACGGCCCTTGTACTTGCTGTTCCCTCTTTCTGAAATGCTCTTCCCTGCTTATCTAGGAGGCTTGCTTCCTCAGCTCACTCAGGACTATGATTACTTGCTTCCTCACCTCACTCAGGACCATGATTACTTGCTACTTGCTCGAAAACCTCTTTTTCAAGATAACATCCCACCCCACATCCTGGCCCAGTCACTCTGACCCTTGGTGCTCTATCTTGCTTCTCTATCTGGCTTTATCTTCCCTTCTCAATACCCCCCCCGCACTTGATATATCCCACGCGTGTGTGTTTACTAGAAGATCCACTGGACCAGGGGCTTGGCTTTGCTCATTCCTGTGTCCCCAAAGCCTACTGTAACTCCTGGCACACAGTAGGTGCTCAATAAATATATTTAAAAAAATTTTTATCTGCGTATAGTTGACATCACTAACTATTTATGAATCCACCACCTTACCTCTCTGGAATGCCCTCAGCCTTAATACTCCTTTTACGGGTCTACTTGAGCAGTGGAAATCTGAAGGAGTGCTGAGAAACAGCTCCTCCCTGCACCTGCACTGCAATCAGATGAAAACTGATGACTGGCAGAAAAATCCAGCCACCATCTGGCTGTTCAAGGACCCCTCCCGGGTGCTGACGGCATTGTCATTCAAGATAATGAAGATTAAAACCAACAGCATCCTGCGGGGACAGGTTCCGAGGAGGCAGCCTGGCCGGACTTAACTCCTTTCGAGCCACAGAGCTTGCACACATCCTGAGAAGAAACCACCCTTCCCGGAGGATGAAGGCAGGAGGCCCGCAAAGTCCCTGCTTGAGATGCCAGGTGACCTGTCCCAGGAAGGGACGAGATGGAGAAAGTCCAGGCAAAAGTGCCTGGGCGAGATCATGGCAGCGGGGAGATGAGGAACGGTGCCCCAATGACAGATGTAACATAACCATCTGCCCATCAGTCAATCAGGCCCTCCGGGCCGGACGCCAACCATGCTTTCAGCTCATTTATTAAAGCGATGGTGTGCGCTCCCCACCCTCCAGGCCTGAGACCCACGGCCACTCTGTCTTCAACGGACACTCCATCTCTGAAGTTTACAGAAAGAGGTTGTGCTGCCTAATCAATTTCCATGAGCAAGTGCTGACCACACTTGATTAGAACATAAAACTTCAGGGAGCTCTAGAGAGCAGAGCGAAGCAACACCTCGCAGATGCCAAGCCAGAGGGAGCCGGCGGCCATCCGTACACCTCCTCCCCAGCACACAAGGGAAGAAGCTACCGGGGGCACCAGACGGCCCGTGGGAACTCCATCTCTGCCGCGCACCAGCTGTGTGATCCTGGCCAACTTACTTCACATCCCCACGCCTCAGCCTCCTCGAAGGCAAAATGCAGACTGCAACAAGGTGACCGACTGCCAGGGGTGTTACGACAAGAAATGAGTTCATTTACGTCAAGCGTGTAGATCAAGTACTAGGGTACGCACGTATTGCCGAGGTCGGAGATGATGGTATGATGAAGGTGAGGATGAAGAGTGATGGCAGTGGTGCTGGTGGTAATGGTGGTAGTAATGGTGGTGGCGATGGAAGAGTTCATGGTAATGGTGGCGACGGTAATGGTGGTAATGATGGTGGTGGTAATGGTAATGGGGTTGGTGCTGGTGCTGGTGGTGGTGGTAATGGTTACGGTGGTAATGGTAATGGTGTGGTGGTA